>NW_024039532.1:0-452069 GCF_016077235.1 Cyprinodon tularosa
AACCAGAACAGCTCAAAAGCTAGAGCACGCACTCTGGCAGTTGAAGAATTCCGTCCATAGACTTCCATTATAAATCTGAAAATCGTTAAAATTTCTTTTCAAGTTTGAAGCTTCACTGAAGTAAAACTGTAAAAGTTAGCAAAAAGCTGAGTTAAACAGTAATAGCAGAAAGATACAGAAACATTTTAAAAGTTGAATGGTGTTTCTAGGTGAAAGTATGCTGAAGTAGTTAAAGGTCAAAGATGTTAAAGTTTTAGCTGAATTTTGCTTAAATCTGAGAATTCTACATGCATTTCAATGGGGCCAAAAATCGCAGAAAAAGCTGAATATCGCGAAAACTACAAGAAATATCTTTACCAAAAGATATAGCAGAGGTCTCCTGAACGAGCTGAACGTTTTGATACCAAATTTGTTTAAGTCGGCTGAAAACTGTTGAAGTAGTTTAACGACCAAAAACGTACGGAAAAATAATAATAATAATAATAAAGAAAAACAGAAAAACAATAAGTGGGAATGCATAAGCATTCCCACTTGATAAAGAGAAACAGAAAAACAATAAGTGGGAATGCATAAGCATTCCCACTTGAATATGTGTGCTGAGTAAACTTACTTAAGCCCAGCAGGGAATTCTTAATGCTTTCGGGTTTAGGTCTTTACAATTAGGTTCTGGTGTTACACTCACTTTGTGCTTCTGGAACTTCACTTTTTTCAGGGTAGCCCAGGTTCTAAAGGACCTCGAGGAGATAGAGGAACAACCGGAAACCCTGTGAGTCCAACTTTACATCACGCAAACCATACTGAAGTTTGTTACTAGCAGCTACAATTGCTGTGTACCATACTACTGTTGTGAAAGCCTTTCATTCAGTTCCGTGCAAAAGCATTAATACTCTTTCAAGGTAATCTAATAAATAAATAAAATCCACCTGTGGGAGGAACTGCAGAGATATGTCAACAGGACCGTTAGGTGTGCAGTACATACATCCTCTCTGGACTTTACTGAGGAGTAAAAGCAAATATACTCTCATAACAATATCAGTTTGTACAATATTCTTATTACAAAGGGAGGTTTGGGGTTTAATAGTTATTGGCTATTATATTACAAATGTTTGGAAGTGTAAATACAAAGGATAGTATAATATTTAGCGTGTTCAACAGTCACCTGGCAGCAGATGCACACATTAAACACAAATTACTTTGCCCAAAATTCTTAAGGTTACAGAGCATAAGAAAGAAAAGAAGTAAAAAGGTGTATTATGCCATAGCAAGAAATTTAAATATCATCTTGCCTTACGTCCTGCAATGGACTGGGACCTGTTGAGGGCGTACTCCACCTCCCGCCTGTAGACAGCTGGAGATCACCAGCACCCCTCGCTTGGGAAATCATGACGAAAAATGGATGGATGGATCCTGCCTTACAGAAGTGTGGCAAAGATGTTGAATTGTTAAGAGTCACCAAAAGATGTACAACATAAAAAAACATGTAAGAAATGTGCTCAGATGAGATTTGAATCAGTCTTTTTCTTCTACATGTAAAGGATAAACCCCCCAAAATACAGCCAAAGCAGTGGAATGATTTAGTTCAAACTGTATTCCTTGTGTTAAAATGTACAACGCTTAAATATTTTTGTTAAATTTGGGTAAGACTTAAAAAATCTTTTATATTTCTGTTGAATCTAACTAAAACTGACACATTTTAAAAAGATGAATGAGCAAACATTCCAGTTTTTACACATGCAAAGTTGTAAAAAGACAAACTCCATAACACTTACAGCTTTAATAAGAGTAACGTTATTTAGATCGTTTATCATTTTCCATCTACTTTAGAATAATGCACAACTTTTTGTTTGACAATAGTATAAAATTACGATAGAGCATTTTGAGGTTTATGGTAACGAACCTATAAAAGTTTTTGAGGTATTGGTAGTTTTGCAATGCACTGTCTGGAAGCAGCAATTAGATAAAAGGTAAACAGTCTATATAAGTCTCAAAGTAAATATTTTCCAATGATGGACTTTAATGAAACCCTTGTCAAATATTTTGAAGGTCCGTTTACATTGTTGAATAATGAAATGTCTGTCATTAAAGATGCAGGGCTAATTAAATATTACTCTATCCTCCTTCCAATTTTTTTTGTTTTCTGACACCTTGTGTTTTAGGGTCCAATGGGTCCACGTGGTGATCCAGGTCTTCCAGGAGCGATGGGACCACCAGGTCCACAAGGCCCTGCAGGACTTTCTCGACCTGGAGAACCTGTAAGATATTTTATGCAGATAACTCATGTTAGCAGGAACGTTTATTCTTTTAATTGCTCCCTTTGCAATCACCATCTACCTTCTGAATGGTTAGAAAGCCTGATTTCTTCTGCGCATCAGCGCTGAGTGAGATTTATAACTGATGTCAAAACACATCACACTCCCTTCTTCTTCCAGCCAGAAACCCTGAGAGCTTTGTTATTTTTTAAACTTTTTTAGTTAAAATATGCCATCAATCACAAATACAGAGGAAATGAATGGGCAAAGCGAAGAATAAAGAGCTGACTGCAGTCCTCTCTTTTCCTCTTCCTACTTCCTCAGGGTCGCCCAGGACCTAAGGGAGATCGCGGGGATCAAGGCATGCCTGGTCTGCAAGTAAGACTTTTCAGTCATTTGTGGTTAATGATGGGGAAACTAGAAACTCTTCATAGGAAGCAGTGTTGATTCTCAAAGTTCAGTTCGACAATCAGGTTGAAACCACATAGAGTTTTGTGGCTTTATCAGGCCTACCTTTAGGGAGAATCCATCCTCCTTAATAGTCCTCTTGAGTGACAAATGCTCCAAGAGAAAGCAATGCTGAAATGAATACAAAGACTAGATTCATGTTTCTATGGTGTTAAAGATGCAAAAGTATGCACCTTGGAGCTCTATCTCTCCGGTTCTTTTTCCTGAAAAGAGATCTCTAGGGACAAACTCTTTACATAACACTTTCTAACTTACAAGTATTGAATAACCATGAGACATGAAAACAGATTTTGATAGAGATTGTAATCTTACTCAGATCAGAGAATTTGCTTAGAGTTTACAGAAGGCAGCCGCTCACCTCTGCGGCAGTGGCCCCGATTAACAGTTAAAAAGGCATTTTATACATCTCCAGTCTGCCACACCCTCACATTTTACATCATACACGTTAGCAGATGAGTAGACATCCATGGCTGCAGCCTTATCAAAATATTACACTTCGTTCTTAGCTGAAGGACACCACTCTCATTGCATTCCCAAATATTTGCCACGTACAGAATGAAGATTATAACTGTACTGTATATCCAGACAGAGAAGCTGGCCTAATTAGATAAACTATTGTGGAAAACATAATTTCTGATATGCAACAGGCAGCTAAAATTAGCTGGTGTAATTAACTCATGCATCATTAATGATAATTATCCTAACAATTGGCAATGGAACATCCTTGTAAGTGAAGAAGGTCATGAATTAAAAAAGCTTTAATTGACATTAAGGAGTTCGGTTTTCATCCAGTAGTTTTACCTTGTGAAGAAACATTAAGCTTGACAACAACCATAGTTCACAATTTATACTTCAGTTGGCATTTAACATTGAATCCAATTTGCAGTGGTTTAAAATAATGCGTCTAAGGTTGTGTTTTTTTTCTTCATACCAGCTGATATCATTTATTTAACTACCAGCACTCAGCTGGTCCGTCTTTCACCATTGCTTGGACTTGAAATGAACAAATTTGGCCAAAGGTCCCATTCTGTGTTCCATGTTCATACTGGCAGCATCTTATTAGCAGTTTAAGTGAATGCAGTTTATCATAGAAGAGAAATAAACTTAATTAAACCCTGGAGACTTATTCTAGTTTTTACAAGCAAAAATGATATGTTATCATTGGCTTAATAAAAACAAAAGTAAAAACATCTTTCAGTTTATATATAAAGAGTTTAGAGGCATAAGGGAGCTACAAAAATGTTGAAAGGTTTTAATGATCAAATCATGATGAAGTGTTTGTCTTTTTTCCCAGGGTCCTCCTGGGCCACGCGGTCCTTCAGGTCCTATGGGACAACATGGAGCCCGGGTAAGATTTCCACATTTGGATACTCGATAAACGAAGTCAGAAGCCCCTAAGTGGATTTACATCATGGTTTGCATGGGGGTTCTAAGTCAGAATATGGGTTTGGTGTTTTACTGCATTTACATTTGTTTTAGTTTGTAAAAGTGCTACTGCTTAATCTAAAAAAGTACAGTTAAGGCAAAACCAAACTTACATCATGACATTGATGTATTAAACCAACATAATCCCCAAGGAGCTGTAACTCACATGTGACGGCATGTTGTTTCTTCAAAAGGGGCCACCAGGAAAGGAGGGGCCATCTGGACCTAGAGGCCCTCCAGGGCCCATGGTAAGTGTCTACGTATGCCAAATAAATATTGCTAAATGTTTTATTTTACCGATTCTGTATATTTTGAAAAAATAAAATAATTAGGAATCTGCTGCTCTGGCCCCATATTTCCACTCTGCTGGAACAGCACATAAAAAACAGACTGGCTCCCCCACTGTTGGGAGAATGATGCATGCATCTCACATTTTCCCTTTTGCTGCGGTTTCTTGGGGTCTGAATCTGCTTAATCCAGCCATCATGTTAACAGAGCACATATGGTCTATAGCATCCAGAGTACCACAGGAGCCATTAGTGTGATGGTTGGTGTACACGCACTTCCATGTACTGCGTTGTTCTTGGCTGCCAGTTTTCCCCACTGCAGCTATCAGAACACAAATCCCAACTCAATCCCTGTTATACTACTATTAACTGGGAGCAGAGGTTGAATGCTGCCTTTAAATCTAGGTGATTCGTGGTTTTCATTTGATTTTCACTGTTTAGGGAAGCCCTGGGAATCCAGGTGTACCAGGAATTACTGGCAAACCAGGCAAACCAGGAGACCCAGGAAGCCCAGTGAGTACTGAATACAGAGATTAAATTGTACAACATAAAAAAAGGTTTGAAACTTAATTTGTCCTAATTGTGTTATTCACCAGGGACCTGCTGGCATTAAAGGAGAAAAGGGCGAAAAGGCATGTAATGCACTCAACATTTTATATATTACTTAAAAAAAATCATAAATGCTCGTCCTCATTAAACTGTCTTGGTTTTCTAGGGAGACTTTGCATCCCAAAACATGATGCGTTCCATTGCCAGACAAGTTTGTGAACAGCTTGTGAACAGTGAGCAAAACAATCTCTCAAGCCTCTGACAGTTTAACTATCCTTGACCATGAAAATCTGATTAAATCCATCTGAACTTGTGCTTTTGTTGCAGGCCAGATGAGCAGAGTTAATTCGATGCTTAACCAGATTCCCTCCGGATATCGCAGCAACACCCCTGGGCCTCCCGGTCTTCCGGGGCCCCCTGGAAACGCCGGACCCCGAGGAGAACCCGGGCAGCCCGGGAGATCTGGATTCCCCGGAAGCCCTGGATTACCCGGAAATCAAGGAGAAAGAGGTGAACTTCTGTTGTCATCAGGATATATTGATTGCAATGCTAGACTACTTACAAAAAAAAAATATCTTGTGCAACAAATGTTTGTAAGTCATTTATAATCTTTAAAAAAATAATGCTAAATCTTCATCTCCCTGGCATGATGCTGCAGCTTCCATTGTTCATGGAGGTCATAGTATGATAAAGAAGTTTGAGTTTAATACAGTATTTTTTGCAGGATTACCAGGGGAGAAAGGAGAAAGAGGACCTCCAGGAAATGATATTAGAGGACAAAGAGGCCCAACTGGACCTCCAGGTAATACAGTCATCATTATTCTCCTTTTTTCTGTACAAGAATGCCATTTCTAACTAAAACATTTCACAGGGCCAAGTTCACCAAATCAGATTAAACGTCTGCACTTAATTCTATCCTCCGGCAGCCAGTCAGTAATATAAAACATCTTCTGCTGTATTTTATTCGCACTAAGACTGTACACATAATTCAACACTTTATTTTGGGTAGCTCCACTACGTAATTCCCATGTTTTTTTTTTTCTTCAAGCGTTTATGCCGTATCTATATCATACTTCCACATTCCCATTCGACTTTCTGTAGTAAATCCTGGTGGTTTTGACAAGAGGTTCTGATTTAAACTACATGGACTTCGTCTGTCCGTTCTTACTCAAAGCTTAGAAGCTGTTGTAGAAACATCTTCTTAGAATGTTTTTGGAAGCAACAGAAACCTTTTATTTATGTCTGTCCCTGAAAAGCAAACACAGAAGACTGTTTCTGAATGAAGTGAGAAAACACCATGGACCAGTGGGAGGAAGTCCACACTGATGACTCAGTTGTGTGTGTGGGAGTTTCAGATTGTTGTAGAATGAGCTTTCTTTGGTGGCTTCATTGACAACACATGGACTCACTTAGAGGAGAGGGGAAAAGGGGGAGAAAATTCCATCTTGAGTTTGTTCTGTCTAGACAGACGGGCTGGGGGTAACTCCACTCAGCCCCTGCCTGCTCTCTTCTGTTTTTTCTTAGCCAAATTCTCTAATTAAGCAGTTGAAAAGTGGAAGCTGTGGATCCGTAACCCCTACTGTTTCCACAGAAAGCTCATAGGTGATGTCAGTAGAACCCCAGAGGGACTTCCTTTCCTAAACGGGCCTCACTCTCTGTTTCAGGGCCACCAGGAGAATCTAGAACAGGTCCTCCAGGTCCTTCTGGCTCGTCTGGGCCTCGTGGGCCCCCAGGCCGTCAAGGTGTTCCAGGTGTGAGGGGACCACCAGGACCCCCTGGATACTGTGACTCCTCTCAGTGTGTTGGCATTCCTTACAATGGACAAGGATACACAGGTATAGATATATATATATATATAAGTCCTGCATGGTTTGGCTTGAGAAAATAGAAAAAGATGGCACACTAATGACATTTGGAACTTATTGCTGCACTTCTCTGATGATGTATGGACGTCTTTATGTACAGGTTCCTAATTTAGTTAAGTTAAACCCATTCCAGATCCAGCCTTATGGAGTAGGATAAATATGTCTGGTAGAAGAACCTTCACAGAATATTGAGAGTGCTACAGATCTGCTTTATAAAAACCAAAACAAACGTCCAACTATTAAACAACACCACTAAAGTGGATTTCCTACGAAGATCTTTGCTAAAGAGGAAATCGATTTAATAAACAGTATTGTGCAATAAATTTAGACCACCCCTATCTTACCTTCCTCCAAAGGACTCTGGGGTGCTTATCCTTTTTAGGTGATTTTCATTCCTCCTTTCTTTTTAAGTTTCCTCTTTAAGAAATAGGAGGAATAATATCAACAGATGTTTTTACTGTATTCCAAACTTAAACCCAAAGCTTTTTGCAACTGATTTAGCTGCTTACAGACTGTGGTTTGTGACTCTTATGCTTATCTGACATTTTTATTTGATTAAGGCAAACATATGAAAATAAAATATGTTTGTGACAAGCACAAATGATTAAAATATGCTAAGATCTTAAGTTTCTTTCTCTGCAAGTTGTCTCACATTTAGATTTGACATTCATTTCTAGTTTGTAAGTCAATTTAATGTCTGAATGATTAATGGATCCACAGGAAGCGGAGTGACAAACATCTCCCAAACATTTGTCTAGAGGAAAGTGCTGTAATTCATTTTTGGTTACATGTCTGAGAAAATTATCTGAAGCCTCTCTAAAGATTTTAGAGCGCTTTCAGATTAAATTCAAACTCAAAAAATAAACTGCTAAAAAAAACGAAGAGCAGAATTTGATTCATGTACTTTATGGCAAGACAAAATAGCACGAATTTGTGAGAGAAACAAAAACTGGCCTATTTCTCTCCAGCTAACTAAGCACGTACGATACATTACTAAAAATGGCATTGATTGTTTTTCTCAGTCATGAATTACATCTGAAAGTGTTCAGACTGAAAAAAAGTTATCATTAGTCATAATTTGAAGAATAACTCAAAAAGTCTATGATTAGAAAATGAAAGTATGATTAGTTAGGAGTGAAATAAAACTAAATTAGTTGAATTAAGTTGTTTTTTTTGTTTGTCATTCTACAACTCCAGGAATTACTGTCTGTGATTGTTAATGTCCTTCCAAAAAAAACTTTTGCCCATATAAATTTCCTTACTCAGTGTTAAGTTACCTTTCAGACTTTTTACTTCTTTCAAAGATGAATACAGCATTCAATTATATTGTGAGATTTATCCCCAGAATTAAGCCTTAAAACATAGTGGAAGAGATGCTACAACCTGGTGAGCTTAGTCCAAAATAGTGATCAAGGATACTGATGTCCCCATGCGAACACTATGATCAATTAGATGATTTCATAAAAAAAATATCCACTTCAAAAAAACGGGTGCTCTGCTTTGAACTTAAATGTTATTATTAAGTTATATGAGTATCAAAGTATGAAGAGGAGGTCACAGAAAACATAAAAGGAAGGGATTTTAGAGAGTAAAACATTTTATATTGTCAGCTAAATTAGCTAAGATACCAAAGTAATATTCATGTTTATGTAAATAATAAGCTGTTATTTTGTTAAATTCTGTCTTATCTCTGTCAGATAGATAGATAAAAACTGTACAACCACCAATACCTTCACTTAAAGTTATGGTTCTTATACCAAAATGCCATGGTAGAGAAACTCTTATGTGGTTCACAGCTTTAGACAGTCAATAACTACACATTTTGGGACTATAGCCTGTTTTAAGATATATTACTTGCATATGGTAGAGTGTAAATTCATTTCAACAAGCATTCAGGATAGAATGATACTCTTGACAATGGATGTCTTTCTTTAGCACCCCCTAAAGGGAAACACTCATGTCTTACTTAAGGCTGGAATAAACAGTCTTCCTTAAAAAACCCACACTTACTGCATTTCTGTGTACAGCACAAAATGTTTTAATACCATTTCTGATGTAAACGTTGGCAGGCTAGCTTTGCAGATTTTCACAACAGCTGGTTTGGAGATAGTGGGGGGAACCCTTGTGAAATGCAACATTTTAATGCCTCCATACATTTGATGTTCAGTTTTAAAAAGTTGCATGTAAGCAATGTGTTGATGATGTATGATAACTTGCATTGCATTAATCGGGATGCTGATAACCCACACCCTTTCTGAACTGTTTTCAGGTTTGGCATAGTACCCTTTCTCCTAAGTCCTCTGTGCCATTTACATTCTGAGATGCCCAGTTGCTTTGGAGCTTGTAAGAATAATCACCATGGACATATTTAACATGACAGAAGGAAAAAAAGTGAGAAAATGGAGTGTGCTGGCACTAACATGATGTCACAGCTACAAGCTACAGGGATGGCAACCCGCTGGCCTGTTTGCATATTAATCCACAAACTGATGGGAAATGAATAAACAAAGCAACAGAGACTGAATATTTTCTACGAAGGACGCAGCATGTACAAACACAAGCCAACGCAGCTACTAACAAAGAGGACATCATATATTAATACAAAGGTGTAAATAAACCTTTTTTTTTTTTTTTTTGCTTTTTAAGTGACTGAATCGGGACATTTTACTAATAAAATAAGGGAACAAAAATCACGTTAACCTTTTCATTGAGCTTGAGCCTCATAACCCTCTGCTTACTTACTATGAGCATAACCCTTTGATTATGACGCTTTAGTGACCTTTGGAGCTCCGTTTCAGACTAAAGCATGTTTCATTTTTTTCTTTTGAATATCTTCATATTTGTAGCATTGGTCAACTCAGCGAAATGTTTTCTTTTTCCTGCCAGTTAATATTTTCGGAGTGGTATAAGCTGGTTATTTTACCACTATATGATAAAAAAAAAACATGTTGGACTTTACTGTAAGAATTCAAAAATGAATTTAAAGCTGTTTTTATTTTCAGATGTTCTTCTACTCTAGGAAGCAATCATTTCTATATTCAATAAGGATATTTGTTAACTCCACAGTGTAACTCTTGCCAAACATTGTTGAAGCCACCCCTTGTTGAAATTGTATTTGTTTTAAAATGGCCAAATGTTCTTTTAGACATCCGTTACCAGCCTGCACCTGAGGTAGAATCTATACCTGTGGAGCCAGTCGGAGCATTTGAGACAATACAGTCACGCGGTGACTCCAGAGCCCAGCGAAGGCAGAGATCACTACAATCAGGCAATACAGGAAGACTGGCATCATAGCTACAAACAAGAGTTTGCAGAATTAATAATCACCGAACGATTTATTGAGGATACCCAGAACAAACTAATACTTACATGAGGTTTGATACCTCTGGATCTGTTGAACATATATATTATAAATATATATATATTTTTTCTTTTTTGACACAAAAAATATAGCGAGATGAATAGAAAGTTTTGTTACAAACCTGTGTGCTTGCTAAGTGTTTTTCTCCCCTTTTATGTCTGCATGTAATATATCTGCAAGTGTTCATCAGACTCCAGTTTGTAAAGCACCAAGCATCTCAAAAAACCCACAAAGTAGTTCAGTATGCGTGTTTTGTAGACAGTAACAAAATGTCCATATTGATTCAGTCCAATTTCAAGATGTTAAGCAGTTTCAGACCCTTTAATGGTTTCAAGCAAATGATTTAATGCCACACAAATTCAGTATTGTGCTATTTTTGTTGCCTGTAAACAACAAGATAGTTTGACTAACTGTAACAATTTAAATCTGTTTCTTTATTTTGTTACCAAATGTTAAATTGCATGATTATGTTGTATATTTACTGTGGTCAGAATATAGTTTTTTTTTTTTTTTTTTTTTTTTCTGTCAAGGCAGTTTGGATTTGGTGGCAAAACTATGGATATAGGATTGCATTTTTCAACTGTTTCAACTGCACATTTTGTGAATTTACACACAGCCGTATTTTCTTATTTATTTCTGAAACGGAAGAGGCATTTTTCAATAAAACTACTGAAAATGTTATACATGTCTGGAAAATGTGTCATTTTATGAATTGATGTTATCATTTGTCGGCAGTGGCTTGCAAAATCCTTAATACCTCTAAAAGATTTTAACATTTAGTTTAGTAAAAATTGGTTAATTTAATTACTTTTCAGTTCATATTATTGTTAATGATAGACCAACAAAAAATAGCTTTTGACTGTACAATGCAAGCTAAATAATTAAATAGATTTTACAAATAAAAACCTATCAAAAGAAGAAAATTTACCCTTATAGCCATAACTTAAACTCAATGTAAATGACTGCCTTTAGAAGTCACCTAATTACACAGGGGTTACATTTGTGTACAGTACTGGCGCAGCTTAGCACATCCAGACATATTTTATCTTCCTATATACAGCTCAATCTCAGTAAAACTGGATGCTAAGTGTCTGAGAACATCAGAATGTCAATGATTTAGGTTCAGCGATTGCAAAACATTAATATATGTTGGTCTGAATTTTTCCATTGAAACGCTGGGTGTTTAACTTCACTGCCTTTGCCACAGTCTTTTGCTGCCCTAAAAATTTTCTCTTCCAGAATTTCCATATTTGAGCTCAATCCATCATTCTTAGTTTGCTTATTTCATTACAAAAATTGTGCTTAATACAAATGCACTTTTTAATTTTTGGACTTATGAAAACCTGCAGTTCCACAGCCACATGTGGCTTTTTTTTTTGCCCCTTCAGTGTAGCTGTAATGACACTGAATAAGAAATTATTTTAATTCTAAAAGGCAATAAGAACAGCTTTATATGTTTCTATTTTATATCTGCAAAGAATATCAAAAACAAAAGGGGTACAAGATTTTAAAAGTCATTTTATGTTTTTAGCTTTAACTAGATGTTTTATATTTGCAGATTGGCTAACCATTGTTCTGCCTCCTTTATATTTAAGAAAGACCACTCAGCTTGTCTCATGCTAAAAAATAACGATTTTTTGTAAGGATTCTTGTAAGGCTTGAATTATAATTTTACATTTTCTTCTATTACTATTTCTATTTTAATAACAATGTAGGAAAATATTGGTGTATTTTTCGAGGCTTTTAATAATTAAAAACATCTTTATTGTGGCTCTTGGCATATTTTATATTGTTGCAACAGAATAAAAAGGGACGCTTTGAAAAAAAAGGCTTACAGAACCCTGATCTATCACATCAAATTCTAATAAAATACATTGAAGTTTGTAGTTTTCACATAACAAAATGTGAAAAGCACTATAGTAAATGATGTGTAAAGTCAAAGCACTGTTGCCAAGACCATCAAAACGTCAGAAATACAGCTGCTGTTGATTCTGAATTCCTCTGAATGAGTTCATCTGGTCAGGAGCGACAAGCCTGATTTTTCTCACCATAAGTCCGTCAGAGATATGCTTTGAAGTTCTAACCTTTATATATTTTGACAGCTAAAGATATTTTTATTTTGAGCTTCCCAGAGAGTCAGGTTGTGCCACAGCAACAAAGGTTTAAGGAACTACTATTACACAAACTGAAGATTTTATATAGTCTGAATTTTATCCCATCAGAACTATATTCTGAGTTTCTATGACAAAAACTCTACACACATTTCAACAGATACCTATGATGTACTGATCTTCCAATGAACACATCTAGTGGTGCTACAGGACCAATGCAAGATGTTTACTTAGATGTCAAAGAGAGAAAAAAAAACAGGCTTGAAGAGATCTTTGCAAATGTCAGAGGTTAAAGCTGGGAGTTAGACACTGAGGTTAAGATCACCACAACAACTGGACATATAAAAACACCCTGGAAAAATAAAACATTTTGTGGTCAACTGCTGTATCCTGATTTGCCCAAAGAAACTGAGAAAGTTTGACAGATCCTTGCACACAAAATGCAGCTATTAGCTTACTATACATATAGAAAAGAGCTTACAAGAAAATCAAAATAAACACAATACCAAATGCTGCAGAATTTACTAATTTCTTAAACTTAAGGGTGGAGGTCTAAGCCATGGGGGCCGTGAGCACCAGACCAAGAACACACAAGAAATTATAGCTTTCTGTAAGTCAAGGACCACACTACATTTATAGCTGAAAATTAACGAGAAGAGATAGAGCTATTCACAAACATTTAAATTTACCTAACTGCACTAAAGAGGACCAGGGCTCTATTGTAAACACCATCCACATTAATGAAAAGGCAGAGCAACATTTTATCTTAATGAGAACGCAGAGAAGGAAAAAAACAAACCTTAATCTCTGTGTAAAAATAGTATAAATGTACAAGAGAGAACATCCTGACCAATAGATGTACAGTGCTGCTCTGACTCTAAGGAAAAACCACCTCTGTGGCTCTCCACTGCCACCCCTAGAGGATTTCTACACATGTCTCACCTCCAACGAGCTAAATAGTTTTGGAATGATCCGGCCCACCCAGAAGATTCTTTTTATTCTTTTTTTATTTTTATTTTTTTCAGCGTTTTTTATTTCCATTACTTTGTCTCAAGTACAGGACAACGAAATTCACTATCTGCATTTAACCCATCCCCTTGTGGAGCAGTTGGCTGCCATCGTAGGGCACCCAGAGAGCAGTGTGGACTAAGGGGTCTTTGCTCAGGGACCCAGAGTGGCAGTCTGATGGAGTGCGTTTCAAACTTACAACCTCAGGATTCCAAGCTCTATGCCCTAAACATTAGGTCACCACTCCCCTTTTTACTAGTCTTAGGTCTGGAAGACTCAGAGTGAAGTGAACCTGCACCAAATGAAGTGCAAAAACTCACCTCCATTGGTCAGTGCAAGTCAGTGAATCATGGAATATGTTATTTCTTGTGTCAGCTAAATACTATTAGCAAAACGAGATTGGTGTTCTATTTTAGTAGACCACCAAAGAATAGGACAAATAATATGTTCATTGTTGCTCTGGAGGCTCACTCTTTCATGGTCAGAGTGCTGATTTCATCAAGCATTTATGCTTAAGCCTGGGAACTCAGGAAAATCTGACTCTTGAGTATATAGAGAACAGAATATAATTCCATAATGCTTACAGTGAAAAAAAATTTCTACAAGACTACGTATGTTGCGGCAAGGATGTTTAAAACATTGAAGAAGGACAATAGAATTTTAAAATTAAGTCTAAAATACACGGGTAGTCAATGAATAGAAGTGAGGACAAGGAGAAGGTAACATTAACCAAACTCCATAAATCACTCTGTCTAGAAAAAAAAAACATTAAGCAGATGAACTCTTAGACTATATTGAGGTCAAAAGGAGCACATACAGTTATTTACAGTAAAAGCATGAAAAAGTTTATTTTGTTCCGTAATTTCATTCAAAAATTTAAAGTTTTACATTATGTTCATTCATTACACACAGACTGATACATTTTATGTTTAGTTCGTTTCATTTTGATAATTATAAATGACTACTAATAAAAACCTTCAATTTAGTATTTTATAAAATTAGAATATAGTAAAAGGTCCAATACTGAAGACACCATGTGCCATACCATGAGCTAATTAACTAAACACCCCTGCAAAGGTTTTTCAAACATCTCTCAGTCTTGCTCTGTAGGCTACACAATCATGGGGGAGAGCGCTGATTCGAGAGCTATGCTACGTTCAGACCACACTCATCAGAAGCAGCAAAAACACGCGCGCTGCTTCATTTTTGATGCTTGTACAAGTTTAGTTCTGACGAGCAGCTGTAGCATTTTTACTGCTCTAGCTGCACGGTCGAAAAGTGGGTCTGAGGTACGTTGGGCGGAGCTACCCTATCCTTTCTATGCCTGTAACAATGGCAGCTATATTTTCTGTAATCAGAGGGTAAAAGTAGTTTTAATATGTTTTTAGGTGAGAAAGTCCACCTGAAAACTTCATATGTGCAGTAAGTTCATCCAGATTTAGATCTTGCCTTCAAATGTTATTTCGCAGTTGGAGCCACTGAGACCCAGATACACTGGCGGGGCTATGTGCCTGGGAATCCTGTTTAACTGTAGTCTATGGCCCGATCGCCTCTTCATGGTTTTCCACTACTGTTCGCGGCTGCTGGAAGGCGTTTTTCATGTACGTAATACAAACTGCAGGCACCAGAATAATAAAATCAAACATATGAAGTTAATTTAGGCATTAATAAATTGTTTAATGGGAGTTATCACAACGATTTGCATCAGCAGTGAGGTTTCTGTCTCCCTGGAAGCTCCCAGATCAGCTTCCCTGATTGGTTGATG
Source organism: Cyprinodon tularosa (assembly GCF_016077235.1). NCBI lineage: Eukaryota > Metazoa > Chordata > Actinopteri > Cyprinodontiformes > Cyprinodontidae > Cyprinodon > Cyprinodon tularosa. The sequence goes on from NW_024039532.1 coordinate 15,089, forward strand.
TGGTGCATCGAGCAGCAAAAGTTCAATTTTTCCAACTCCAGGAGATGCTGCTTCTATAGCGGGTCAGCCACCTCAGACGCTCTTTAGGCACTGCTCCTGCTCCTCACAACATGCTGCAGGACTTTTTGCTGCACCTTGATGAGCATCAACCATTGACTTTGCATGTAAAATAGCTGCTTCTGCTGCTTCTGCGCAGTGCAGGCTGAACAAAGCATTATCCAAAAGACAACCACTCACATCACGTACAAGGAGGACAAAACTCAATAGGGATAGGGATAAACACACCCTGGAGAGGACTGAGAATAAATGACCTTGGTAAATGACAAAAAAACTAGACTGGTGCTGAAGAAAACTTTCTCTGGTGAAAGTACAGTAAATTTTGCATATCCTTTGGAAATCAAGGTCTGAACTCTATCACCTGGAAGAAGTGGAGAGGCACAGAATCCATGCTGCTCGAGGTCTGGTGTTAAAGTAGTGATAGTTTGGGGAGCTATGCCATCTACTGCTGTTGATCCATTGTATTTTCTGAGGTCCAGTGTGGTCAAGGCTTGGTCCAGTGCTGCTATGATCAGGGCTTCTGTCCAGGCCTTCAGTCTGACTCTCTATAGCCATTGAACATTGGTCATATCAGCAAATTCAGCTATAAATCAGTGGAATATCCTATGCAGTGTGTTCTTAAATAATCGTTCCTCTGGTTTCTTTCCTCCTATCTCCCATTGTCTCAGACATTCTTTGAGCACTTTATCCCTTAGGTCCATCTTGCTGATTTATTCTTGGAAATCAGATGTTTTATTTTCAGTGATGTCTTTGATGCTCACTAGCTGTCCACCTTCTTCTGTGGGTTTAGTGCATAGTCTGTCAATACTGGATTTGGGCTGGAATCCACAATGCATGGTGAGTAGCTTTTGTGTTTAACATCAATAGCCTAAATGTCCTCCTTTGTCTAACATATTACCTCAGCAAGGTATCTGATTACTGGCAAGTAGTGATGGATCCAGCAACACCGATGCACCGGCACATGTGTCAAGCTCGAATAACAAAACTCTGTGTAGGTGCACGTATCGTTTCAAGAAAGTCACATGACCGATACAGGAGCTGTTTTGAACTGACTTACAATCTAATCTGTGTTGAAGAGGGCATCTGCCAAAAAAATCTCTGATCTTTTGCGGTTGATCCTGAAATGAATCAAGAAATATGGAGCAGCCTGAATGCTAAAAAAGTGGGACCATTTTGATGTCATATTTGTTTTAATATTCCTTTATCATCCTGTTACTCTCAGTTATCGCTCAACTTATATGAATTCAAATTAAATCTTAGTTTGCCGTACTTGCTATAGTTATTATTTTAAATAAATAAATTAAAGTCCGCAGACATCCTTATTAACATGTTCAGTTTAATGTCCCCGTTATATGTCCACATTTATGAATGGCATCTAAAATTATCAAACATATTTTCAGTTTAAACAAAGATATGAAATAACACATTATGGCAAAATATGGCTTAAATCATATTATAGGTCATCATTTAAATCAGTGCCAGTTTACTCTGTCAAAGAGAGTAAACTGACACTGTGAATTTAAATGTATGGCAGCTGTCATTTAACCTGACTCCGCCAGATAGATTTGCTCCGCATATCCATCTGGAAACCTTCTGTAGAAGTAATTTTTGGAAGGGGCGAAAATACTGGTTAGCTGATTGGCCTATGTTGGTGATAGACGGGCCAAATAAACCAATCAGATCAACGAAGCATATGATGTAACAGAGCGACGACGAAGAGGAGCCAATTGATAGATCATCTCTTGCCGAAACCAGTCGGGAGAAGAGCAAAAACATCTTTTCCTCTGAGAAAAACCTCCAGAGCAGTGTTTTGCTCTTCTTTCAGTGAAGAAATACAGCGTAATTCCGATAAAACTTGCTCAATAGCCATGCTAACACTAGTTTTATCGGCTGAAGCCGCAATGTTCTTTAGACTGAACTGTCGCGCTTCTCGTTGCGTCACACCTCAACCCGCCTCAAAGCCAACACTGATTGGATGTTCGTTTGGTTAACGGCTCCAAATTTTCTTCAACGGAGAGTCTCCAGACTGATAAGCGAGTGAAATCTTGAAAGGCTAGCTGTCATTATTCAATAAAACAGTATCGACACAATATCAATACAGTTTGCCAAAGTGTGTCGAAACGTTTCATGACGCCTCATGAACCCATCATACTGGCAAGGCAGAGTTATTGATTGCAAATAACGTTGCAAATAGTTGGACTTTATTTATCTCACATTAGAGAAATTTACTTCTGCATTTAACCCATCCCCTTGGGAAGTAGTGGGCTGCCATCGTGAGATGCCTGGGGAGCAATCGGGCGTTAAGAGTCTTAGAATTGAATAGAATAGAAAATCCCTTTATTTTCCCACAATGGGGAAATCCAGGTGTTTACAGCAGCAAAAAGAATATAAAGAAATTATCACACAAATATGGACCTTAGAAAAGTGCTTAAGAATAGGGACATAGGGACCCCTATTTCATCATTCTGCTTCATTCTATCTATACTCTCCCACTCTGCAGAATCTTTTAGTTCAATCTCTTACGTTATGCTCTCTCTGCTTTTTCTCATGGTAGCTTCGACTTGTCTGTTCCTGTTTGGCTGTGACTCCATCCTGAAGAGAAACATCAGCTGTACTGCTCCCATTAACACCTTTGTTTATAGATGTTGGAGATCGCCCTGTTTTACAGTGTAGTCCTGTTTCTCTGACTGTGACTGGCTGGATGTGCTCTCTTCATCCTCTAACATGGGAGCTGGCTTGGAGCTCGTCTGCCTGGCTGTGTGTTTCCTGGACGGGGCCGCCTTTTACAGCTGCTTTTTGTGTCTCTGCTTCTGTCTCCTTGAACCCCAGTCGACCTCAGCAGATGACCGCTCACACTGAGCCTGGTTCTGTTGGAAGTTTCTTCCTGTTAAAAGGGAGTTTTTCCTCTCCGCTGGCACTACAAGCATGCTTAGTGTGACAGATTGCCTTCGAGTCAATGAGTCGATGCAATCAAATGGTTTTCCTTAGATATAAAACTTTGAATCAACTGAATTAGACTGAATTGACTGTATTATCTGATGCACTGTAAAGTGCCTTGAGATGACATATGTTGTGAATTCATTTTAGCTTCTGTTACCCTTTTTGTTATTAAACCTGCAAGGAACCACTTCAGCTTTAGTCTCTGCATCTGGGTCCTCTTTAAACCTCCACCCAACCTGACACAGCTAAAGCAGCGACATAAAATGATGGAATGGCTTTAATTGGAATAGCCAGCTGAAACCCCTTGGAAACGCTCCTTTTGAACTTAAAAGACTGTTTGATTCCTCAGAGGGCAAATATTCCTTCACCGCACAGACATAAGGTTTCCACTTGCTGAGATGCCAAAAGCAGCAGTGAAGGAGTACTCCCTTTAGTTTGGCAGAACCAGCACTTCCCTAGTTTACCTTGCAAAAACTAAAATCATTATTTCCTAGAAAAAAGACCATGACCTCATTTAGCCCTTCACAAAATCACCAAGCAAAGTAATTTTCATTTTACATCTAAAAGGTACTTAGGCTTGTGTCGTCTATTTGTGTATTCCTGTGACAACAACATGGGTTAAGACCCCCCCACACACACACACACACATATATATGGTTATGCTTTTGTGTGTGTGTGTGTATATATATATATATATATATATATATATATATATATATATGCTTTCCAGAATCACATATGTTCTGCATACTACTTTCCAGATTTGTGCAGTTCTTGATCTGAATACAAACTTATCTACAGGTGCTGGTCATAAAATTAGAATATCATGAAAAAATAGATTGATTTCAGTAATTCCATTTAAAAAGTGAAACTTGTATATTATATTCATACATTACATACAAACTCATATATTTCAGATGTTTATTTTGTTTAATTTTGATGATTACAAATGACAACAAATGAAAATCTCAAATTCATCATATCAGAAAATTAGAATATTACTGAAGACCAATAAAAACAAAGGATTTATAGAAATGTTGGCCAACTGAAAAGTATGAACATGAAAAGTATGAGCATGTACAGCACTCAGTATTTAGTTGGGCCTCCTTTGGCCTGTATTACTGCAGCAATGCGGCGTGGCATGGAGTCGATCAGTCTGTGGCACTGCTCAGGTGTTATGATAGCCCAGGTTGCTCTAATAGTGGCTTTTAGCTCTTCTGAATTGTTGGGTCTGGTGTATTGCATCTTCTTCTTCACAATACCCCATAGATTTTCTATGGGGTTAAGGTCAGGAGAGTTTGCTGGCCAATTAAGAACAGGGATACCATGGTCCTTCAACCAGGTACTGGTAGCTTTGGCACTGTGTGCAGGTGCCAAGTCCTGTTGGAAAATGAAATCTGCATCTCCAAAAAGTTGGTCAGCTGCAGGAAGCATGAAGTGCTCTAAAACTTCCTGGTATGTGGCTGCGTTGACCCTGGACCTCAGAAAACACAATGGACCAACACCAGCAGATGACATGGCACCCCAAACCATCACTGACTGTGGAAACTTTACACTGGACTTCAAGCAACGTGGATGAAGTGCCTCTCTTCTTTTCCTCCAGACTCTGGGACCTTGATTTCCAAAGGAAATGCAAAATTTACTTTCATCAGAGAACATGACTTTGGACCACTCACCAGCAGTCCAGTCCTGTTTCTCTTTAGCCCAGGCAAGACGCTTCTGACGCTGTCTGTGGTTCAAGAGTGGCTTGACACAAGGAATGCGACAGCAGAAACCCATGTCTTTCATACGTCTGTGTGAGGTGGTTCTTGAAGCACTCACTCCAGCTGCAGTCCACTCTTTGTGAATCTCCCCCACATTTTTGAATGGGTTTTGTTTCACAATCCTCTCCAGGGTGCGGTTATCTCTCTTGCTTGTACACTTTTTTCGACCACATCTTTTCCTTCCCTTCGCCTCTCTATTAATGTTCTTGGACACTGAGCTCTGTGAACAGCCAGCCTCTTTAGCGATGACCTTTTGTGTCTTGCCCTCCTTGTGCAAGGTGTCGATGGTAGTCTTTTGGACAACTGTCAAGTCAGCAGTCTTCCCCATGATTGTGTAGCCTATAGAACTAGACTGAAAGACCATTTAAAGGCTTTTGCAGGTGGTTTGAGTTAATTAGCTGATTAGAGTGTGGCACCAGGGGCCATCAATTTTGAACCTTTTCACAATATTCTAATTTTCTGATATGATGAATTTGAGATTTTCATTTGTTGTCATTTGTAATCATCAAAATTAAACAAAATAAACATCTGAAATATATGAGTTTGTATGTAATGTATGAATATAATATACAAGTTTCACTTTTTAAATGGAATTACTGAAATCAATCTACTTTTTCATGATATTCTAATTTTATGACCAGCACCTGTACTTCTTTAGTGCCACCATGAGGTTCTTTGGTAACTGGAATTCTAAGAATTAAGAACTTAAGAGACTAACTTCAGTGCAGTCTAACATTTCTAAATAGGGACTGTAACATTCAGACCAAATAGTAGTAGTACGCAGGGACTTTCTGCAGAAAAATTAAATTCTTAATATGCAATACATTAATACATTTCACTAGTTTGAAATTGATTCTGAAGTTAACATGCATTTTTCTGAGCAATTAAGACTAAACAGCTCATCCAATGCTTGGTTCAAAGCAGCACTATGCACACAAGCCAAGCAGAGATCAGAGGGAGCATGGGTGTGGACTCTTGTTTGCCCTTGAGGTCCCATGCTGTTAACTATTTCACAAGGCAAGCAAGGCTGTAAAAATCCTGTACACAGCCCACCTCTCTGCTGCAGGAAGCAATGCACACACAGCACAACTGAGTAAAAGCCGACATGCATTTTTACCCTCCTGCTGTTCCTAAAAAATGATTACCATATTTGAAGAAAAAAATGTTTGTAACAATTTTATGACATATTGATCCATGGTTGTGTTTATTTAGAGATGAGAGTGGTCTCACATTTTTTGTTGTCCTCCCTGAAAAGGCTAACAAGGTGACACTCAGTGGGCCTCTTTGAACATGAGGTTTTTATATGCAGTAGGAGGGATTTTTCTCAGCATTTCTCAATAATGACATCTGACATTTAACAGCAGCGCTGTGTCACAGAAAACAGTTCTTGACCAGGGGAGAGGAACATATCCAGAATATTTTGACCATAGTATATTGGCTATAGTTAAGTAAATAACTGGTTACCAACATATCAACTGAAATGCAAGTAAAAATTTGAGAAATTGAAAATAAGATATATACACTTTGAGAATCTTTGAGAATTTGGTTAGACCTTTAAGATTCCACACATAAAGAAAAATAAAAAAATCAATTTTTTTGTAATATTGAAGATTTAGAGTTTTCAGTTTTATATCAGAGAAGCTGGAATATATTTCAGAGAATATATTTCACATTGGCTTAGTTGAGATATTCATGTGGGTGAAAGAGCAAGGAAGTGGATGTGTGGGCTTGAATTCTCATTGCCATCCAACAAAGAGGGAGGAAAAATGCTCACTTGGTTCAACAAAGGGCTGTGTCACTCTTTCCATGTGGAGTAATTTAGAGAAAATCCAGTCCAATTTCCCCTTTGGGCAAACAGCTGTCAGGGGGTGTAAACCCCCAACAGAGGAAAGATCTGCATGACTTAGCTACAAGATAGAACAGTGAAAGTACGTCATAGCTAAAAAAAAAAAAAATAAATGTCTACCATTCTGGGAAAAGCTAGTAAACTTTAGAAGCTAATGGCATCCATCTTTTGGGTATGATGTGATTTTCTCCTTTCTTCTGACAATATTAAATAAGAATATGATCAAAAAGGATATTTAATGTCGTTTAAATTATCTCTTCTGTCTACAGTTATGGTAAATGATAATGCGGATTAGTTCTAATGCAGAAAGAATATTGACTGCAGGATGCTGTCATACAAATCTATCATGTTTATATTATACATTCTATAGAAACAAAGAAATAGAAGCTTATATTTTGTATTCAGATTGCTTAATTAAACATAATGATTATCTAAATATACTAAGTCCAAGGAAATTAAGTCAGCGCTAACGCAGCGTTAGAGTTGATTTCATCCTGCTATCATCTGAATCCTCATCACCATGCGGGTGTTCAAAAACGAAGTGCCTGTTAAGCCAGGCCAACAATGACCCTAACGACTCCCCATTACAGAGACATGGGCCAGTTTTGGGGTAATTTGCAGGTCAACAACGACCTCAACGTCTCCCCATTACAATGGGGTGGACCTGTTTTCTAAGCCATAACAAGGCCTTTGTTGAGTTACTCTATGAAGCCTCGAGCTCAACGCTAATCCAGACATTTTGAATTACGGTAAGAAAACTTTCAGGATGAGAAGCGAAACCTCTTCAAACTTGGAAAACCAAGTCCAGTGGTTTGTTTTTAACTTGTTTTGGAATGACCATAACCTGGATGACTGAGAATCTTCACCAGCTCTAGCTCAGTACAACGATTGAAAATATTGTACAGTGTATGGCCGGCTTTATGAGAAGGTTAGTAAATTTCAGGCGGTGCTCCCTCAACATCTGAATTGTTTTCAGCCACTTACACTCTTCTCACCACAGTGATCATCAATATACTGCTCTAGATAGAGAGAGGAGAGGAGAGAAAATATACGCCATACCATTTCTCCCTCAGCCTCATTTGATGGCAAGTTACAGCTTCATGTTGAAAGCATTTTGAATGCCTCAGAGGAAAATGTAAGTTAAAGTTATAGAACACAGTAGATGGAAAGGGTTTGGTCCACCCACTTTGTCTGCATGATGACATATGGTCCCACGATATTTCAAAACAGTATATCTGTTAATCATTATCCTACTTTCACCACCTGAGATTTTACCATCTTTCACTGTTTCTAATCTCTTTGCTCTTTATGAATCTTAAATAAAGGGAAGTGGGGACTCCACGCTGAGGGGGCTGGAAGTCTGATGGTTTTCATTCGTGTGGGAGCAGCATTCCAACTTGATGATAGTCGTTTTATCATCCTGTTCGTATCGTTGATGGATTTCCCAGACGGCCACTGTCTGCTGAGAAACCGGATGACAACAGGAAGAATTTCTTCTATCCTTTCGACTACTCATATGATGCATATGCAAAAATAATGTGGAATCTATTTATATGAAAGAAATTGACATTGTTTTTATTTCAGCTGTCAGGGATGTTTTTAAAAATACTTGTATAAAGTTCCATCTCTAAAACAGAATTGCAAGAAGTCAGAAAGACAATAAGCAAGAACTAAACAACCACATTTTAACAAAGGTGTGATGGTGCTAGGATTACAACATCAAACTTGGGTATAGGTATGTGACTAAAAAAGAAGTGAGAAGCAATGATAGTAAGAATTCCATTTTGAGTATCGGAAGGGAAAGTTTTATGGTGATTTCTTCTAAAGAGGAAATTAGTAGAAACATCTGCAGCAACTTTAAGGGCTTTAAGAACAGGCAACTTATTTAACTATTTGTGTCCCCCCCCCCCCCCTCAAAAAACAAAACAAAAAACAAAAAAACTAGCTTTCAACAACATTCAGACAGATGCAAAGTTGTAAAAAAATATCATTGCAACTAGACGCCCACAGAGGTTTCACTCCTCAGTGCTTTTAAATGATGTCCAGGGGGTATCAAAAAAAGATGTCTGAGCTGATTCCTCTAAATGTGGAGGAGAGAGCTAGCCTTTTCAGGCTGACAGTGCTCCTCACTCACATATCTAAGTGAGTGCCCAGGCACCCTGCAGAGAAAGCTCATTTTAGACTCTTGTATCAGGAATCTTGTCTTTTTGGTCACCACCGCTGGGTTTGGAGATTTCTCACCGCAATAGGCACCGTAGACCTCATGGAAATGGATACAAATGATGAAAATGAGATGCACCAAACAGAAAGCAGCCTGAAACACAAGGCTAATGCTCTCTGTAACAGGGGACACGAAGCAGTTTTACACAAGCATCACATATTGCACAAATAAATGTTGAAACACCTTATTACAATGGGGGAAAATTGCTGTTGTGAAGCTGTTCTGAAATAATTAACACCAGAAACCAGTTCAGCACAAGATGACTGTTCTGACTACATGATCTCTTTTCCCTCTCGACTCCCTGCTGTCTGGCCACTGTCAGTCAGAAATCCTTAAGAATGTTTGCCAATCAGCCTCGAGCAGCTAGCTTCACGAACCGCCCCTGCTCCATAGACCCACTAAGAGGTTAAGCTTCACTGGAAGTGATGTCAAATGTTGGTGTGTTATCAAGTTAGGGCTATACTTTCTCACTACTTTACTTCAGTAGATTGAGGCTCAAACCTCAACAGTTTTTTTTCTCTCAATTGAGACTGACAGACAGTGTCCTAATGCTCCAGAATGGAGGGGAGATCTCATCTGGGAGTGGAGTAAACATCTAATGTGTTATGATTGCGGCCCTGATAGCTAACCTAATTGCTACTTTCATTCACCTGCCTAACCCTCCCCGGTTACTAATTATCATTCATGTTATCCACCTGCTCCTGATGCTGTATATACAGCTCAGCCCAGCTATCGGGGTGAGATTATTGAGTTTTAATTGGAGATCATGGCTGATTTCCATGGTTCATGTTTTTGTTCACTTAGGCCAGTGGTTAGAGAGTGTTGTTAGTGTGTTCGTGTTGTTTCCTGATCGTGTCCTGGCTCTTATTCACTGACCGTACCTTGTTCCTGTTTTGGCTCAGTGGATGAGGCTAGTTTAAAGTTCCTTAGTCCTGGCTCTTCTCAACTGAGCATGCCCTGTTCCTGTTTTGGCTCAGTGGAGGGAGCTAGTTTAAAGTTCTGCAGTTTCCCTGGTGTTGTGTCTTGTTCTGCCTCTCAACTGCTGAGCCTGCATGTTTCCATCTGAGCGTGTCTGCCTGAACTCTCTGCTGAACTCATAGAACCCTCAGTCTGCCTGAACGCTCTGCGGATTCCTGGAACCCTGGTTTTATCTGTTTCTGATCGGAACCCCTGACCAGGTTATGGACTCCTGGATCTCAGAACCATCCTGTTCTGAACTGTTTCCCTGGTTTAGCTCTGACTTCTGCCTGTTCAAGGAGGCTGTTGCAGCGGGGACACTCTGGGTATATCCCACCGCAACTTGTTTGGCAGTCCATCGGTTGGATCCTTCCTCATTCTTAGGAGTTGAACTGAACTGATAAACCAGGTAAGTGACTCACTTCAAAAATAATCTTAAATTAGATTATTGTTATTACTTACCTGTGTTTTTTTCCAACTACAGTGCCATTGATGGGTGGTGCCCCGCCTCCCCTCCGCAGCCACTGCAGATCCACAGCCCTGCGTATGTGTGTTCTGTTTGTGCCATTAAATGTTTGGAACTTTCCCACTGTCTGTCTCACCTGAATTCTGGGTCCCACATTTTGAGGGGGTTACAGAATGAATGTGCAGCATATTCATGAAAACAGGCATATTTTAGCGGATATTAAATTGAGCAAAACACAAATTTTCTTCCGAGGACTTGGCCATTTTTGTAGTCACTGAAGGTGCAAGTTCTCCTTCCTAGAAAGATGAGAGAGGTCTGTATTTTTTTTATAATAGGTACACATCAACTATGTGACTCTCTTGCATGTGTAAAACAAGTTTGAGTTCAAGTAGTAGTTCAAGCAGGTGACAAGAATTCTGTTTAATTAAGAAATTATAGTTTTGTGAGGGCCAGACATCTTCCCTGATAATGGATGTCCAAATACTTTTTTTTCCACAATAATTTACAAATAAAGTCTTTAGAAATTCTAACAATGTGATTTCAATTTTTTTGTTTTATTTTTTTTTTCAATTTGTCTCTCATAATTGAAGAAAACTTATTATAAAGCATATGACCAAAACCACTCTGATGAGGGAGTTAAAGACCTATCAGAACACCCTAAAGACCATTAACACCGCCCATTGTGACCTCCCAGAGGGAGGGACCAAAGCCAGGCATCTGGACTTTACGTCAAGCTGCCGAGACTGAACCTTTTCAAGCTTGACCATAACCTGGATGACTGAAAATCTTTAGTTAGAATACTGATGACAAATATTACAGACTTCTCTCACCTTTTTACGAGGGGAACTTGTACAATCGGTGGTTGACTAAATACTTTTAGATATTACTGTATATTTACCTCTTAATAATATTTTGTTATAAACTGTTATGAGGCTTTTGTTAAGCTATTGATGAATAGATCTTACTGGATTTTTCCCTTTGAGACACTGAGATAAGGGATGAAAGCTTTTTCTTCATTTCTAAACTTGGGCTGATAGGTTTGTTCTGTTAGGATAATTATCATTGCATGTTGGAACTGACGTTTTAATCTAATTAGGACAGTTCCTCTGTCTGGATATACAGTAATAATCATCATTCTGTACGTGGCAAAGATTTGGAAATGGAATGAGAGCGGTTTCCTTCAGCTAAGAACAAAGTGGGATATTATGATAAGGCTGGAGCCATGGATGTCTTCTCATCTGCTAACGTGTATGATGTAAAATATGATGATATGGCAGACTCGAGATATATAAAATGCCTTTTTTACTGTTAATCGTGGCCACTTCCTGAGAGGCGAGCCCGGAGGTGAGCAGCTGCCTTCTGTACATTCTAAGCAATTTCTCTGATCTGAGTAAGATTACAATTTCTATCAGAATCTATTTAATACATATAGGTTATGAAGTGTTATTTAAAGAGTTTGTCCTGAGTGATCTCTTTTCAGGGAAAAGAACCAGCAAGATTTTTTACTTTGAATGGTTTCATTACAATCAGGGGCAGATTTAGGAAATATGGGGCCCCAGGCAAAAACAGGCATGGGGCCCTCTGCACTTAGAAGACAACACATAAAACAGACCCATGTATGGATACAGAAAATTCAATAGAATAGACATCACTGCATGAAAAGTGAGATTTTCGTCCCCGTAAACCCCCGTAAACTCCCGCAGATCTGCCTGATTTTCGTCAGTTTCCGACAATTTGCAACCCGTGCTTGTCCGCGTTTGTCGTGCCACAAATTGTCGGAAACGGACTCTGACGTATGTGGAGAGCGATCAGCTGTACTAATGGCCCTAATTAGCATATGAATGCAGCAAACCCGCGTGGCTGGCCAGGTCTGGCTTGAATAACCTTTTCAGTATTGGCTGAAACCACTATTCTCAAACAAATGAAATCGCTCGTGATTGGCAGCAAAACCACACGTGGCCACGCCAGGCTTTAATTTTCTTACTGAGTATTGGACGGAACCACTTCTTTTTAAACAAGTAAAGTCGCTCGTGATTGGTTGGCATATATATATATATTTACATATATATATTTATTCATATACACTATATTGCCAAAAGTATTTGCTCACCTGCCTTGACTCACATATGAGCTTAAGTGACATCCCGTTCCTAATCCATAGGGTTCAATATGACGTCGGTCCACCCTTTGCAGCTAGAACAGCTTCAACTCTTCTGGGAAGGCTGTCCACAAGGTTTAGGAGTGTGTTTATGGGAATTTTTGACCATTCTTCCAGAAGCGCATTTGTGAGGTCGCACACTGATGTTGGACGAGAAGGCCTGGCTCTCAGTCTCCGCTCTAATTCATCCCAAAGGTGTTCTATCGGGTTGAGGTCAGGACTCTGTGCAGGCCAGTCAAGTTCATCCACACCAGACTCTGTCATCCATGTCTTTATGGACCTTGCTTTGTGCACTGGTGCACAGTCATGTTGGAAGAGGAAGGGGCCAGCTCCAAACTGTTCCCACAAAGTTGGGAGCATGGAATTGTCCAAAATGTCTTGGTATGCTGAAGCATTCAGAGTTCCTTTCACTGGAACTAAGGGGCCAAGCCCAGCTCCTGAAAAACAACCCCACACCATAATCCCCCCTCCACCAAACTTTACACTTGGCACAATGCAGTCAGACAAGTACCGTTCTCCTGGCAACCGCCAAACCCAGACCCGTCCATCAGATTGCCAGATGGAGAAGCGCGATTCGTCACTCCAGAGAACGCGTCTCCACTGCTCTAGAGTCCAGTGGCGGCGTGCTTTACACCACCGCATCAGACGCTTTGCATTGCACTTGGTGATGTATGGCTTGGATGCAGCTGCTCGACCATGGAAACCCATTCCATGAAGCTCTCTGCGCACTGTTCTTGAGCTAATCTGAAGGCCACATGAAGTTTGGAGGTCTGTAGTGATTGACTCTGCAGAAAGTTGGCGACCTCTTCGCACTATGCGCGTCAGCATCCGCTGACCCCGCTCCGTCAGTTTACGTGGCCTACCACTTCGTGGCTGAGTTGCTGTCGTTCCCAAACACTTCCATTTTCTTATAATACAGCTGACAGTTGACTGTGGAATATTTAGGAGCGAGGAAATTTCACGACTGGATTTGTTGCACAGGTGGCATCCTATCACAGTTCCACGCTGGAATTCACTGAGCTCCTGAGAGCGACCCATTCTTTCACAAATGTTTGTAAAAACAGTCTGCATGCCTAGGTGCTTGAATTTATACACCTGTGGCCATGGAAGTGATTGGAACACCTGATTCCAATAATTTGGATGGGTGAGCAAATACTTTTGGCAATATAGTGTATATATATATATATATATATATATATATATATATATATATATATATGTATATATATATATATATATATATATATTTATTCATTCATATATTTATTCATTCATATGGTGTGTATTTATGTTATCCTACACTACTACACAATTATTATGCTACCATCAAGGACATGAATGAATTTATACAGGAAATGAACATTTGCCAGGAAGCTGTTTATGCAAAGAAAGAGCTTTATTGAAACACACACAACTATATACAACACGTATCCAAACACATGCGTTTCTAAAAATTAAAAGTCCGTGAACGGTCCGTTTGCTTCCTCTGGGTTGGAGGTAACTGGCAGCATTCCCTCCGAGGCAGGTCCGATGTGCAGACGCCTACTGTGCGCGGCCCTGTACTTCGGCATCGCTTCTAACCGGGACTGCAGCTTAACACAGAGTTCAGTGAGATCCGGCCTACGAAATGGCGGCGACCGTACAATCCATCCAGAGACACCGACGACGACGGCGGACTTCCAGAGTTCCACTTCCTCATCTGCTAGCACACTCTGCCTCGCTTTCAGCAGCTGAAAAAAACAAACAATGAATCAGCACACTGCGTATGGACACAACACATCTATTAATGCACCTTAAAAATAGTCACCAAATAAAGTCTTACCCTCTTTCTTCTGGCCCACTCCGAGCAGATTGCCTCCGCACGCAGCGTGTTGGCTGGCTGCGTATATCTGAAGCTCCTGCGTACCGTCTGAAAATACGTCTTACAGGCAGCTGGAAAACAATTAAATGAGAGTGATATGAATAAAAAATCAAACGCAAGTCACAGTAACAAGGAAGGAGAAAACATTAAAACAAGTCACTTACACACAATGTCGTCTTTATCAACATCGTGCAAATCTGGACTTGCTGATATGGCTCCGAGCAAATAGGAGGTCACCGCCTCATTGTGAGGCGACAGTAGTCTGTGAAAACAAAATGTAAAGCTATGATCGGTATCTATCCGTATCCATTGCCTTTTACCGCAGAATGAAAGCATATTCTTTAAATCTTACTTTTGCTCCGGTTCATAGCGCCTGCAATTAGTCTCGGAGTTGTGAAGACGGCGTACTGCTTCCTGTGAATCACAAAAAATACACTTTAATAAAGCTTGTTCTTGCAAGGCGGTAGCTTTAGGCTAGGCTGTTATTAGCCGTAGCTTAGGCTAGGCTGCTTTTAGCCTAGCAGGCAGTAATCGAACATATATTTACCGCTAGCATCTCTTCTTTGAGTTCGTCTTGTTCGATGCAGAGTCGCCATCGCGTCCAAGAGGAGTTTTACCCCGAAATCCAGAGGCTCCAGACCGCCTGCACAAAGCAAAGCATACACCCTCCACTTTGGCTGCACACCGCGCCGCTCTGAGTTTCTTGGAGATCGTAAAGAGCATGCGCGAGATGAACCAGGGTTTCAGCGGATCAATAAAAATAATTAAAAAATCATTCATTTTTTTTAAATCAAGGCCTTAATTGGCACTAAAATTATTTAAATATGTTTATCGAAGTATTTATAATTCTTCAATAAAAAATGCTTGTAAAAACAATTTCGTCAGATATATTATATCGCTCCAGGCGGAGAAAAAGCTAGAGGATATATATATACGTATATATGTGCGTGTGTTTTTACATACATACAGGAGTCATGGAACTGTGCTTGCAGCTCCTTCATATTTCATGTACACTAATAACTTGTGTACATGGTTCTTGTTGATGGCATTAAAATAATTTCAAATAGCATTAAATTAGAGTCACTCATTCCTGTATGAACCCTGTGAACGCTTAATTTAATATGACATATTAAAAAAATCCCATCATCATCCAGCATATGTTCAGTTTCTGCCCAAATATATATTTATATTTTTGTAGATTTTTGTAACGGGGATAAGGATAATTCAAAACTGCTTTTTTTGAATGAACTTGTTCTCTTCTCCCAAACATCTCTTTTCATTCCTGTAATAAGAAGTTTCTTTTGAATGGATTTGATTAAAGTTTAAGTCCCTCGGTATAAAATAAATATTTTGATGGAGATGAGAAATCTGCTTCCTCGTTGGTGAATAACCAATAGTTTGGATCCAATCATTTAAATAAACGGTGTTAGTTTTTTTTTTTAATATATAAGAATTGTGCTATAATTTCTAGTCACCGATCTGTTGCTGCTATATTTTAAATTTGACGAACCGGAATTTGTCGATGTTCTTTTTCCTGTTTGGTGCGATTGCAATTGCGGATCTTGACCTGGCCGGACCTTATGACCACAGTGTACCAATCTTCTGATGGCTACTTCCAACAGGATAATGCGCCATGTTATAAAGTGAATCATCTCAGACTCATTTCTTGAAACTTTTCCACTTAAGTTATTGTGAATTGAGCATATTGACAGACAACATTTTATTTTTTATCTTAAATGCAATTTATTTATTTTTTTTTATAATTACTGCTCTAAATGTATTGCTCTGTCAGCTAAAGATCTGTTTTGGTCTCTATACTTTAATTAAATTAATCAATTCAAGCTAAAATGTAAGAGGCTATACTGAGCCTGATCTCTTTGTATCAGAGATTTTCTTACCTTTTAGAAAAATGTCACTTGGATTAAAACCCCCCCTGCAACCCTGATTTGCATTTGTATAGCTCACAGCATGTTCATTTACATGTTAAAGCCTCCCCTAGAATTCCATGGGGGGGAGGCATGGGGGGAACACTGCCTAACAAAGTCCACGTCAATTTCTGACAATTTACGGGAGTTTTCGGCGAAGCCTGCAAATTGTCGTAAACTGCCGCTAACCTGAAGTTCCACGACAATCTACAGTGCCGCATATTGACGAAAATCCCACTTTTCATGCAGTGCATCCATTATTTGTTCTATGTTTTGTCCCCCTCTTCTTTTCAATTTTCTTGTTGTTTTCCTCTCTGTCCTTAGTACTCAGCTGACTTTTCATGCTGTCTTAAAAGGAATAAAATATTTTTTCACTGAACTCACTTAAGCCGGACGGACGTACACTGTGCTATTTTTTAAATCGGTGCACGCAGCTACTGCTCACTCTGAACGATTAAACCGCAGGGATTGGTCGTACAGTGTGAGTTGGGGGGGGGGGGGGGGGGGGGGGGGGGGGGGGGGGGGGGCTATAAATTCAAAATAGACATCAACCAAAAAGCAGTCAAACATACACTAAGTTATAACACCACTATATTTATATGAATGCCAAAACCAGAAAACATAAAAACAAAACATAATTTCATGAACATGTTTACATTTTGAACACATATCTTGCCCTTTTGAAGCTTTGTGATGGCAAATCTGTGTTTTTTGCATTGTCCAAAAGTATGTCACAAACCTAAAACAATAATGTACCAGCGTAATAATGAAGAATCTTTTAGTCAGCTTTATATATTTTTTTAAATATATAAAAACTATTTTTTTTCTGACAAAGGGCTTATATGTGAGCAACTATGGAAATGAACAAATATCAAGAAAAAATACACTATATCATATTATTTTCCATGTGAATCTCAGATTATTCATTCTTCTTTGTCTTTTCTACAAAGTGCTTTAAATCAGTCCTGTCTTCACCTGTCTTTATCCATGAAACGTCAGATCCTGACGTTTGAAAAAGGAGGCAGGGAAAGCAGAAGAATTCTGCTAGCCAAGCCTTCTTGCTAAACCAGGTCCTTGTAAAGGACGTTACTTGCACCATTTCTCTCTCTCTTTCTCTCTCTTTCTCTCCAATGCGTCTCTCTCACGACTCAACCTGTCAATCACCCACAAAAACGTCTGATTTGTGGCGCGAGGTGGTGAGCAAATACACTTCCTGTCACCTCGGGGCGCACCAGAGCTGTGCCCTGAGCTCTTCTATACCTTTGTATTGCAGAGGAGCTATTGCGCATGTACAACTTTTAACGAGAGTCAATGGGCAAAGATTTTTGTCGCCCTAGGGAGGAAATACATCGCAGATCCGACGAAAAATGAAATGACGCTTTACAAGTCATTAATGATTAAATATTTATCTTGCACATCTAAAAAATATGTATTTTGAAAGTTGCTAGATTAGCACTAGGCGCTTTTTTGAAATAAAATTGTTAGAGGGGTCTGCAAAGTTGGGGGGGTGAGACACACTTAATAAAGCGTTTTGATGGCATTTTAGTGAAAGGATTTTTATCAAAAACATAATGTGCACAAATAAGGAAGAGTTGTGTTAACCATACATTAAACATTAAATAGAAATTTATGGGGCCCCCAGGAGCTTGGGGCCATAGGCAACTGCCTAATACTAGCTAATGGTAAATCCCCTGATTACAATTAAATTTTCACTATATAAAACTTCCCAGCAAACTTTCGGTCTAAAAGGATCAAACTATTCCTATAACATTTAAAACATTTTAAAATAGACACATTTTTCTGTCAAATGTTCCATACTTTCCCTGATCATCGGGATTTAAAGCTTAGAACCAGGCCAAACCATGCAATGGCATGGTGTTCTTGTTTTAGCTCAGGAGGTTTTCATTGCCTTAATGCATTTGGACACAGGTCACCATTTTCTGACAAATGTTCAATGAATTTTATAATGACATAACCCTCTTTCAACCTTTTGTTTATGCTTTAGGTTTATTACTTTATCTGGGGTCAATTATTAAATCTGTTACACAGACATTTCTTTCAGAACCAGCCAACTGAAGCTGATTTTATTTGTTTTCTTGTGATGTTGAGGTATAATCAGAGGTTGTTTATTTTATATGTTCTCCGCATGTTCTTCAATAAAGACTGAAATAAAATGAACCAGGGATTTTCTTTAGACAGGTGCATATCAGTAGATCAAAAACCATTCAAGGTGCATTTCAGCAACTGAATAGAAAATGATAAACATCAAATCTGGACAAATATAGGACTTTTTTCAGTTAATGCTATTGATCATGGCTCACAGCTATTAAGATATTACATAATACCTTGAGAGGATTTTCAAGAAAAGCTTTTTCAGATGTTTAGGAGAGATTTACAAGGCATTCACTTCAGTTAGTGCTTCAAAAGCGACTGCACTCAGTGGCTTTCTTTGTATTAATCCTCTTCTGAACCTGGCATGCGTTAAGAAGTTAAAGCACGGAGCAGTCACTTACAAGAGAAACGTTTTCTGTTAAATCAAAAAGATGGCTTGCATTTTATTTTCAGATCAATGGCCAAGTGTCTAGAAGAAGAGCGTAAACGTACAGAATCCATGCTGCTTGAGGTGCAGCGTAAGATACATATTATCAGTGCATATTTTGGAAGATGGGTCACTGGCTGGTGTTCCTGGTGTCAGGAGCACCAGTACCTGCTGTGCTTAAACAGATACAAATAAAGAGATTTATTAGTGAGATCAGCACCTGTTAGACAAACTTTGCTGATGTAGTAAATCATATCATATCACTCCTAACCAAGTACTAAGATAATACACTGGACCTATTTCAGATTTCTAACATTTCTTTTCTATTATCCTTTTATGCATTTTGTGCAATATTCAAAATTTCTCTAAAGGCCACATTTGCATTTTCAATCGATTATATTCGTCAATTATAAAGAAAACTTGACATACACTCACCGGCCACTTTATTAGGTACCCCATGCTAGTAACGGGTTGGACCCCCTTTTGCCTTCAACTGCCTCAATTCTTCGTGGCATAGATTCAACAAGGTGCTGGAAGCATTCCTCAGGGAGTTTGGTCCATATTGACATGATGGCATCACACAGTTGCCGCAGATTTGTCGGCTGCACATCCATGATGCGAATCTCCCGTTCCACCACATCCCAAAGATGCTCTATTGGATTGAGATCTGGTGACTGTGGAGGCTATTTGAGTACAGTGAACTCATTGTCATGTTCAAGAAACCAGTCTGAGATGATTCCAGCTTTATGACATGGCGCATTATCCTGCTGAAAGTAGCCATCAGAAGTTGGGTACATTGTGGTCATAAAGGGATGGACATGGTCAGCAACAATACTCAGGTAGGCTGTGGCATTGCAACGATGCTCAATTGGTACCAAGGGGCCCAAAGAGTGCCAAGAAAATGTTCCCCACACCATGACACCACCACCACCAGCCTGAACCGTTGATACAAGGCAGGATGGATCCATGCTTTCATGTTGTAGACGCCAAATTCTGACCCTACCATCCGAATGTCGCAGCAGAAATCTAGACTCATCAGACCAGGCAACATTTTTCTAATCTTCTATTGTCCAATTTTGATGAGCTTGTGCAAATGGTAGCCTCAGTTTCCTGTTCTTAGCTGAAAGGAGTGGCACCCGGTGTGGTCTTCTGCTGCTGTAGCCCATCTGCCTCAAAGTTCGACGTACTGTGTGTTCAGAGATGCTCTTCTGCCCACCTTGGTTGTAACGGGTGGTTATTTGAGTCACTGTTGCCCTTCTATCAGCTCGAACCAGTCTGGCCATTCTCCTCTGACCTCTGGCATCAACAAGGCATTTCCGCCCACAGAACTGCCGCTCACTGGATGTTTTTTCTTTTTCGGACCATTCTCTGTAAACCCTAGAGATGGTTGTGCCTGAAAATCCCAGTAGATCAGCAGTTTCTGAAATACTCAGACCAGCCCTTCTGGCACCAACAATCATGCCACGTTCAAAGTCACTCAAATCACCTTTCTTCCCCATACTGATGCTCGGTTTGAACTGCAGGAGATTGTCTTAAACCATGTCTACATGCCTAAATGCACTGAGTTGCCGCCATGGGATTGGCTGCTTAAAAATTAAGAGTTAAAGAGCAGTTGGACAGGTGTACCTAATAAAGTGGCCGGTGAGTGTACATCAGTCTCTGTATAGAACATACACAATGACTAACACGTTTTATTTGAATTAATGAAGTCAGTAACGTTTCAAATGGTATCTTGTTTTATTGAAAACCACCTATTTAAAGACCATTGTTGGGAATGGCTTCTAATACCCCATTAACTTAATTATTTGATGACTAAATGAAGAACTGGTGTGAGTCTGCTTTGATCATTCCAAATGACATCTTATTTATGTGTGAAGTGTAATGTGACATTATGCTGGAGTGTGTTAGTGGTTGAAGGGTCTTGCCAATTCTAAAAGTATTCCTCTATCCCTAGAGGGTCACATTTATCATTGGGATTCCTGGCTGTTCGATTTGAGGATGCTGCCAGAATAAAAGCAGCAGTTACATTTAAACAGGGGTGTTGTATTCTTTTTGGCAAACATGGCTAAGATTTAGGCCACCATGTTGTCGATGAGAGCTAGATCATTACAGATTGAGCCTTGGGCTGGCGCTCTGGTTTTGGTCAATATTTTCACTGTTTGCACTTCAGCAAATTCAAGGCAGCCCTTTTTGAAATCATCATTTATTTAATCAATCCATTGTGGTCCTTTCTTCAGTCTATACATGAGAACACACTCCTTTCCCATGTGTTAACCATTTTACAATGTTTGTTGTAGTTATTTTTATTGATGTAACTTAATATAAAGCCAAATTTTAGCATATGTTTCTAGTTTTAGTTTTAATTTTCCTCTAGCTAGTATTACTTTTCATTAAAGGGTAAGTCATCACTTAGACTTACCACACCACAAATATTGCAGTTTAAGGGGTGGACATATGTTTTTTTTTCCTATGGCATTTAAGTTTTTTGAAGTTATTTTTTTCCTTCCATGAAAAAAGAAAGTCACAAAATCAGAGTATATGACAACTTATAAACGCATGTTTTTAAAATGTTGATACCTTTGGTGGCCCAAAGGAGCAAATTCATGAGTTCACACCAAATTAACACTCTGTTCAAGAGTCTGTAAAAAATACTTTTTTTAAATGATTTTGTTTTGCTTTTTAATTAACTTTTTTTTTCAAATCTCCCATGTAGTTGAGGGTGTGCTACTGCTGCTTAATATCACCCAAACTTCACAAAATCTCTAGGCTGTGGGAAAAATCATCTTAGCCATTAAGCCTAAGACAAATTTCTTAAATGAAAAGTCTGGTCAGCAAGGAATAACCAATAGATCGTTATTTATACCTAAAACAAATACGTTGGCAGTGATTTAATGAATTTCATGATGGAACAGAGTATTAGGGCAATGCTAGTGGCCATTTATTTGGCAGCTAATGGGGATCCTAATAAAACTAAACTAAACTAAACTAAACTAGAGATTTGTTTTCTTCTATTTCGAGAATAAAGTCGTAACATTATGAGAGTAAAGTCGCAAAACTACGAGAATAAAGTTACAACGAGAATAGTCATAAAATTACAAGAAAAAAGTTGTAAAATTACGAAAATAAACTCGTAATTTTATGACTTTATTCTAATAATGTTATGAGTATATTCTTATGATTTTACCACTTTATTCTCATAATGTTACAACTTTATTCTCCTAATGTTACGCCTTTATTCTCGAAATAAAGCCTGGCCCTAATACTCCATCGTAGAATTCAGTGTTAATCAGTATAAAAAAACAAAACAATAATTTTCATTGTGATCACTGTGTCCGGGAACGGCCATTTTTGCCCAAATATAGTAACACCTCACTCCTGACACCTTTCAGCAGTGATGTCACGGTGCGGTAAGCCTAGCGCCATTCTCCTCGCTTTACAAACAAAATCATTGGGAGCTACTGGACACATTTGCAATAAACAACAATTATTGAAGATTTCCAGGGGACTTCAACATCGAAATTCGTGAGAGGTATAGTTAAAGTGACAATGCCGATAGCAGTGCAAAGCAGTTGGATGTTGGAATACATCGAGTAAAAGTGAAAAATGAATGAGTTATTACACCTCTCCAATTCCTGATCCTCCACGGACGGGTTCGTCGTTGGATTGCTAACTTGAAGAGGGAGGATTTGCCAGCGAACTTCTGGCCAGAGAAAAAAACAGTAATATGTAGCCAAAATTTTAAAGTAGAATGTTTTCAAGATGACTTGGATAATAGCACGTAGTGACAAACGCCAGATACAGCACTGGGACTTGATCAACAGCTGATACCGCACCATGACGTCACAAACCGGTAGTTGGCAGAAGTGTTCTTTGAGAAACATTGATGTCTACTCTTAATTCAAAACACTTATAATTTATCGAAAACTATGTAATAATTTCATATTTATAGTACTTTCAGAAGTTTAAATTCTGAATATGAGCTGACTTTTCCTTTGAATGTAGGAGCACTGATTCCTCCTCATGAATGGAAAAGTCCCATCTTGCATCCGCTGCGGTAATATAAACAAAGGTCATACTCGAGCTTTGTAAACATTGTTAATATTTGTGTTTTTGAAGACAGCTGTTGTTCTTTGTTTGACAGAAAGGCATTTAATAGACGTATCTGTGCAGATTCTCAGTGATCCATGCCACAGTCAAGCTTGAAAAGTCCAGTTTAGGCAATTAGACGTGAAGTTTGCAATAGAAAACTTCATGTCCAGTTGTCCCACCATGACCTACTTTAGGGTTACTGTTACCTGTGTAGACCATCAGGCTGTCTGCAGAGATGGGCCGCCCCCTGCACCAGACACATGAGCCTTTTTTACATTCAAAGTAAGAGACTCAATCATGTGTGCAGTCAACTTCGAAGTTATTATTTAAAGTAATTTATACATTACAATCAACATTTCTTCCAGATACTTAAAGTCTGCAAAATTTTCTCACAGCACATTACATTTTTACCTTCTTATCAGTTCCTTATAATCATTGAAATTATACATTATTTATTATTTTCATTTTACTTGAATGAGGACATTATACTCTAATCAATACATCAGCAAATGTTTCAACACCAATATGCCAGAGTTAGCACTAGAGCTAAATTTCATGCATTGTCCTAAGGCGGGTACAAACACTTTTAAACTATAAATTTAACAACGAACATTTTTAAAGGACAGCAGACACATAACAACTATGAAAAAAATATTAAGAATAAAATAAATGATTTTTTTTTGTTCGAGCATCACTGGTTAGCTTTAAACCAAATTTTCAGAATTTATTTTAAAAGTTGAGTGGTGTCCACAATTTTGGAGATGCTCTGACAGACTGTTCCATAGATCAGCGGACCAGGGTCCAGATCTGGACCCAACCTGATTTAAAACATTTATATAAATTACCACATGTTGTTGGGAAAGAAGGAGAAGACGATGACAAAAAGAACAGAGAAAGTGTGGACTGCAGGAAGAACATGTTTGGCTCAACGTACTGCTATGAAGCAGGATTCTCCACCATGAACATTATCAAAAATAAATATTGTTCCAGGCTCAACATGACTACCTTTTTAAGTGCTTGAGAATGGCTTTGACTCCATTCAAACCCAGGTCAAACCCTACTCTCATTAAGCCAGAAAAAAGAAAGAAAAAAACAAAACAAACGGTCAGTTCATGTGTTTTGTAAAATATGCGAATCAGGAAATTGTCAATATACCATACTAAATGATCTTCTTAAAAAGAACACTTCCGAATTTAAAACCAATTTTTTTTTTTATAAATATTTTTTTTATTAAAAAATTCAATGTATAACATGGATGCATAAAAACCTAATTTTATTTCAGTGTTAAATTCTGTTTAAGGTAACAGATTATAATTAAAAATGTCTCCGGACCTTTACTGGTTGATGGTTTTCTTTATTTGGACCACGCTGATTTTAAATTGGTTACCCTTGACCTGGACCATCTAAATTTAGTCCTACTTCTTTGAAAATAACAGACACCTCTTGATTTTGCTCTGGTTTTTATTTCAGTATTATGTTTTTTTTTTGTTGCTGTTAAAACTATTTTTTAAGGAGAAAGGGCAAGCCCATTTAATAATTTTAAAATAAGACAAGCATCCAGGAACAAAGACTTTATCGTACAACTTTCAAAATTCACAAGTTCATACTTTCTTAAAATGTTGGAATAATGGATATGTAACGAATAAAGGATATGTAACAAAAGAAAAGCAGCGATAGATCATTTCCACTGCTTGAGAAAGTATTTATTAATGATGTAACCATGCAGAGCTATTCTTTTATTTAGGCTTTGCCTGCAGGTGCCCTGATAATGCATATATTTGCCTCTTTATCATCTCAACACGACCCTAAGTGTTTATTATGCTTCATCATTACCATCTTACCCTTTGTGCATAGAGTAATCTAGAATCATTGGAAAGTGTTAGGGAAAACTTTTTTTCTTTCCCCCCACAACTTTTCCAGTAAAAGGTTTTTAAAGGCAGGAATAGCTTAGAAGCAAAGATTTCCTTGGCAAAAGTGTGATAAAATGATGTAAACTGGACTGGAAAGCTTGTATTATCTGGGTTTGGTTTCAGTTCAGCAACGGAACTGTGGAAAGATTGTTTTTCGCTGATTTCTCCTTTGATGTATAACTTTCTCACGCTCTGATGCACATACTGAAAACACATGGTTTTTATTATTGTTTATCAAATGTAAAGCTCAGTGATTAAAGTACTGTTTGCATGGGTGGATATCCTAACCTCTCTCTACTACTGGTACCTTAAATCACACATGTAAGGTAATTTGGTCAATGAACTTTGTTTCACTGTAGTGACAACTATGATTCTTTTGGTTAGACCGTGCCTCTAGCAATTGTACTTCCTATAGTTTTTCTCTTTTTTGTTGTACTTAAAAATGTTGTCTGCGTGCCAAGGAGAACCTGACAGATTTGCAAACATAAAATGAAACATTACAGCTTATGCTCCACTTCTTATATATACAAAGAAAACTTTATTAGAAAATAATGTGGGATCATCTTAAATGCAAATGGACATGAAGACAGAAGTGAAAGGACGGACATCGGAATTTAAAATAATCGTTGTAACTTTTGTGACTTTTCTATACTTTAACTTGATAATGAAAGGTTAACCTATAACATACAAAGACATGCATCCAGAGAAAAAAATGCATTTTTTTTTTTTTTTTTTTTAGATAATA
Source organism: Cyprinodon tularosa (assembly GCF_016077235.1). NCBI lineage: Eukaryota > Metazoa > Chordata > Actinopteri > Cyprinodontiformes > Cyprinodontidae > Cyprinodon > Cyprinodon tularosa. The sequence continues at coordinate 40,566 of NW_024039532.1, forward strand.
ATTGTCCAGCTATTTTGGTTTGCTGTAAGACATTGAGTTACTTATATTGGTCAGAACCGTTACCGAACAAGGCTATTAGCATTCCTTATGTGTGTGATCTTTTCAGGAGAATAAGCCCAAGCAGCTCCATTTACAGTATTCACCATTATTCTTTACCTAATCATTTAATATATATGAAATCTATCATTTATAAAGTCATTAAATGGGAAATCAATGCTATTTAATTTCATATGATCAACAATTGCTTTTGTGTTATTTATTCAAAGAATTTAAGTATTTCTTAGATTAAGCTGTTTCATCAATGGTTGACATTTTAGTGCTGCTAAAAAAAACAAAAAAAAAACAAAAACAAAAAAAGCTTTAAGGGGTTTTTTAATTTTTTTCATGACTGGATGACACAAATGAGGTTGCAGATTAAATATGCAATGGTGCTGCAAGGGATTTTGGGCCCTATAAAAATATATTGTATGGGGCCTCACCATAGCCAGCCTTTAGGTAAAAGATTTTGAAGCTTTTATAGAATTTATCATTCCCATGTTTGTGGGAAGAAAAGCCTGACAGTAACTTGGTAGAGCAGACTCATAAAAAACAATTAAATTAATTTAAATTTAATTACTTGCTGCAAAACTGATACTCTATCATCCATCCATCCATCCATCCATCCATCCATCCATCCATCCATCCATCCATCCATCCATCCATCCATCCATCCATCCATCCATCCATCCATCCATCCATCCATCCATCCATGCATGCATGCATGCATGCATGCATACATACATACATACATACATACATACATACATACATACATACATACATACATACATACATACATACATACATACATACATACATACATACATACATACATACATACATACATACATACATACATACAAACATACATACATCCCCTCCCATTTAATTCAATACACTCCCTGTTGAGGTATATAATACTGTATAGCATAGACACGCTGATGTTAGAATGTAAAATGTGATCTAACATTACACTAGATAAAGAAACCAAACCAAATAAATAAACAACCAATTCTACTAACAAGAAGAAAAAAATGTCCAGGCATAAGTTTTCTATAAACTTCTTAAGTGCTGAAAAAGAAACAAATAGTTTCTCTGAAACTTTATAGAGGAGATTTACCAAATTATTTGTTCGGAGAGAAGTATTTTTTAACCTTTATACATAAGATAACATATAGAAGAAGAACTCTTATTTTCAGACATTTTGGATATATGAGGTGCTGTCAGGCCATTCTAAATAAACCATCTAACAAAAGTTTATTGATAACGAGTTCATATAAACAACCAACCAGCATTCTAAATTACTAGCCATTAACTGGGCAGTTAAAATGTAGGAATTAGCACACAGGACAGATGCAGTAAGCAATGAGAATGAGAACCATGGCTGATATTTATCTCCCTGAGCATCATGTACCCATTAACCACAACCACAAAAGTGCCACTGAGCAAGATGTGAGACACAAGGCAGCTGTAACTTGAACTTCAAGTTTAATGGTTACAAAGAAAAATGAAGATACTCAGCATAATCCAAAGGGGATCAAGCTTTGTTTTTGGACTAAGAACAATTCCACTTGGATCCTTTTCCTAATTCACAGGACCACCATCAGGTCGTTGTTACCAAAAGTGTAATCTTTTTCCTTTGAAAATATCTGGCAGCAGCAAGGGTATGAGGAAAGGTATTACTTTTCTGTTCCGGATTAGTTAGTAATGTAATTGAACGCATTGCAAAGTAGTTTTATTAAGTGACAGAAGCTACCTGGCAGTATCTCTGACGAATTCGTCTGAGAAATCTCACCAGTAAATCACCTGACCTGAATATTACCATTAGAAAGTTTTTATAGCATCTCTTGTTCTTGCTACAATAAAATAATACAGTGTATTATAGCTGTGGTTTTAATGTTTTCAGGACCTATATTACAGCATGTTTCAATCACTGAGTGGTTGCAGGCTTGAGTCCAAGCATCAGATGCTGATTATCGAATCTGTCCACACATGACATCATGTATACATACAAAAAGCGGTTAGCTGTCTGCTGGCTCTCGCACAACTACAGTGTCGGGGAATGCTTCTCATTATCCTGCTTAAATGTAACATCCTGACTCACTCTGTAATTTAACATTAGGAAGGAGCTTGTAACACCGAAATAGCACACACCAGTCTATTTGTGCTCAAGTTAAAGGCAAACGCAGTTGGCTTCCATGCCCAAAGTTGTGGCTTGAGGAATGTCTAGTCATGATTTCTTTGGTTTTCATGGTTTGGTCTTTAAAACCAATCTTAGAGTCAATTGTGTTGAAACTGCCATGAAAACTCGAACCCTGCAGTCAGTGGGAACAATAACAGTTACTGTGTTTAGTATTCTTGGCTTGGGAAAAGGTGCTGTTTATTCTTTGTTTTGGACTAAATTGAGATCTCTGCTGTTGAATCTCAAAGCTCATCAACATTTGAATCCTTTCACTGACAAATTATTAGAAGTTTATATTACTTGATTTTCTTCTGAGAAAAGTTACTACCCACAAAAAAACAAAATATTTTGGGATTTATTTTATTTAACTTTGTCATGCTACTGAAGTAGTATTTAAACTGTTAGATTATACAAGGACCACAATATAATGGTGAAAGAGAAAAGAATTATAATGAAATAAAAAATGTTGGTAACACAACGATATGTAAAACAGGAAATAAGAAGCCTAACCCAGGGGTTAAATTTGATTTAAAGCAAAGCAGCAGGATGACAATAAAATTGGAGTAGTGATCACTGGGACAAAGAACAGGTAATTTAGGTTATCTTGATGTGGATCAGCTGTCAGGGAGACTAAACAAAGGCTTTATGGAATTGATTCTATTATGATTCCCTTGGAAATAAAACAGTAACCAAGTAAACATTCATCCCATCCCAGAAACCCAGCGGAAATAACAGAACAAAATAGGGATGGGAAAAATAAGGGTGGGAAAACACAGAGGTGAGTAAACTAATGACTAGACATAACAGAAAAATCACTAAAATGCAAAATAAACCCAGAATGACACAGTGATCTAAACCATAGGGAGAAACCTAAACCAAAGTCTCCCAGAGCATGACACAACCGTACGACTGCCTCTAAGACTGGTGAAGCAAAACTATGAGAAGTAGTGGTGAGGAAGGTGCAACAGTATACCTTGTTAAAAAAGCATGTTGAAACATGCAAATAAAGTCAACAAAACAACTTCCAACTGAGCTTATATAACAACTACAATTTAATATGAGGAATTTTTAAAATGCTAATATCCAATTTGGTTGTAAGTTAATTAAGTTGTTAGAATTTGGCCTGCATTGAAAGGCCATACCTAACAATACATTGCAAGTTTAAAATGTGATGAGTTTGATTGAGAGACATAAAAACATGCTTACACACATAATGTTGTTTAAGTCTCTATGAAATTTACCCCTTTTTGATGAAAAAGACATTTTTTATGAATTCTTAAAGGTATTTTTTAGTGTACTATGTCTTTGCAAACTAAATAAAAATGTTCAAGCCACAATATGCAAATATGAATGATATTATCCAATAAAAATTCAATGTAAATTTTATATTTGTGTTGAGCTGATGAAGAAAGATGAGCATTTTCTGAAAGTAAAACTTAAACCGGTCTCTCTGTTTCATGCTGTCTGCATGTGAGTGGATGGTTCCTTCTCCCACATGATTGTTCTGTTTTCTATTGCAGTTAGGGTCCTGCAGCCAGGAGGGCACAGCTGGTTGCACTTTGCCCTTCACAAGCTGAGTATAAAGCTGGGAGAGGAACTGGTTTATTTGCCAGTTGGCTGCATGTGTACTGTTTGTGCTCTGTCAAAGCTTGGATTACTTAGGATTCTTAATAGATTGAACTAAGAAACTGTTTTCTTGGTAGAAATTTTTGTGTGTTTTACCTTGGTGTATATCTGAGCAGCATGGTCCAGAGAAGGAAGCTTAAATTTCCTTTTTGTGATTCTCTTTCAGATCATGCCCTTTTCAAATGCTGTCTGTTTTGTACTTCTAAAATTATTTCTTTTTGCAAATAAAGGGATTTCATATCTTGCCTAGTGTTGGCCTAGTGGTTAGAGCAGTGCACTTGTGCTCTGAGAAGGTTGCAAGTATTCTTAACCCCACACTGTTCCTCGGGCGGCGCACAATTGCAGCCCTCTGCCCCCCAAGGGCATGGGTCAAATGTCAAGAGTGAATTTCCCCATTGCGGTACAATGAAGGGATTCACATTTTTTTAAACGTTCAGTGTCTTTCTACAAACTGTATACTGACAGTTTGGCAACTGTTGGTTACAATGTTTGTGGTGGAAACCTGAAATCAAATTCCTTGTTTGTGTGCACAATGGCTAGTGATGTCAATTTCAAAGCCACATGAACCAATTAACCACTAAGACACAACTGGCTTAAACTCGACACACTTCTTGTCACACTTAATACACTATGGTGGTAGACATTTGCTGGATTGCTAGAATTCCCTTTGCGCAGTGCTATCCTGACTAATATCCACATTAATGCTTTTTTCAAGTAGTTTTTTTCTTTCGTTGATAATAATAATAATAATATATATATATAGGGGGCCGAATTGTGTTATTTATGAACAAACATTGAAGGTTCTCAGGGCTTTAAGTAGGCCTATTTGTTGGGAGCTGGAGAAGTTCCACCTTTCTCCAGCAGAGTCCGCCGTGGATCCTCCTGAGTGAGCCTTCTGCACAGCTGCAGCCCATCAGATCATCAGAGGATCCACTACATAAGCTGTCTTCAGACCTTGCCTCAACGCCGCAGTGTTGATCCAGTTGGTCAGCGCCTAAGCCTAGACTCTCAGTGAATCTTTGTGACTTTGAATCCAGCCTGGATTCTAACTGTTGTCTCTATCTTCCAGGAAACCAGTTTCTCCTTTTTGGAGCTCAGGAAGAGCTAACCTGCCGAGCCGACCCTCAGAGCCAAACCTAAAGAACCTCAGTGAACTTCCATGCAGCTCTGGACTAAGAGCTGGAAAACCCTAAACCAAGGTCTGCTCAGAACTAGAAGTAAGACGCTGAAGCAGCTAACGGACTCTGCTGATCAACTCCTCTCCAGATCCAACAGTGACCCTCTCAAAGTCATCTACTAGAACCCTCAAGGTACAATCAATTACAATCAAGAACGCAAGCTCCAAGGTGCAACGCTAACCGAACTGTCTCTCACGCAGACTCCGGTGAACCAGTTTCCAGGCCCGAACCAGAACCAGTCAAATCAGTGTGCTTGTGACAAAATAAACTTGTTAAACTTTTACTCCTGTGTCCGTCTAGTGGTGTTCTGCATATTTGGGTCACTCTTAGTGTACCCATCATGACACTATTTATGCTAGTATACCCCAAACTAATACTCTACTTTATAAAGCAGACAACAAACCTTGTATTTCATTCCAAAAAAGTAAAAAAAAAACAACAACAAAACAATCCACTGGACTTAGTTTCCAAGTTTGAAGATGTTTTGCTTCCCATCCAGGAAGCTTTTTCTATTCAAAATGTCAGAATTAGTGTTGAGTTCGAGGCTTTATACAGTGGCTAAGAAAACATGAAATTCGAACAGAAAGAACAGGTCTGCCCCTTAGGAATGGGGAGTCATTAGGTTCTTTAATAGCCTGCAATTCTTGATACTGGTCTATGACTCTGAAAAGGGGTTGTTAGGGGGAATTGTTGGCCTGGCTGAACAATTCCGCCTTCTGTCTACTTGTCAGGTTGGGTGTTTGCTTCCCCCGAGACACTTACTGAACATGCTAGGCCCCAAGTATGGGTAGGGCCTTCCTCATTCCTTCCTCCTAAGCTCTCCAGCAGTGACAGGTGCCTGTGTCTGCTGGCATTCTGATGATTCTCTAGATGTGGGGTTGGATACTTCAGTGGATTCTGTTTCATTCATCCTGGCCCTATGGGGTCCTCACTGGGGGATGGGGCACCCCCAGACCTCAAAGCTATCATCGGTTGGACCAGCCACAAGCGGGCCCATGGGCTTGCTGCCAAGGCACTGTGGGACTCAGCTCTATGGCCTCCAGGGTCGGGCCCCTCAGGGACTGGTTCCCTTTGGAGTTTGGCAGCTTGGGGTCAGGCTCCAGTTGCTCTCTTTTGCACTTCTTTGGTGGATGTAGCCATCCCTATATATGCCCTCTTCATGTCTCAGTGATTTGGGGTGCCTCTGGATATCTAAGGCTTGTGTTGCCTCTTTTTCCATCCAGGGCCTTGCAGAGAGGGCCTGGGGCTGCCCAGACCTGATACTAAGCATATTTTCCTTTATAAATCCTTTCTACAGTACACCAGCATGCCCATGTATACATATCCACGAAAGTTAGGTTTTGCCTTCAGTACAAATGTACTGAAGTACCTGCTGTCCCTTAAAGCTTTTTTATGTTTATTTTGGTTGTCTGTTTTTTTCTTTTTGCTGTTTTTATGCTCCCTGTTTTCTGTTCCTCTGATCTTATACAGGTGTTGAAGCAGACTTTTATGAGTTACTTTATATCTTCTGTTTTGTTTTATTTACTATCTTGTCATGCACTCCTTCCTGTTTCTTTCTGTCTCTCCTTTGTTCTTGTACCCTCTTTCTGTCTCACCTCCCTTTTTTTTTTTTTGCCATATTAGCAAATCAGGACACAAACCAAAAATTGTTTTTATTTTAAAGTTATTTTATTTTAAAACTTTATTCCAAATATTATACAAAGTTATATATTTTTATATTTCACTGAAATTTTGCTTTTAATGTTACTCTGTGGAAATTGACAGTTCAGTAAAAATTTAAGCACCATGGCTCATTTCTGTGTATTAATGTTACCAGTATCTTAGTAAAGTTTTTTTTTGTTGAAATCTATGCATCGCCACATTGAGCTGAAGCAGAGATTTATTAGTCCTATTGTTAGTAAAAAAAAAAGTTGAAATTATTCATAAACGAAATTAATTTCCTTTAATGAAACAAATGCTACCAAACCTGATATTAATTACCAAGATGCAGTAGACCAAAGTTTCCTTTCTTTGCTGTGTACTGCTGTGCTTTCAAATGAACCACCAAACCACACTTTCCATAGGGCTGACTTCTCAGAAATCCAGTGCTACTGAGGTCCTACTACCTGTAGAGGAAAAGATGTGAGAACTGTCTAGGCTCTGTGACTCATAATGTCCACAGCTGAAATGCCTTCCACACACTTTCATCTGTGCAGCTTTAAATCACTTTGCACATGTTTTTGTGTCATGCTGCTGCATGTCTATGAATGGCAGTACATCAAAAGCTTGGCAAAAGAAGTGATCAGAAGGAATGATTTAGGATTCTCTGAAATTAGCTCTACTGCCCAGAATGTTAAGTGACTTTTTTTTCCATTAAAGACATGACAGGTTATAATATCTGATCTGTAATTATAATCATTCACATAAATGTTAGGATTAGGCAACAATCATTCTATCATTAATTAGTTTAGCCTCATATTTAGCAATTTCTTTTTTTTCCAAAGGATTCGTAGGTGAGGAAGCCAGCCTATTTATTGTATCTTAACAACAGTAAATAAAGGTCTCTGGAGGAAACATTGGCAATTTGATTGAGAAGAGATAATGCAGAAAGGGGAACTAAGACCTTTGTTTACTTTCTCTGTTTTTTTTTTTTTTTTTTGGCATAAGCAATTTGGATTGCTATGAATTATGGCGAATTTAGCAAAGGTTTGAGAAAGTTGCAAATTAACACACAACCAAACTGAGAGTAAAGTATGTAGAGAAACTACTACCATATGAGCTTTTCCCCTCAGGTTAACAGTAAAAACTGATGCTTACATGTAGATCTAATCTTATAAATGGGGGAAAAAACAAAAAAAGAACTGAAAATAACTAAATATTGGTGAACCTAATTAAAAAAGAAAATGTTCTTAGTGTAGGAACTGCTATGAAAAAGAAACAACCATTTAATCAATAACACTGCCAAGAATAAAAAAAGCAAAGCCATCTCCTGCATCTCTTTCAAAGGCTAAATCTTCTACTTGATTATAAAGTTATGCAACAGTGGCAGTGTCTCTATAAACAACTCCTATTTAGAATGCAAAGCTTTATGTTTCCATACGTTTTAGTAAAGCCTGCTGCTTTAAGCTGTGTGTGAGGAAAGGGCAACATTGCATGACAGAATTTTGCAGCCATTGGAAAAAGATTTCTAACTGTTACCACATGTCTAAGCAGACATCAAGAATACATCATTTAGCAACAGAAAAGCTAACAAGCAGTTTCTGGTTTGCGGTTAGCCATATTCAGAGATGAAATGATTGTACAATTCTTTGCATCTGCCAAATGGGATATTCTGTTCGGATATCTTGCATGGTCTTAAACGTAACTGCTAATACTCTGAGCATACTGTGAGCTGTGTAAGAAAATGCTCAAAAAAAAAGAAGAAAAAAAAAGTTGAGTTTAGATGTATTTTCCCCCTTGCATGGAGGAGATTCAGTGATTTGTTTGTAGGTTGTGGGAGAATTTCTGTTCTTACACAAGAGCTTAACCTCACATTGACTTTTGACCAGGTAGCAGCTCTATAAAACCAACACAAGTTTGAGCATATGCTTTCATTCAGGACACATACCAGTTTACTAATTAAAATGTTACACAAGCTGCAATAATACCAAGAAAGGAGCAGTGGATAGGGAATGGTTCAATGACTATTTCAGCTCGCACACTGGTTCACTTAAAAACTGATGGTCCAGAATAAAGGTTAGTTTAAAATCAAGTAAATGAAATAATTGCATCACAAGTTAGATTCTAAGTGTAAAAACAAAAAAACAAAGGATGCAAAGAAAAAATAAAGTACAATGATTAAAAGAGTCATTTTTAGGACTCAAGTGTAAGGGTCTGGTGTAATTTTGTTGCCCACAGGCAGGGATACCCTCCCACAACAAGAAAGGCTGTTTGAAAGAATATAATTCAATGATGGGTTTCTGGTTCTCTTTAGGTAGTACAGTTTATTTTAGTTGAGTTTAGTTCATTTTGCACAAAAGAATAGATTGTATACACAGTGAAAAGAATTTAAAAAAGGAATATGGTGCAGGAACAGGCAAAAAGCCAGTGTGGCTTATCTAAAGCCTCCACCAAAAACAGTTAAAACATGCACATTCAAAGTAATAATGTTAAATACAATAGTAATAAAACAAAAAGGAATTCATATACATTAATATTGTGTACACCCTTACATACACAAGATTTTTAAAATACATTTAATATTTTCTGCAGCAAAATATTGGGTTGCTAAATGAGAACGATTCCAAAGTTGCACACCCTTGAATTACATAAAGAAGTGGCCACAACGAGTAAGATATTTGGAAGGATGGAGGTCCCTTGACTGGCGTGTATTATTTAAATGAAGTGATGAATTTGCTGTAAAGTAGACATTACACAGTCGGAATTTTTCTTCAGTATAATAGATCTAATAAACTAAAAAGCATATTTGAAATATATTTATATCACAAAGGGTTAGGTTAGAATATTTGAGCTTTAAAACAACAGTGCAGAGAATAGACTTGTTATAGACTAAGATGCTATTCTAACAAAGCATTTCTGGGTAAATAAAATTTGGTATAAAGTTGTGGGCTAAACACTCCCCAAAACTATGTTGCAGTACATGAGGTAAGCATAAACAAGGCTGTAATATAAAGTGACAGTTGGAAGTGACAAGATGGCTAACTCTTCTTATCTACTCCATCTAGTCCACTAGTCCATGCATTTGTTACTTCAAGGCTGGACTATTGTAATGTTTTACTATCAGAAAGTCCACAAACTGTAGTTAAAAGCATTCAGCTGATCCAAAATGCTGCAGCCAGAGTTCTGCTGAAAATTAAAGAGAGATCATATCTCTCCTATCCTAGTTTCTTCATTGGCTTCCTGTTAATTCCAGTATAGAATTTAAAATTCTCATTCTCACAATAGAGCCTTGAATGGCCAAGCTCTATCTTATATCAGAGATCTGATTGTTCCTTATGTTCATAACAGAGCACTTCACTGTCAATCTGCAGGTTTACTAGTGGTTCCTAGAATTTCTAAAAGTAGAATGGGAGGCAGATCTTTTAGTTATCAGGCTCCTCTGCTGTGGAACCAACTACCAGTTTTATTCCATGAGGCAGACACCCTGTCTACTATTAAGGCTAGGCTTAAAACTTTCCTTTTTGATAAAGCTGATAGTTAGAGTGGGTCAGGTTATCCTGAGCTATCTCTATAGTTATGCTGCTATAGGCTTAGACTGCTGGAGGACATAGGGACCTCTATTTGATCATTCTTCTTCATTCTATCTCTAGTAGCTTCACCTCATCTCTTCCTGTTTGGCTGTGACTCCATCCTGGAGAGAAATATCAGCTGTGCTGCTGCCATCAACACCTTTGTTTATAGATTTTGGAGATTGGCCTGTTTTTCAATGTACTCCTGTTTCTCAGACTGTGACTGGCTGGATGTGCTCTCTTCATCCTCTGACATGTGAGCTGGCTTGGAGCTCGTCTGCCTGGCTGTGTGTTTCCTGGATGGGGCCGCCTTTTACAGTTGCTTTTTGTATCTCTGCTTCTTTCTCTATGTCTGCTTCTATCTCCTTGAAGATGGCCACTCACACTGAGCCTGGTTTTGCTGGACGTTTCTTCCTGTGAAAAATATGTTTTTTCTATCCACTGTCGCTACAAGCATGCTTAGTGTGAGGGATTGCCTTCGAGTCAGCAAGTCAATGCAATCAACTGATTTTCCTTAGATAGAAAACTCTGAATCACTTTGACTGTATGGTCTGATAAACTATAAATGCCTTGAGATGTGTTGTGAATTGGCGCTATATAAAACTGAATGTAATTGAATTATGGATTTGAGGTTTTTCCTACTAACAAATAACGATTTGGTACTAGCTCCAGGTGTAAGCTAGTATGCTAGCACTAAATAGTTACTGTGTGACTAAAGGGGATTTCTGTACATGAGCAATATTTAAAACTTATTGTCTCTGAAGGTTGAATGTGGCTCACAGGGAGAAATTCCAGTCTGTTTCAAAGGGAGGACCTTCATTTTTCCTGGAGGAGTTAGCAATGTGTTATAGATAATTCACATTTGATTTAATAGACGTGGAAAGTGGGGTCGTAAGAGAATCAGGGAATTTGAGACCTACAGCAGAAGGGGTTATGATATTTTTGGGGTCAAAGAGTTAGCAAAACACAGGCACCTGAGCATATCTTCCAGCTCCTGGTTTATTTGTTCTGTTTGGCCCTTAATCTGAGGGTGTAAACCAGAAATCAAAGCCACTGTGGGAACAAAAGTTGAACACATATGTTTCCATACACCTTCAATAAACCGAGAACCATGGTCAAAAAGGATTTCTATTTGAATGTCATGCAGGGAAATTATCAAAATTATTGTTACCTTAAATTTAACGATTACCTATCTGCTGCAATGGACAGTTTACTGTTAACAGTAGGAAATCAAACGTGAAATGACTGAATTACCTCCTCAGCATGCCATCAAGTTTGACAAAGGTCTGGTACATATGAAGCCATTCATTTAATTCAGCTGTGTTGGTGCAGGGATACACCTAAAACCTGCAGGGCAGTACATCTTGAGGACCAGTTGGAGACTCAGGGTCTCAATGCTTGCAGGGGGAAAAAAAGGGCTGCTCTCTGTTACTTTGTAAGAATGATTCAAGTTTTGACAAAATTAAGACTTGTGTGGAAACTTCTAAAGGCTGATTTATACTCAGAAACCAGGTCCTCTCCGTGTGAGTCGCAGCGAACGCAAATGTGCCCCCGCCCCTTCCACATACACTCTGCCGTGCCACAGACCGGAGGCATCTGATTGGTCAAATGTACATCCGCTCTGCACTATGCCTATTTCCTGTTTGGTACCTTACCGGCTTGTTTTGTTTTTATGACCGTCATTGTGGAAAATGACTCGTAAAGTTGGATCAGCTAGAAGAGCCTTCTAACTGGTCCCTTTTTCTCCCAGGATCCCCGCTCTTTTTCAGCCTCATGTCCCCTTCGTGATTGTTCCTCTTGCATTGTGGCATAAAATAACATAGCGCAGACCACACTTCAATATTGGGCATAAGTATCTGCGAGAAGCTCACTGCGACACACTGCTGCACGGAGCACCAGCCCTTTGGGGCACGTGCTGATTCTGCTGATGCCGCTACTGGGGATGTCTGATCACTTTACTGCAAAGTTGTTTTGGAGGACATGTTCCTGGTAACAAAGTTGTCTCCAGAAATATTAACTTCTGATAAACTAAAAACAAATGTGTTCAGACTGTCATTATGGTAGCTGTGTAGAAAGCACTATTATGCCACTAAAAAGACCCTAAATTAAAGATTGTAGCATGTGCTTTTCACAATAGATGTGATATGATATGTGTTAAATGATTTTGACCTGGATGAGCCTTGCTGCAATAAAACTATGCTTTGCAGTAGGAAACATTACTAGTGATGTGGACATTTACTGTGTCCAGGTAAAAAAGTATGGTTGGGATCTGTTTGCTTTTACTAAAGATTGGAAGTGCAAAATAAACCAAGCTTTCAATAAAAATCAGAACCACTAAAGGCAACACTAGAGCAAAGAGGTGGCTGCAGCATGAGTGCATGTGAGAGATAGAAACTGGAACAGGATACTTAATGGAAAAAAATTGAAAAGTGCTACCTTCAGTGTCAATAAGGGTTCATACAAAGGAAAACCATTTAGTGATGACTGTAATGACTCAGAACAGAGAGATCCAGTATTCAGGCAAGACAGGCAGTGCGATAACTTGTCCCAGTGACCTAAGACAGGAACGTCTCAAGGAGAGAAACACAGGTTAGGGACTAACATAATCTGACCGACAGTGATTATGAATGCATGAGTCACTAACCCGGTTTGACAGTTCAGTCCATGCCCAAAGAACCATGATGATTCCAGCCGGTCGGCTGACAAGACGCAGCGGACGCTGCCAGAGAGTTTCAGATGCAGAAATCTAGAGGGCTGCAGAACTGACATGAAATCAAATCCAAGCAGACAAAGGAAGGCAGTAGATTCCACAGGACCAAGTCAAGAGGCAGATCCAGGTTCAGTCGACAAAAGAATACAAAAGGAGTCCAAAGACAGGTCAGGCAAACAGATCAGACAGGGGTAGACAGGCTCAAAAGTCAGAATACAGAAAAAGGCCAGGATCAAGGAAACAGAACACTATAGTAACCCTCGAAACTCTCTACACCAAAGGCTCAAGAATAATCTGGCTGATGGCTGGGACCAATGTTTTTAAATAAAAGCAGGAGCATGTGGATCAGATCAGCAGTGATGAGAAACAGGGCAGAACTAGACAGGTAAATAAAATGAGCAATCAAGTCAGCCATCAGTAACAAAATCATGACAATGACTGGTGGCCTCTAGTTTGTATCAAATCTAGTTATCAGTAGTCATATCATTATGTTGATTTTTGAACTGATTCAGACTGACTCAGGTGTTTATTTTCTCTGGCTGGACATTTGAAAGTTGGTCATGAACAAATGGATTCAGTGATAGAAGGTGTAAAAGTGGCAAGAATCCATCTGAAAATGGTAATAAGTGAGGGATAATCATCCCATTAAACTTTCATTTCTTGTGCTGTATCAGCTTTTTAGCTCAGACTCAAAACTGTTGGTTTTTGAGCTAACTTTGGCTATGGAACTATTTAAATGTAAATTTAAAAAGTTTCTATATTCATAGTCATACTAAGATTATCTGATGCTCACATCTCAAAATAATAAATTTATAAATTGTGTCTGAAACAGGTATATTAACAAAGTAGGTATTGTAAAGACCAATTTTTTTATGTTTTTTGAGGGGATTATGATCATATGATGTCTCATTCTAGAATAGAGAAAGACAAATAGAAAAGAGATGAGGAAAAGAGAAAGACTAACAAAACTGATAAAGAAAAGACCACACACTGGTAGAAAAGTGTGTGATATCCACAGATATGAGTGCAAGTTGGTGCCGATGCTCCTTCTCCAGTTTTTTAAGGATGTGATTGGCAGGCTGCAGCTCCCGGGTGTTCCTCATAGTGTGCTGATTTGGAGATTTCAAAAGGAGGCAGGAGACATAGGGAAGGTATCAGATTGACTTCACACAGCAGTCTGTGTCTGCTCCTTCATCACTCTCAAAATGTGAAGTTCAGCTATCAACACTCAGTGCTTCTCATATCTGTTCGCGTGGATATCAGATTCACTTTACTTTTCCACTTTAAGACATCCTTTTTTGCTCCTCTGTTTTTAGAAATGGACACTTTTTGCCGGGTCAACCATGAAGAAAAGACTCAATCTGTAAATTTGACAGATAACAGGTAGGCTATCCAGTCATACTCAGCCAGTGAAGCCATTCTATTAACTAGAATGGCTTCTATTTGCGATGGAACAGACCGCCCATGGATGAAGGGGTCAGAGCTGTAGTTTACTTAGCAGAGTAACCTCCCCCTTTCTCCTGATTATTGTCTATTCCTTGTAAATTATCCTTGTCTTTTAATCCTTTCCTCCCAGGATTGTCTTTTGGTTCTCTGCCATCCAGCTCCAAGCACTGTTACTATCCCTCTAGGGTCCAATGTCATGAAATAGGACAGATAGACCCAGTATTCAAGGTGAGACAGTCAGTAGAAAAGTTCCAAACATTTATTAACACAAAAAGACAGAACTGAAGCGAGCTGCTGATCATCAACAGGAGATTAGGACTTATCAAAGTGAGTCACTTACCTGGTTTAACAGTTCAGTCTATCCTCTCAATCTTAGGCAGGATAAGCCGATGCACTGCCAATGAGAAGCGGCCCTGAGCCATCCAGAGCATCCCTGATGCATCAAACCCAGTGAGCAGACAGGACTCCGAACCAGGACAGGGATTCAGATCAAACTAAAGTGGTACTGGAATCCAGGAGTCCGCAGTCTGGTCAGGGGTTCCGATCCACACAGGAACGGACAGATCAAGGTTTCAGGAATCCATCAGAGTGTGAAGGCAGGTTCAGAGTCCCGTGCGTTGAGCATCCAGCTCAGACAGAAACGTACAGACAGGCAGAATCCAACCGGAATCCAACAGAGGTTCAGGTGGGCAGATCAGACAGGGACAGACAGGGCCAGTGGGTGAGAGAAGGGAATCAGGAAATCACAATCACTCGGGAAATGCTGACTCGCTCTCACCACTGGTTACGGAATAAACCGACAGACAGGAGAAACAGAAATCAGACAGGGAACAATGATCTGGCCATGATAGCTGAAACTGGGCCCAATATAAGGGAAACTGGCAGGTGGATGAGATTAGTGATAATTATGAGCTGGACAGAGTTAAGCAGGTGAAAGGCATGAGTAATTAAGGTGAGGTATCAGGGCAGCTCATGAAACCCAAGTCTTCTGTACTTCTCTCCCTGAACTCTCTGGAGCATCTCTGGATCTCCATATACAAGCCACCTCCTTTGTTTTTTTCAAATATCCATATTGGTGCTCGGTACACTTACCTTTTTCTTTGCTCCTTTCAACTTATGTCCCTGTTGACCCTCTAAATGTTATCCATTCTCCCAAACTGATCCCTCTGCAAAACCAAACCCAGAAAAAGGATTCAATAAAACCAGCCAATCTCAGCTCTCTGTGGAAAGACTCATCTCTTCCCAGACCTTTTCCCTCTAAGCCTCACTTGCACCTTTTGCATTCTTTATCTGAACCCTTTCATTGATGTTAATCTTGTTTTTTCTTCCTTCCTTTCAGGTTACTCACCCTTCAACATTTCCTCCTCCGTATTAAATCTCTTTTCACAAAGCTGTCATCTGCCGTCATGACTGTGTCCCAGTCTTTTATATTTAATATGAAAGTGAAAGTGAAAAAAAAAATAGATCAATAGAAAGATAAAGAAATGAGGGGGTAGAAAGCAGGCAAGTGTTGGAAGGACAAAAAAGGGATGATGTACAAGCTGGAATGCATAATAAATCACTCCTTCCCCCAGTATAATTTGCTAAAAACACTGAGGGCCACATTCCTCCTGTTATACTTGATTATTAATGTTTAAAGCTTAGTAATTACGTATGTAAAATAAATAAATAAACCATAGCATTACATTTTCCTTTCCATGTTAATAACATTTAATTCCTTTTTTTTCTCTGAGTTGGAAATGTCCGTGTATTTAAACTCAAAAATCTGCCAGTCTTATCTTGGTCGGTCAGTCTGACCTGATAACTGACATCAAGTCGTTATTTTCTAATCTTAGTCATGATTTCTAAGGACAAAAGTTACATTTTTATTAAGTATCTTAATCTACTCTTTGGGAAAAAGGTTTAGGTTTTCTGAGAATCTAAAAGTATGATTCATCCCATCCCCCTGAATAATTGGTCTGATCCGTAAATATTCTTAAGAAGAGGTTCTTAGTTTTAGGCTCTTACTGGCAGGGACAGTGAAAAATATGACTCAATGATAAAAAAAACAACTTTTAACAATTTGTTAGACATTGAATGGTGTTTTACGAAATTATGTCAAAAAGCTTTTTGCTAAAACGGATGGAAACTTAGATTATCTACTAAGAATGTATAATTATCTCCAAGATCCTTCCCTATATTTTTGCTATTTCTGGAAATAAGATTTGCAGACACTTCATATGATACTTCATACTTCATGCATATGATCTTCAGGAGACCATATTTATGTTGTTCTTCACTTGTTTGTTTTGCTTATTTTTTAGCACATCTGCTACAGTACAATTTACAAAAATTTACAACAGACAGTAAAGTAATACCAGAGCGCCTTGCTGCTTTGATTACATAGACAAAAATTTGGCATGATTGAAAAAGCATATTAAATAAAATAAATGCTTCAAAAATTGATATTAAATCTAACAATGCTACAATTAATTATTTGGTACCGTAAAAAAAAGCATAAATATTAACTAGTAAAGCTGATGCTACCAGGTGAAGCAACTTTAAACCCCAATCAATCTATTGTGTAGCCTTAGTTTTACTGAAGCTCAAAAAGAATAAAGGCTTTAAATATTTTAATATTCACACGATTGAATAATATTTTTGGAACACTTTTTGACCATGAGGAAGCACTAATAAAGCATTGAAATGTATATCCCAACTGATCATTTTGTGCAAAATAGTCCTGCTCAATTTTAGCGTCTATTAGTGCAATAGGTAATCAACACAAATATTTTACATTTTCAAGATGTAACACGACTTAATGATCTTCAAGTCCCCTTTGTTTATGCATAGACCTATATATCATGGCTTTTTTTGAAAATTGTAGAATAGATTGCATTATACACAAAGCACTATTATACTTGCCTTTCTTTTTTATGTTTATTCACGGATTTTTACAGCCAGAAATGTATCCAAAGTGCCATCTGTTAATTTTTTGGAGTCAGCAAATGTTAGTTAGCCTTCTCTGAGCCAGCTATTGGAAGTGCAAAGTTATATGTAGGTAGGTTCAGAAAAATAATCCATCAGATCTCATTAAAAATACATGATATAGGGGATGTGCTTCAGTGGTGCAGTGGTTAGTGCAAACAACCTATGTACAGAGGCCTTAGTCCGTGATGTGGCTGACCTGGGTTTGAATCTGACCTGTGCATGTCTCTCCCTCTCTCATACCCCCTTTCCTGTCAGCCTACTGTCTGAAAAACTAAACCACTAGTGCTATAAATACATAAAAAAGAAAACATATGATATAATTGGTACTGAATTAATAAAATATTTTGGGTAATACTCCTTTTATAATAAAATATGCAGTTTATAAAGCAATATAAAGTGTGCTTTTATTGCATATTAAAAGGGGTGCATAAGAGTAGAATTATTATTTGAAATATAAAAGCTAAACTGGAAAAAATATAAGAAACAGAGCTTGAATATTAAGAAGAGGAAAAATTCAGAAAAATGCATAAATACAGTCAGTGCAGTACATGACATTCTCCAGTGGGTCATATACCGACCATTCTCCACTTTTATTAAGATGCATTTTCTTTTTCCTTGTCTGCCCTTCCTTCATTTCATTGTCAGGTTTTTCCTTTTGTATACTTTCTGTTTTGTTTTTTTGACACCTTCAATGTGCCATGACACTACCGGCCCGACTGCTTCACAACTGTGTTCTCGACAGGAACGACCTGTCTAAACTAACACTGACCAATGAGCAAAGACTATGCGCAGGCGCTGCTCATGGAAGTTTTAGTGTCATAACTTCCCATTTCAATGTGTTTATTATTTCAGATGCCATTTCAGAAAACTAAAATAAAAATATTATATATATATATACACTTGCTTTAGTAGCTAATCAGAGTGGCTATTCTACGCACCAAGGCTAAAATTCACCCACATTTGGTAGTTGATAATGTTAAGCCTTGCCATAACAAGTAGATATGAGCTCGTTAACATGAGATAATAGAAACTTACTTCAATATCTCCCATAGAATAATTAAATAATTATATTTTTAAGACATTTTCATCAATGATCAGGGAAATCTTCTTTATTAGAACAGGTCGTGTCCACTAGCCCATTAAAATATGAACCATACAAATAATATAGCAAAACAAATAACAGTAGATGTTTCCTTTTTTTTTTTTTAAAGGTGAAATGCCACATTGACGCAGACCAGCCACAGTGTCCAAAGTGACACCTGGTCAGTCACCTAAAGGCCACAAGGGTTGAAAGTAGTAAAATTATGGTTCTCTGCAATATCTGCACACTTTTTTGTGCAAAAATAAAAAAAATAGAATATAGAAACAGATCCCTTGTTGATATCTTGATACATACATCAGGACATTTGTTGAGGAATTTGGGAGTCGGTGTTTTGAACAGAGGAAGGAAAGTGAAGTAAATTAGGCATGTGGTTTTAATTTGGTGGATATTCGGAGTCTAATAAAAATACATTGCAATATACAATATAATGTCACACTTCATCAAGTAGTGATTGTTTGCCTCTCTGCTGTAAGAAGTAAATTGTATTTGGCAAGTTGCTCTGTAAAAATGATAAAGCAGCAGGGGGAATAAATCCGATTCAAGAGAGGTGGTAGGGGATAAGATCACAGTGTGCTTCTGAGAAATGTCTGATTTATAGTCTCACAGTTTGCCATATGCCTGTTATACGCACCTCATGCACATGTAGAAGGGAGGAGTGTTGATGAAGAGAAAGAAAATGTGCTGATATTTGTTAAACTAAGCTATTTTGTTGGTGTTTAAATTAAAGATAAAAACAGATATTAAACAATATCAACAAAAAACAAAAATAAAACAGGAATGGGTGTCAGCTGATCATTGCCTTTAGGTGTTAGCGCTGTCATGCTCCACATCAGCAGCCTAATTGTCACTGACCTGTTTCTCTCTCAGGTCAGTTTTGGCTTTTTTATGCAACATACAGTAAGTGGACACAGACTTTCTGCCAAGTTTTGATCGTAGAGAGAAAAAGTCTGCTTGGGCCATTTAGCTGTTGCTAAATGAAAAGGAAGTTTGTGATTTGTACCAAAAGAAAACTGAAGAAGGGTAACCCCCCCAAAAATGTAACAGTTATTGTTATTCAGCTAACTTTCTTCACATATAGTTTTTCATCATATAAGGGCAGACGTAACAGATTTAAAGATATATCCATCAATTTTTGCTTATCTTGCTTATCCCAAGCGGGGTCACGAGGGATGCTGGTGCCTATTTCCAACTGTCTTTGCCAGTCCATCGCAGGGCAACACAGAGACAAACAGGACAAACCACCATTCACGCAAACAGTCACACCTCAGGAGAATTTAGAGAAGCCAATTAACCTAACAGTCATGTTTTTGGACTGTGGCAGGAAGCCAGAGTACCCGGAGAGGACCCACGCATGCTCAGGGAGAACATGCAAAATCCATGTAGAAAGACTCCGGACCGGGAATAATCTCTCCCCTAGAGGGGGGGCTTAGGCAGCGTCTGGGTCTAGACCTGGGCTACCCTTGTGTTCTCCTCTCTTGGGTTGTGTCTGGTCACAGTTCTTTTTTTCTTCAGAGCTCAAGCTGCATGCCCTCAAGCTGTCTGCCCTTTGTTATTGGGCGCAGCCGTTCCTATGTTAGCCCTAACTGTGTCCCAGTGATCTGTGGTGCCTTTGGATATCTACTATAGGGCTCAGTTACCCCCTTTATCAGTCCTGGGCCCTACAGGAGTCTGGGTTTGCCCAAAACGGCTATTGTGCATATTTCTTTCCAAAAAAGTAAAAAAAACAACAACAATCCACTGGACTTTGTTTCTAAGTTTAAAGATGTTTTGCTCCTCATCAAAACGTCAAAACATTTCACTTCCTGATTGGAAGTGAAATGTCTTCAAACTTAGAAACAAAGTCCAGTGGATTGTTTTTTTTTTTAAAAACTTTTTTGGAATGACTAGGACCTGGATGACTAAGAATCTTCACCAGCATTGAGCATATTTCCTTCTGAAGAAGTTTTGCAGTGCACAATTTTATTTCCACGAATTACTTTAAATAAAGTTTCATATGTAAATACCAAGTGGAACCTTTTGGCAACAAAAAAACAAAAACAAAAAACGTCTGCTGGGGAAAGTACATTTTTTGGGCTATGATCTAGCTCTGGGACATCAACTCCCAGAGCTATGTTGGCAAAACAGCACACAAATAAAAAAGAACAAAGCACAGACATATTTAAAAGTTGCAGGACATTGGACTTTGAGGACCAGAATTGAGAAACCCTGTTGTATAACAACCATTGGTGCATAACGTTCAAGATAAGGTATCTGAAAAAGTCAATTTTCTGACTAAGTGAAGCGATCGAACAAGAAACTCAATTATTGTTTGTGCCAGTCCAGAAAAGAAAAAGTGGGATTTACAGCTAATTTACTTTACCTAATTTTACAACAATCATGCACTTGACTAAACCAGCAAAAAACCAAGGGACAATCTGGACTCTGTGAAAAGTCAAATATGAATTATGCTACAAATCTTAAGTGAAAATCTAGTAAGAGCTAGTTTCCAGTAGAGCATGGGCAGTGCTTTAAATCATTTGAAAGATCACACTAAATAGCACAACATAAATATAACCTATGAATAAAGAATATGACAAAATCCTAAACTCCATGACTAGCTAAGACAAATATTTTTAAGAGTCAGACCTCTTCTCCCCAATCCAAACTAGACATGTGCTAAAACATTTCTCCCCAACCTCCCGTCCTGCGGCTTATATAAAGGCTTATTTGAGGCTTTAATACAACAGTGAAAAAATGTGAACTGGATTTTAAATAATAACCCAGCATTGTTGGTGATGGACTTGATTTGACTGGGTGGCAAAAAGCAAATAATTGCTCTATCAAAACCCAAAAATGCACAGGGAAAAGGATCATCTTAATCTCTGATTTGGCAGACAACAAGTTTTAGATTTTTATTTAACCAATATTCTTTTTACATTTTTCAGTTGTTTCCTTACAAAGAATTGTATGTTTTAAAAAATGTAGCCCAGTATCAGTTAAGCAACAGTACAGCTGCAAATACACTGGGCATGTAACGTGAATTATGTGCATTTTTGAAACCAGACGCTCACAAAGTACAGGTATGCTCAACAGCTAGGAGTTTTTGTGTATTTTTTGTATTCCAAGCTTGATTATACTACAACTTTACAAGTAAAGTCAAATCATCCTTGCCAGTGATTGTTATCATGTAGTTTATGTAGGGCGTCTATCTATGGCTTGAAATTGATAAATTTTTCAACTACTTTTATTTAACAGGAACTGTTTGTCTCCTGGACGGGGCCACCTGTTAAAGTTGCCTTTTGTATCTCTGCTTCTGTCTCCTTGAACCCCAGTCGGCCTCTGCAGATAGCCGCTCACAATGAGCCTGGTTCTGCTGGAGATTTCTTCCTGTTAAAAGGGAGTTTTTACTCTCCACTGTCACTACAAGCATGCTTAGTTTGAGGGATTGCCTTTGAGTCAATGAGTCGATGCAATTAACTAGTTTTCCTCGGAAAACTTTGAAACAATTTTACTATAAGATTATGTGAATTGTAAAGTACCTTGAGATGACATGTGATGTGAATTTGCGCTATATATACCGTACCTGAATTTAATTGAACACATTACCCATAATACTCTGTTATTAAAAATATTCATAATTATAAGGCAAGTTTTCCAAAATGTAAACTATTAAAAATGCTTTAAAACAGGATGTAGGTTTTTAACAGTTATGAAAATATTATTCAAAGTCACCTACCTCCCCAAAACCCATCAGTATCAGAATCAAGTTTATTACCAAGTAGGTTTGCACTTACAAGTCATTTGGTGCAGTAATTTGGTGCAGACAAATTAAGAGGCATATGATCTTATTGATTGTAACCTTTAAATAGAGATAATCTCAAGACAAATAAATGACTTAGTTTGGCTTTAGTGGTACTGTTCTCTTTGGATATCCAAAATACTTTGGGAGAGTACATGTAAGAGTTTCTGCAGATGTGAGAGAAATACAATCTGCTCCATGCTTTAGGCATAATGTGACTTACCACTTATGAAAACACACTGCACACCTCAGTGGTGTTCTGCCAGCAGTAAAGCCTGATCACAGTGCATGGCTCTTTGACTTTTTTTTACGTGTTTCCATCTGAGATTAAATCCCTCAGTCCATGCAGCTTTTGCAGATGCTGTACAGCTTGTTCCCTGCAGGCTTTTGCAACGCTGCAGTCAGTCTTCTAAATCGCTAGTTGGAAGAAAAAAATCACTGTGATAGACAATGTTTTTAACAAACATACATGAGAAAAAGTAAAGCCTGCATATGTTCTAAATCCTTTGTTCTTCTGTTTTACTTTTCAAACATTTGCGTAACGTGTTTAGGAAAAGGAAGCATATTGGGAAGCATTGCTGAGATTTGTCAGCCTCCCTGTTAATCCTTAATCACAGTTTGACCAGTAATACCTGACTGAACTTTCCCCATGTGTCCAACTCTAAAATACTTCTGTTGTTTCAGATGGCAAAAACTAATATTTGTCTGCTTATAGCTTAGGGCAAAAATTCAACTTCCAACCAGCGATCAGCAGAGAGTATACCGGCTGTTGCTCATTATCTTGGAGACAGCTGGAGAGCCTGGTATTTGCAGCTCAGTAGCTGTGCGGGTAGTAACTCGACGTTCTGTAGGAATGGAAGAAGTTTCTAATTTCTACCAAAAGCAGCTTGGAATTTTGTCTGAATCTATAAACTTCATACTCACCTTTATAGTTAAATCAAATCTTTGCCAAGTCATATTTTTTCCTCCTGGAATTTTAATAAAAGATGCACTTAACAAATGTGAGACCTGAGGATGCTTTAAGATCAAGCCAAGAATTGCTCTAAGTATTTCCTGAATGCTCAAGGACAAATAATTACAAACAGAAGACTGATAACACCTGGGATAGGACTGTCTATTAAGTACATTCATGCTTAGCAGCCAATGGAACGTCTTATGAGGTCCCACTTTCTTACGAGGTCCCACTTTCAAAAAGACATGTATAAACAAAATTATTTTATGTTTTTCTGTTTTGACAAACACATAATAATTTTTACTGGAAAGACTGTGTTGAAAAAAAAAATTCAGTGTGAGCATTACACAGAAATAATATCTTCACTTCTTGACCTTGGAGGTAGAAATAGATGTAAATTGTCATAAACCAGGGCAAAGGGACCCAGTATTCAGACGAGACAGACAGTGGGAAAGTTCCAAAAACTTTATTAACAAAACACAGAAAAAGAACGTGGATTTGTGGATCTGCAGGTCTGCAGTGGCTTCAGGGGGAGGCGGGGGAACCGCCCATCACTGACTCTCTGGATAGGGAGAAACACTAGTAGGTGACCAGAGTAATCTGCAGAAGATTATTATCAATATTAGTCACTTACCTGGTTTAACAGTTCAGTCCATCCTCTCCAAGTAAGGCAGGATCCATCCGATGGACTGCCAATGAGATGCAGCGGGAGCCGCCCAGAGTGTCACAGATGCAACGGCCTCAGATGACCAGGCAGGAGTCCGAGCCAGGTCAGGCAAACAGGTCAGAACAGGACAGTTCTGAGATCCAGGAGTCCGCAACCGGGCCAGGGGTTCCGATCTGAACAGGAATAGACAGATCCAGGGCTCCAGGGATCCACAGAGCATTCAGGCAGGATTCAGGGTTCCATGAGTCCAGCAGAGAGTTCAGGTCCACACCCTCAAATGGAAACAGGCAGGCTCAGCAGACGAGAGGCAGAAAAAGATTTGACACTAGGAAAACTGCGTAACTTTAAACTAGCTCCCTCTGCTGAGCCAAAATAGGAACAAAGTACACTCAGCGGATAAGAGCCAGGACTTTAGAGCTTTAAACTAGCCATAAGTAAAACACTTCTTTGTTGTGGCAATTGTGACTCTTACAAAAGCACTGTGGTATTATGGGAGTTTCTGGGGCAAGCAAAAACATCTTCTTGCTTAGCTGTGATTGGCCTAAAAGACACCAGTGTCTAAGCCTTACCAGACTGACTTACCCCCTGTATAAGTTAGTCTAGCTCACCAGGTTAATAACCCACTACATTACTGTTTTATTTGAGACTGAATTAACAACATTCTTTAAAACAGATATGTTCAAAGTTTAGAGATTTCCCTGTTCAACACAGCTGATTTCCATTGATAGCTGACTAATAGGCTTTTGCTGACCTGCATTTATCATAATCAGTCTTGCTGTAGCTGAGGAACATTGAAATACCGAAGGACAGCACCCCTCGAGGACAGGCTTTGGACATGTCTGCTCTAAAGGGCATTTTGCTCACATTCATATTTCATTACATATTAAAACTGGGAGTAAGAGCACTCTCTTGGAAAAGAGTCCTGTATTTTGTCAGGGTGACTTTTCCTTGGCTGCATGCAATACCTTGTAGTTGTCAGCATTTCCTCTTCAGGCAAAGGGATTTCCAGATGCTTCAACCTATTTGAAACATGTTAAATTAAAAGAGAACAATCTTATCAGGTCTTTTGCAGTTCCTATCCCTGCAGATATTTACCTGGTTAGGTGAAAACTGCCTTTCTTGTGAAAAGTCTGTGATCTAATATTTTATTAGCAGGCTTCACTGAACTATTCTTAGATAGATATGCAGACCCTATAAAGTCGAAAGCATGCTCCAAAATGGAATCCAAGATAATCATCCAACCATTGTCTTCTGCGGATCCAGGTTAGGTTATTCTTCATGGCCGTAAGGTATACACTATTTCTACAGCAGATTCTGGGTCTTATCAAATTGGAATATAACCAAAAAATCTGGCACACCAGAACTTATCAGATTCTTTATCCACCTTAGCAGACTCCTCCTCTAGAAGAGCACAGGTTACAATTAACTTAAATTGGCAGAGATCCTCCTTCTGTAGCTAAAGTAGAATTCCCTAGCCCTATTAAGATTCACCTTAAAGCAAATTTTTCTGGAACCAGTTATTATACAGCCTAATTATGAATACTGTTATATTAAACTTGTTTCCTGAAATTCTACACACAATACCCAGTAATGGAGGTGATGAAAACAGTTTTTTTTTTATTATTGGAAGTAAAAAAAAAAATTTTAACTCTAGAATCTCCTGAGCATAAATACTCACAGCCTTTACCATTATGGTCAAAGCTGAGGTGCATTCTGTTTCCATTGATCATCATTAAAATTTTTCCTATAGCTTAGAAGGAGTTCACTTGTGGTAAATTAAGACAATTGGACATGATTTGAAATGAGAAATATCTGTCTGTGTAATACTAGTTGAGAGAGCATGGCAGAGCTCAAACACAGAGCAAGAAGTCAAATTAATTGTCTAGACTTGTGAGACAGGATTTGTTTGTAGAACAAATATGGGGAAAGATAAAGAAATATATATATTTTTTTACTTGAAGATTATTGATGGCCTCCATTGGAAATTTAAAGAAGATTGGAACCACCCCCTTACAAGACTAGTTGGCCTACTAAACTGGGGAAACGGCCTTGGGTAGAAAATCATGAATCCCATAATCACTCTGTCAGGGCTGAATTCCTCTTTAATGGGAGGAGAACCTTCCAGAATGACAGCAATCTCTGGAGAAATAGATCTATCAGGCCTATATGACAGAGTATCCCAACAAAAAGCCACTTCTTCATGGCAGCCATAAAAGGCACATAATAGACTATCAGACCATGACAAACAAACTTCTTTGGTTCTTTTTCTGATGAGAAAAAGATTAAACTTCTTGGGTTTGAATCTCATGCATCAAAGGCATTACTTATCAATGGGCCAACACTGTCCCCACAGTCTCAGCAAAAGGAACTGGTAGGCTAGTTGGGCAATATACTACCACTCTCAACTGGACTAATATCCACACATCGTCAAGTCCCCATCGCAGACCTACCCCTCTTGTCACTTGGCTACAGTACATGACAGTTTGTAGCAGGAAGTTACAAAAATTTGTAAAGTAAAAACATACCACTAACCTAGGTTTGCCCAAAGTCTGCCCTCAAGGGCTGCTGTCCTGCAGATTTTAAATGTATTTCTGCTACATAAAAGCTGATTTCCTTTGATAGATTAACAGGCTTTGCTGAACTATAATTCTCTGTTAAAGGCACACTATGCAACATTTTTCAGTTAATTAATGTGTTCCATATCGTTTTGGATGATTAAATGAGTCATTTCAGGTTGAACAAAGGTATTCTCGGCCGCCCTGGTGGTCTGTGGGGGAAATACTGCACTTGCAATTGCAGGAGCACCGACCCGCACCCACAGGCTCAGAAGTCTCACGAGAGTCAGTCTTGCTTTACGGCGAGAACTGCTACACGCCCCCAGTTAAAAGCATGCTCGTTGCTAGCACAGTGGCGATCTTTGTGCAGTTATGCTACGTTCACATCGGACGCAGCAAAATCGCGTCTGCTGCTTCCTTTTTGCTGCTTGTACCAGTTAGTTCTGCGCGGCTGAAGCAGCTTTGCTGCTCTGGCTGCGCGGTGCAAAAGTGGCTCTGACGCGCGTTGGGCGGAGCTTCACTATCCTTTCTCTGCCTTGCAGCTATATTTGCTGTGATCAGTGGGAATAAAGTAGTTTTAATATGTGTTTAAGTGAGAAAATACACCTGAAAACGTAATCAGTGCCGTCAGTTCATTCAGATTATTATCCTGCCTTCAATATTTTTTCTGTCGGAGCCGCTAAGACCCCCACATACCAGCGGTGCACCGACAGTAGGAAACCCTTCATCAGAAGCCTCTGGCCGGGTCGCCTCCTCGTGGTTCACCGCGGCAGCTGGTAGGTGTTTTTCATCTAAATAATCCAAACTGCATATTCTGCCGGCAGATTTCTGCATTTTAAGTTAATTTAGGCGTCAATAAACTGTTTAAGAGGAGTGATCATAACCTCTGATCATCAGCGCTGTGTCTCTCTCCCTGCGTCAGATGATTAAACGTGCCTGACGCGCTGCTTCAGCTGCTCAGACGCACTGCGCCTGCTGCTCAAAACGCGCCGCGGGACCTTTTGCTGCGCCTTGACGCGCGTCAACCATTGACTTTGCATGTAAACTCGCTGCTCTGTCGCGCCAGCTGCGGTGTGAACGCAGCATTAGTCATTCGTTGCGTTCGCCTGTCTGCTAAGCTCAAAACAACCGCGCCTGGCTTGACGGAGAAACCAGGAGAACAGCTGTGCATATTTACGACAGTGCACTTTTACTTTCGCCCTCTGGGGGGAGCCTCGCTGGAAAATCAACACCGGTTGCATAGTGTACCTTTAAGGAGACCTCTAAAACATGCAGGACAGCAACCTTCGAGGGTTCGACTTTAGGCAGGCCTGCACTAACCAATACCTTACCCTAACCCTAACCACAGAACCTAAAGAAACACTACTATACAGGTTACATACACTGCTAAAGCTACCAAACAATCTTTGTAGACCAGAATCTAAAGGAAAAGTCCAGTCAGAAAGCAATGATCAATGGATCATTATCTATACCTAAAACTAGTACGTTTGTGGTGATTTAACGAATTTTGCGTTAATCAGTAAAAAAAAATAAAAACTATAATTTTCCTAACGATCAATGAGTCTAGGACCGACCATTTTTGCCTAAACAAAAGTAACACCCCACTCCTGACATCTTCCAGCAGTAACCTCGCTCTTCAACCTGGTCCAACTTCACGGGTCATTTTCCGCAACTGTGGTCATCCAACCAAAGCAAGTCGGTAAGGTACCAAACAGGAGTGTAGAGTGGATGTAGATTTGACCAATCAAAGGCCTCCTGTCTGCAGCACAGTCTGCGGTCATCTACAATTTGGGAGATGTGCAGCAGAGTGTCTGTGGAGGGGGCGGGGACATCCCTGTGTTCACTGCGGCACACACGCAGACGACATAGTTTCAAAGTATAAACCAGCCTCTATATGCAAATTGATAATGGCTGGAATATATATATATATATATATATATATATATATATATATATATATATATATATATATATATATATATATATATATATATATATATATATATATATATATATATATATATATATATTTTTTTTTTTTTTTTTTTTTTTTCAATCCGTTATCAATTTGCAAAAATCACAGAAAAAACATTTTTAACATTACAATAATTATAGCGTTTGTAAGAAACTATAACTTTAAGGAAAAACATTTATTTCATTAGACTGAAACATAAATGTGGAAAAGGGGAAGTGTTGTGAAACCTTTCCAAATGCACTGTAGAAGCTCTCTTTGGTACTTACCTATAGCTCAGGAACAATAAGGATCAAGAGCTTTGATTTTTAGATAACATTTTTTGTATTGTAATATTTAAGTATTTTCTGTCATCTCCTTAACACTTCAGGCTGTTCATTAGACAGTTAAAATATTTTTATTGCAAAAACTACTCCTTAGGTTTCTGAAAGCCATTAAATAACATAAAGATTATGTTATTCATAGCAAAAGCTTGTTCTGACAACTTTTTACAGCTATCTTGTAGAGCAAATCTTCAATTTAATCTCTGCTGAGTTTTCTTGGCAATGCATCAGACATGCAGTACTTGTAAAGATACCTGTAAAAACATTCAAATGCAGGTTGGGGTGTTTGCATGTCTGGTCTGTGCAGCTGCAGTCAGTTTAAAACCCATCCAAGTTAAAACACGCTTTGTATGTCTTAGATTTTGTTGTTTTACAGACTCTACAGGAACATTATGGGGACGTGAATGGATAATTAAGATGACTTCAAAGAGGGAGTTCCCTTAATGCAGAACCTGACATGTTGCTCTGATTTACAATCAATGGAATGCATGGCAGACAGATCACAGAAAGGTCATGTACTGTCAGGTCCAAGATTTGAGAACATGCAACTAAATACTTTTACTGCACTTTTGCTTCAAGGTGTTTGGCATTTATGCTAAGTTCTTTGCAGAAAAAAAGAAATAGTATCCTGGATCAATTAATGTGCTTTCTATTGATTCAAATGAACTAAATTACATTAAACGCAGACTGTACCAGTGTTACATGAAGGTGTCACCCTGCCAATGGTTGTGAAGTCAATCTGAACTTCTAATTGAAGCCTAGATCTAATAACTGGTTTCCTTACTTTAAATTACCAGATGCCTGCCATGCAGTGGGCTTTCTTTCCGAACTTTCAATTTTTTTTCCCTCTCAGCTGAGTTTCACATGTTTATTTTTGGTACCAGGCATAAAAACTGGGTCCCCAGGCTTTCTCTGATTGCTGGGTGTCAATCATCAAGTGAGTTTTAACAGCTTGTCCACATGAGGATGTGGCTGTTCCACAACAAACACTGATCAGCCTCTGCAGCTGGGAGTAAGCATGAAATATAATTGCTGGAATGTCTGATGATTACAGTGCACTCGTGTACATTTTAATTACATAGCTGCACATCTGCGCAGTTATATTTGATTACTAGGAACTGACGTTTCCCATTTCTGTAATGGCAACTGTAAATGAGTGTGAAATAAACAAACTAACTGAGGAGTTTAGGTTTGGGAAATCATCTATTAAAGGTAAAAAATGAAGTTAGTTTATGTGCGCTTACTCTACTAATGTTTGGAATGCTATCTTGGTTCTTCACAAGGGTTTTCTGCTGTACCTTTTGCCAGATACTGGTATTTTCATACCTTGACATATGACATTTTAATTTCTGATAAAATGTGGACTAAGCTTCTCTGAGGTAGAGTGCTATAAAAATATATTTCACATTATGTTACCTTAACCACTGATCTAATTAAGATTTGCACATCACGTTAGTACAATATGACTGCAAAATCTGAAAATCTTAGATATGATTAAACCCTTTTTATATATTAATTATATCAAACGTACCAGTCTCCTTATTGTAGATTGCAGAGTGTTTCGAGATTTATCTGAATCTTCTGTAAATATGTATTAGAAAAATCAGCATCATGAAATCTGATGAAAATAGCAGACATCCCAGGGATAAGATAAAAAAGCTTAAGCAGGAGTATTTAATAAAAATGTATCTAAAGGTTTAGGATTACACAATTAGTTCCCAAAGAGAAAAGGACAGATCCACAGCTTTAGGACACCACAGCACAGATGCAGCCATACGCACCAGTAATGGTGCGTATGGCTGCACCATACGCACCAGAAGGGCAGAGATCTTCAGATCAGCAAATCTACCAACATAAAATCTATAAACAATTTCCAGAATTTCATTGGGTCAATAGATTAAAAGCATCAAATAAATAAATATATAAATTGACACCTGCTCTAAAATGCAAAGAGAGGACTCATTTTCACAGAGCCCTGCCGACTGTCAATCAAAATACAAATGCTGCGCCCCTTGTAACGACCAACCTACCCAAGATGCACTTAAAATAAAACAGGTAGAGGATTTTGTTACATCGAAACTATAACAAGAATGTGAAACACTTTGAAAGTAGGTGAGGCCAGACAGCTTTTTATGAACCTTGCTTCTTATATTTCAATAGGGGGTTTTCAGGTGACGTCACGCTCACGTGACTACTCAGCGCGTCCGCCATATTGGGTGGCAGCCTTAGGCAGTATTGACAGTGAAAAATGGTGAAATCGTGTGTAATTGTTGGTTGCACGGCCTGTGGAGGTGGAGATCAACGCTCTTTCTATCGCATACCAGCCGTAATCGTGAATCAATGTGAAAAAACAAAACAGCTATCTGAACAACGCCGTCACCTATGGCTGACACGGATATCCAGGTCCGATTTGGACGGTGTTAAGCTGGAATACGCCAGAGTCTGCAGTGCTCACTTTGTCACAGGTAATTAACTGTCAAGCATTTAAAACATGTAAAAATATATTAATAATAGGGCTTGGGCATAATGACGTATTACTTTCCGTGGCCGCAATGTCGACTGTCTCCGCCGCCGCTACTCAGACTACTGCCTATGACTACCGCGTACTGGACTCCCTCTCTCAGCCGTGTTTTAATTTGATTAATTTCACCTTAACTTGATTTCAACCAGCGGGAAAAGGCTCAAATATGTGAGAAACCCGGAGGGTTTAGGGAGGTTTGGCAGTTAACGTTACTAACAAAACCTTTGAAACACATAGCAGCTAGTTAAAAGTACATTACATGCCTGAGTGGTTGTTAGCACTACTGTTAGCACCGTTTGCTGGCTTTATGAGCTGCAGCTCCTGAACCCATCCATTCGTAAACTGCACATGAGACTCCAAGGACTTGTAGCTTTGGAACTGTTCGCGCACCGCCGGCCGTTAGCCACCTAGCATAGCGAGCCCTGCGTCGGATTGTTTACATTTTTGCCATCTTATTAAAACTCACCCGTCCACGTATGATGGCGATTTCCTTCATGTACATCACTTCGACATCTCGTACCCAACCTGATGTGAACTGGTTGTGAGCCTCTAGACCCTTGTATGCTCTCATTTCCTCAAGAGTGTGCAGAGGGTTTTCACTGAACACCGGGTAATGAACTATGTCACCATGCTCTACATTTGGCCAATCATCTGGATTAGTGCTAAACAAGGCACCGTGGAGGGCATAGGGGTCCATATGGTCGATCACGGAACATTTCCTCGGATATGTTCCATGATCTGGTGGCTCTAGCGTGCTGGCGTACTTATCCATTCGCGACATGATATATATGATATACGATAATATGCCACCCAAGATGGCGGACCGGAAGCTGGCCAGTGACGTCACTGAAAACCCCCTATTACATATGGAGGGGGAAACAACAAAGCACTATTTCACTGTATCTATTTTCTGTTCTGCTGATTTTCCTCCATAGTAGTACACTGTTTATTAAAATGTTTTATTGATTGTGTATTTTGGATCTGCCCAGTAATTTTGAGATTAAACTTTGCATTTTCCCAAAAGTGGTTGTTTTTGATTTTTGCAACTCTCTTCCTGTCTAACTCATGACCTGCAGTCTTGCTGCGTAGGTCCAGCCAAAATAGGCCAGGGGTCTACCTCAGTTGGAGCCAGTGGTCTAGTTGTAAAAAAGAAAGAAGGGGGATGGTGGCTTTTATTATTATTATTATTATTTTTTAAGCATGCATAGGCTAATTAATATATTCTATTAACCTAAAACAATATGCATGGACATGTCAGGTATGCCGGTCTTTGATCTTGACAAAGGCACCTTACAGTACAGCTGCAGTCAGTCCTTGGACTGGCATGGCTATCACTGCCCCTACATAGTTACGGACAAATGCAGAGGAAAAATTTCCCATTGAGATCAACTTCATAGTCATGGTTGGCCACTTCTTTGATTTTAATTATTTTGCTCAGGCTACTCGTAAGCCCACAGCCTGCCAAATGTTGAAAGGGCAATATTATTGGCATTACTGTTAAATAGAATAAATTTGTACAGTCTGACCAGCCCCATCTTTAATGAATACTAATTGCTACAACCTCATATGAGCTGATTTTCCATCAAATCTGAGGCTAAATTGAATCGGGTGTGTTTTGGCCTTTGTTGTTGTCTTCTTTAATTGGACCTTTGTGGGAGAATGAAAAGAAGAAAGCCATTGTTTGAAGACAGGCATGACAGATTCTATTTGCAGTTTGTCAAAAACAGTAAAATGCACAAAATTAAACTCTTTGGTTAAAATGGAAACCTCTGTGTATGGCATGAAGCTGACACCCTGAACACATCATCCACATCCTGAAACATAATGGTTGCAGCATCATACTGAGGAATGCTTTTCTTTTTAAATGTTAGGAAAACCAATCTAAGTGAATTAGCTTTGGATTGGAAAGTTTTGAGGAAGACTAGACTTTTAGAAAACATGTGTGACAAAAAAAATGCTTTTCTTACCAGCATTATTTCCTTTTTCAGCTTGTTTTGGTTTATAACTTCAGGTCTCCTTGGGGAATCTGACTTTACAGTACAGGTTGGGAGTGAATCTTGAAAAGGGCATTTTTGATTTTAACACAAAATGAGGGATCAGAGGCTAATTGATCAAGCATGTGTCAATGCTGGCATGACCCAGATGACTGAGCAACTGAATGATTCTAAAATCTGTCTTTTCATTACAAATATAGTATATAGTACAAGTAGTGTGACAGCAGCTGTTGTGGAGATGTGATGGATAAATCTGATAAACTTGTCTCTTATATATAGTTTTAATTTACCTGGTTCGTTGGTCCTACATTCTTTGTAAGAAACACATGTATTTTCCTCTCTTTTAAGGATTAATTTTCAGCCAAATAACTAATATATAACAGCAATGTGATGTTGTCTAAAACTCCCCCTTATTACGTCTGGTCTGGAGAAGCTTTGTTCATTATGCAATAATCCGCAGATGGGCTCAGAATTTTTTTGCTCAAATAAGTTTTTATGTGAACATTGGTTAATGTTTCTTCCTTTAAAGCCAAATTCGCCTCCTCTTAAGATGTTCTCAGTTGAAAGTCTTGTCACCATCTTTCTCTTTTATAAATACACATAAGACTAAAGGCAACCATGAGGAAATTTTGTCTTGTCTGCTGTTCGTAAATAGTCTATACTGTATGTATTTTTTTATTTTTTTGTAAGAAGTGAAGCAGGAAGGAATATGGCAGATAGGAAAATAAAAATAAAAAACTCCCTTAGCTCACTTTGCAAAAGAGAAACAACAAATAATATTGTAAAGGCATTTTTTTTTTCGTTTTTGTCTTTGAAGGCGCCACCTAGTAAGTAGCACATGCTTCTATTTAAACACATTCTGTGGGCATTAATTACTCCATAAATCTATGTAGTTAACTCACTGTGGCGGATGAAGAAAGAATGCATGGTTGTTCTTCTAGTGTGTGTTTCTTCTTCTTATAGGCGGGCTAATAAATGGCATTCCCATACTTTCAAGTGAAATACCACTTTACATATATGATTAATTAAAGGTAAAATGGAGGATTTTATTTTTCTGGATCCATCATCAAAATAAGTGGTCCTCCTAATTGTTAATCATTCTGGTGGTAAGTTTAAGGCTGTGTTACCTGGTCGTCCCCATTTTTACGTACCGGTGGTGTGTCCAACATAATGGACAAATTGCAAATCTTCTTTTGGAAAGTAAGCTTATATGAGCTGCTTGTATGAGCTTGGTCAACTTAATGTCATGATTTTGGTGCTGATGACTGGCTAGATTACTCATTCATTCACCTGCCTAGCTTGCCCGATTTCTTATTTCCGTTCATCTGTTCCACCTGCTACTGCTTCTATTTAACCAGCTCTCTAACTAGTCATCGGTGCCAGATTATTCTCGAGCAAGTGGTGAGAATGTTCAATTGTTACCTTAGTTTTTCTGTTTACCTGATCCTGACCTGTTCTGCCTCTAAACTACTGGGCCTGTTTGTTCCCATCTGATCTGTTTGCCTGACCCATCTTTGGACTCCTGCTGAATTCTGAACTTGGAACTGCTTCCTGACATGACCTGGATTTCCCTTCAGAACCTCTTGGGACTTCTGATCTCCTAGTTCTGAATCTTGAGCATGTCCTCGACACTGGCTTTGACTTTGCCCTCTGGGTTATCCTGCCTTCCTTTGTCTGCTCGGACCTGATCTCCTACTTGTTTTCCACCCTCAGGGGCTACAGCATCTGCGACTCTCTGGGCGACACTTGCTGCATCTTGATAGCAACCGACCGGCTGGAATTAAACACATTTTCTGGGTATAGACTGAACTATAAAACCAGGTTCGTGACTCATAAGTTCATAATCATCCTATGTCAGATTAACATGGTCACTAACCTGTGTTTTCCTCCTGCAGAGGTTCCTTCCTTAGATGTCCTTGCAGTACCTGCAGATCTGGTGTTTTTAAATAAACGATTTTGAATTATCCTACTGTCTGTTTGCCTTGAATATTTGATCCCATGTTCTGAGCCCTGAAACTTAAAGTCACTTGTGGTCACCCCGCAGACTGGTCAGCCAAGCCCTGTCTAACCTCCGCTGACCAGCCTTCTCCCCCTTTGCAGCCACCTTCCCCGCTGCAAGCTCCAGCATTTAGCACCTATGGACCTCCACAGCCCCAATCACTTACCCCCGGTTGGTCAATTACTGTACGTCTCACATGGTAAGCCTTTTAGTGCTGTCATTCTCATCGTACACATACTCTTGCTTTCCGTTGCAGTGTGCCTCAGAAACTCGCTGTGTCGTCCTTGTTTTTTTTTAAATAAATGATCTCAAATCTGCCCTCCCTGTCTCCTCGGAGTGTTCTGCATGTGGGTCTGAAAAGAAAGGACCATGACAGATGTTTAGTAGAAGCAAAATATCGGCAGTTACAGGTCCAGCAACCCCTATAAGCCAAAATTACACAGTATGCCTTTAAGTTGTTTTTGAATGTGCTACAATGCAAATATATTGACACTAAAATGTACACGTTAAACAAATGCAAAAACTGTAGAAAATAAAGTCTTAATATATTTTCAGCAAAATTTTCTCTAAGGAACGTTACTTAGCCTTACATTTGAATGTAATAAGACCTTTTGCATCAATGAATGTATAAATAACTTTAAGTGAATTTTGTTTTTAAGAAAAAAAAAACCTACTCACAGCTGTTGTATTTATTTTAAGTAATTACAGTACAGAAGTAGTAGTTGATGGGTTGATGTACTGTATGGTTTATACAGACTTCTTTTCCTTGATGCAGCCATCCAGGGTTCAAATCCCAACCTCAGGACCTTCGATTTATGCCTCACCCCTTTTTTCTTTGTCAATTGTTAAGATAAAATAAGTAAAGGCCACTATTTACCTAGAATTTTATAAAAGTGGATTCCACATCATCTACATGTATAGGCTTCTCAGTCTTATGCAACTTTATCAATCAGCACTACTGTTTATTTATTGAACATTTATTTTTCTTTATTTAAAAAATTTGCGTGTCAAATTTAAACCATCTGGGCCTGGTAGAAAAGTAAAAAAGACAACAAAGAAAAGAGAATAAAGAAAAATAAAGAACGGCTGATTAATCCTGGCAAGATTTGCATGTGGTAAACATCTGGTGTTTTTGAAGATTTTATGAATAAAATCAGTCTGAAGCTGTGAAAGATTAATGTGAAAGTTCACATTTTTTTTCATTGCTTCCACAGCACAGTTGTGTGCCAATGCTCTAAATGGTGGATTTATCAAAATGCCTGGCACCAGGTAACTGAGTAGACATCATACAAAAGTTAATAAATTCAGCACAGGGATTCATGCCAAGTTGAATAAAATCAATTGTTCTGCATCTGTTTTTCTCTGTCAAAAGCATATACTAGTATTAATTAAGCATGAGAGGAGATAAAATGTTGCAAAATATCATGTTACTTTTCTTACTGAGTATTATTTACTGAATGGACAAGGTAATGCACACCAACATCCAGATTCCCTTTAAACGGACTCATCTGGATGGCCCTAACACATCATACATTACATAATACTGATGTCAAAAGGAGACATTAACAATCATTACTGGATGCATGTCTGCACTTGATAAACAGATTAGATTACATGCAGTTTAATTTTTGGACTACAAAACAAACAACACAAAACACTGCTTTAGTAATTAATATCAATGCCAATTGGCTATGCTTTCTGAAATAAGATACTGAAAAGCTGTGCTTACAAAAACTGAACCATGAATGTGAAGGCATAGAAGCGTTAAGACTTAACCTGATAAATATTTTGGATATTGGAAACCCAATTACTTAATAATAAAAACATTTTATTCTAAACTGTGGTTCATTTTGTTTGTCACACTGACTAGTCCAAAGATCGATCTCACCGTTTAAACACACAGAGCTGCCAACTTTTCACCAAACTTTGGAGTGAGATTTTTAAAGAATTTGGACAGGCAACCCTTGAAAGGGTTAGATAAGGATAGATGCAGCTATAGGTTGTAGGTTTTCAGAGTATTTAAAGGCACACTATGCAACATTTTTCAGTTAATTAATGTGTTCCATAACGTTTTGGATGATTAAATGAGTCATTTCAGGTTGAACAAAGGTATTCACGGCCGCCCTGGTGGTCTGTGGGGGAAATACCGCACTTGCAATTGCAGGAGCACCGACCCGCACCCACAGGCTCAGAAGTCTCGAGAGAGTCAGTCTTGCTTTACGGCGAAATCTGCTACACGCCCCCAGTTAAAAGCATGCTCGTTGCTAGCACAGTGGCGATCTTTGTGCAGTTATGCTACGTTCACATCGGATGCAGCATAATCGCGTCTGCTGCTTCATTTTTGCTGTTTCTACCAGTTAGTTCTGACGCGGGGCTGAAGCAGCTTTGCTGCTCTGGCTGCGCGGTGCAAAAGTGTGTCTGAAGCGCGTTGGGCGGAGCTTCACTATCCTTTCTCTGCCTTGCAGCTATATTTGCTGTGATCAGTGGGAATAAAGTAGTTTTAATATGTGTTTAAGTGAGAAAATACACCTGAAAACGTAATCAGTGCAGTCAGTTCATTCAGATTATCATCCTGCCTTCAATATTTTTTCTGTCGGAACCTCTCAGACCCCCACATACCAGCGGTGCGCCGACAGTAGGAAACCCTACTGCCTCTGGCCAGGTCGCCTCCTCACGGTTCACCGCGGCAGCTGGTAGGTGTTTTTCATCTAAATAATCCAAACTGCAGGCAGCAGGATAATAAAAGCCAACATATTCTGCTGGCAGATTTCTGCATTTTAAGTTAATTTAGGCGTCAATAAACTGTTTAAGAGGAGTGATCATCAGCGCTGTGTCTCTCTCCCTGCGTCAGATGATTAAACGCGCCCGACGCGTTGCTTCAGCTGCTCAGACGTGCTGAGCCTGCTGCTCAAAACGCGCCGCGGGACCTTTTGCTGCGCGTTGACGCGCGTCAACCATTGACTTTGCACGTAAACTCGCTGCTTCTGTCGCGCCAGCTGCGTCCGGTGTGAACGCAGCATTAGTCATTAGTTGCGTTCGCCTGTCTGCTAAGCTCAAAACAACCGCGCCTGGCTTGACGGAGAAACCAGGAGAACAGCTGTGCATATTTACGACAGTGCACTTTTACTTTTGCCCTCTGGGGGGAGCCTCGCTGGAACATCAACACCGGTTGCATAGTGTACCTTTAACTGAAACAAATGGGCATAATGTTGAATTTTTATAGCACAGTAAATTTTACTGAGTAACAACAAATGATCTGTAGTTATGTGGAAAAAATTTCAGGCAATATACATCATTTTCTATATTCTGGTGATTTTTACAGACCTGAAGTAAAGAAGAATGGGCCTCACTAAAACACTTCATTCCTAAATGTACTGTAAACTAAGAATTTCACAACTGTGTTTATTAATTATTCTATGCAGTCCAAGTAATATAACCAATGGGGAACTTATAAGTTAAGTTAGTTTGTGTGGGTTGATTTTGTGTTTTTTCTTCTCTCCACCACCAGATGGTGCCTGGTTCTCGTTGGGCCTCCTCGAACACCTGCAGCTTGTTGGGTCTTTACCAGAGGAGTATTTGAGCAGTGGGCTGTCACTACCTCAACGCCAGAGTGTTTGCCAGTATTGGGTACTCTAGCCAAACTGAGATTAGCAGAGTCTAACCTTAGTCTTGTCTCTCTGAGTCTAAGTATGTTTTTGTCTTTTGTCTTATCATAAAGACTAGACAAAAACATGTCCCAGGCTTCATATTATGAAGTATAGCTTTTCCCTGTTTGAGAGATTTAAACCAATGACAGAGCAAGCTTTACCGTGATGAATTGTAGTTTACGACATTACCTATTATACCTATTAGTGCATTACCTATTATAGTTGAATACAGTGTAGAATACGAATAATTCTAGTGGCTAATATCATGAGACATTTGGTCCCATGAACTTGCATGTGTATTTTGCAGTATTATTTAGACCCACAACAGAATTAGCCATAGCAAGTATTTTCTTGAGCTGTTGAGGCAGCCTTATCTTAACCACATACTAATTGAGTCTATTTAAACAACAAAAGTCCATGGTGTCAAAATCCGCCTTTGATTTATTCCAAAGAAACATTGCTTATTTAATATGGCAACTCATAAATCTCCTCTTTGTAGAACACCCATTTGTGTGGCAACCTCCAAAAACACTTTTCAATAATGTAAGCATAATATATGTCTCCCTTTTTTCCTCCAAGCTCCGTCCTCTACCAGAGGCTTGGAAGCTTGAGGGTTCTGCGCAGTATCTTTATCTGATGTATTTCCAGGGACCTGCTGTAACAACTCCTCAAGTTGGGGGGGACTGCCCCGAGTGCCCCAATGACCATGTGCACCACTGAAACCTTGACCTTCCAAGTTTTCTCCAGCTCTTCTCTGAGCCCCTGGTTTTTCTCTAGTTTCTTGTGTTCCTTTTTCCTGATATTGCTATGTCAACCAAACAGCTTTCCTCTGCTTTTTGTCCAAAATCGCAGTGTCTGGTTGGTTTGCCATTACAATTCAGTCCGTCTGTATCTGGAAGTCCCACAGGATTTTGGCTTGGTCATTCTCTACAATCTTTGGAGGTTTTTCCCACTTTGACCTTGGGGTTTCCAGCCCATACTCTGCACAGATGTTCCTGCATACTATTCCAGCCACTTGATTATGGCGCTCCATGTAGGCATTCCCTGCCAGCACCTTGCACCCTGCAGTTATATGCTGGATTGTCTCAGGGGCCTTAATGCACAGTCTACACCTGGGATTTGTCTGGTGTGGTAGATCTGGACGTCTATTGCTCTGGTGCTCAGGGCCTGCTCCTTTGCAACCATGATGAGTGCCTCTGTGGTGTCCTTCAGTCTGGCTTTGTAATTGGATTATTCGGAATTAATTGTCAACTAATATAGTAATCGATAAATCATTAACGGGAGGATAGTGACTGTAAGACATGCCTTTAGCTAACAGCGACCCAATTAGAACAGTAATTATAACAACATTTAAAGAAAATTGATAAACATTTGGGATTTAACAAAAAA
Organism: Cyprinodon tularosa; assembly: GCF_016077235.1. Lineage (NCBI taxonomy): Eukaryota > Metazoa > Chordata > Actinopteri > Cyprinodontiformes > Cyprinodontidae > Cyprinodon > Cyprinodon tularosa. The sequence continues at coordinate 80,823 of NW_024039532.1, forward strand.
AAAACGTTTTTGTCTGTAAAATGCTGTAAATATGCTTGAAGTGGGAAAGATTTAGTTTCACCTGGAGGATTAATTTCATAATAAATCTTCTTCACTTCTTTTACTTTCCTGAAGTGTGTATATATATATATATATATATATATATATATATATATATATATATATATATATATATTTTTTTTTTTTTTTTTTTTTTCACTTATTTTACCGCATTATGGGATATTATTTTTGGTGTTGGAATTGAAGAAAAAAAAAGAAAAAAAGTAAATTTTAGTTTGATAACCCAATGTGAATTTGATAGGCAGCACTGCACAAATGTCAGTTTTTCATTTACTTATTTGTCCCTGAGCATCAATTAAAGCTACAGTGTGTAATAATTACAGGGATATACAGTCAGAAATGTAAAATATTATACATAACTATGTTATTTATCATCATCTACGAGCTCAGCCTCTTAACCGTAATATTTGCGTTGCCTTAGAATTCGTTATTTATAATTACATAGGAGCGGGTCTCGCAGCCATGGAGGCAGACATCTTTGCGCTACGGCAGCACAGAGCCAACAAACTAGCGATTGCGAGATCGCCCATTACGTCACAACGATGTAGAAAAAATAACGGGTATATTTATTATCTTAAGTCTACATGAAATCTATACCCTACACAGACTAATGAAATAATATCTGTAAAATTATCTATGTAAACAAACCTCATCACTTGAGAAGGTAGGTGATGCGGACGTCGCGGAAGACATTTTGTCCCGTAACGCTTGCCGTACTGTTCGGGGGGAGAAGCGGTGGGGGGGGGGGGGGGGGGGGGGATGCTCATGTTGCTGCAGTCTGCATTCTGACCGCTAGATGTCGCTAAAGGTTGCACACTGTAGCTTTAAGAGTTTTGGAAAAAAAAATCTCTATCTACTGTTGACAAGATAAGTTGTCTTACAATATGCTAAAGCCTGACAAGCTACTCTTCTTTAAGGATTATGCTTGAAGTGGTTATCTATGTTGTGGGGTTACAGCACTCTGTAAGATGATTCAGTTCATCTTAAGCTGACATGTTGATAAATTTGCATTGTCCTAACTCAAATAATTCATAAAAAAAAGTTTAACATACAGTGGTCGCAGTGTCATGTAATGGAGTTACTTCTCTTCAGAAGGGTTAGGGCTGTTTAGCTGGTCACTGAATGGATTAAGCTAAATATAGAAAAAGCCTAAAAAAAAAAAAAAAAAAAGAGTTTGAGATTAGATCAGAGGTTAACTTCCATGGTGTAATAGCCCCACAGATTCAGACACTGATGTGCCCAGAAATGGTTTCAATCAAAGCACATTTATATGTTAAAACAGACAAGGTAAAGTCCACACTTAAATAAAACTGAAACTTTCTGAAAATACTTAATCCTTAAAAAGCTTTGAAAACCATGGGAAACCATTACATTTGTGGGTTTAACATGACATAATATGAAATGATTCAAGGATAATGAACACATTTGGGAAGTATTGAACAGAAATAACTGTACTTACACATTACAAAGGTGAGCTGCATCAGATCTTGTGTTAATAAGCCAATTGCATTAAAAGAGTGAATTTCTAAATCTATATGCTGAGGTGATCACAGCATAGACCAATGTGACACCAAGCTTTACATTTATGTGGTAGGTTTTGCCTATGGTAGCTGGAACCACTATAGTCAAGAGGAACTGGAAAATATCTTTTGACAAGCCAATATCAAAGTATGGCCTATATCCCCTGATTACAGCTTAAGCTGTCCTGTGTAGATCCCTAGGATTAAATTGCATTTACTTAGTCTAAACCACACTCCTGATGAATGAATATGCAATAAACAGTTTCAAGGCAAGTCTGAAGGAGCAACTTCTCTCTATAAGATGAATGAACAGAGCATGAAAAATGTTATTTTGCACCTAGGCCACACAAAATCTGTTCCATTACGATGCCAGTATCTGAGGCTGTGAACAAAACTGCCAGGCAGGCAGAAAAAGATGCGCACATGGTGCAAAATTTAGGGTTTGTCTTTGCTCTGTGGATGTGGTATTTCTTGAAACCCCTTTCACTGCCACAACTAAAAGCAGAATGGCCACAGATCCTCTTTGGATTGGTTGCAAGTATGGATTGATACATATATATATAGAAACACAGAGGAGGGGTTTCCCTTGGGCCATTATTATAGAGTTTAGCAAACACCAGGCATCATAATGAATGCCTCGTGATTTTTGTAAAGATTTTTAAATCACAGGTCTACTGAGAAAGAATATTTTGTCACTTTGATGTTCATTTAAAATTAACCACTTGCTCTTATTCTAAAAAACTATGTTAAAAAATGTAAACACCTCGAAAGAAGCTTAAACATTAGATTATTTATTTACATTCTTATTGCCTGAATGCCCCTTCTTCTTGTTTCTGTCGACTAATTAAAGCTTTTCAACTTGTTTACCATTCAAAGAGCAAGGAAAACATCTGGGAGCGGTACAGCAGTGTTCCAGCTCACCCAAATAAAATTCCTGTTGTCGATGTGCAGAAGCATTAAGCAACCCGCAAGTTTCCATTCAGGTTCAAACATACTTACTTTAAACATGTTGACACATTTGTTGACCTCTGGAAAATTGTCATTTAAGGAGCTTTAAAAGATCCTAAAGCCCATGATTTTTCTATTGTGTTAAGTTCTATTGAGCTTAAAAAACTATAAGCCCTCCATCAGTTATGGAAAAGAGAAATTATCAATTGAAATTTGCAATTTATCATTACAACCACAGAGTTATAATACAGTAACTACAATTCATGTGATTAACTAACACTAAGTGCATGAATGTGTGGTAGTAAAAAAACGTTATTATGAAAGCAGCAAGTCTATTCACAATTATTTTGTGCAATTAGATTCTGAATCTTTTCTCTTTTTCAATTTAGAATAAATCAAACTAATTTATTTTGGTTCAAGAGTGTCTTTGAGCTCATATTTCAAAATTTTTCAATGGGATTTCAGGATTAGGTCTGAGCTTTGGTAGGATCACTTCTACACATGTCAGTCCTTTGATCTAACCATCTGTTGTGGCTCTAGTTGAATGTTTATGCTTGATGTCTTCTGTGGCCTCTGCAGGTTTTCTTACAAGCAAGCCCTTTATTTAGCTCCATCCATCGTCAACAACTCTAAACAGATTTGGAGACCCAATTTAATAAGAACATCCCCATAACACAAGGCTTCCACCACCATGTTTTAATGGTTTTCAGTCAAAAAACATGACTGTTAGGTTAATTGGCTTCTCTAAATTCTCCTTAGGTGTGAGTGTGTGGCTATCTTGCGAGCATACCGCATGGTATGTGGTAGTTGCTGATCCTTGATCTCCAACTGTTAGGGGATTGTCCACCCAGTGTGTGAAGTCTGGATTCAGCGGACAGTGTGGAGAAACTACTTCTTGTGATCAACGGGCTTGAAGAGCCATTGCCAGCAATGCGTCGTCGAGCGCACAGGGCGTGACATGACACGTAGGACGTCATGGCCATCCACTGCATCCATTCCTGTCTCTAGTCGTCTTGACCTGTGTTGCCACTGGATCTAGATGGTTTCGGACAAGAGAGTGAGGTTGACACAATTCTTCCTCACTTTAAACAAAGTCATAGCGCAAGTCATTTATCATCCTTCCATCCCATCCCCTTTGCCCCTAACATCCCAAACCATAGGATGAATAGATGGTCCTCGACGTATCAACGGACGGACGAACAAAGGTTTTTATCGGGGTTACAGAGAATAAGTTTTGCTCTATACATTATGTTTTTGCTGGAGGCCAAGAAATTACATCTTGATTTTCATCTGTCCAGAGAAGTTTTTTGACTTCTTTACTGTATTCCCATTTAGCTTTGGACAAAGATTAAATGAAAGCTCTTATGCTGTCAGACGAAACTGTTTGCTTTTTTCTTCATTGCAAAGCAAACACTCGTGTTGATCAATACACTATATTAAAAGGTTTAATAGTTGGGAATACTTTAGCTAGGGGCAATCCTCTTTGGTAATAAAAAACTACATTAGTCTTTTTTCTCATTGAGAATTATTAGATGTTTGAATTCATTGCATAATAATAATAATTGAACTTTATTGATCTCACATTACCTTAGCATTTCACCCATCCCTTTGGGGAGCAGTGGGCTGCCATCATGGGGCACCCGTCGAAAAGTGTGGGGTTAAGGGTCTTTGCTCAGAGACCCAGAGTGGCAGTCGGTGGGAGTGGGGCTCGAACTCAGAACTTTAGGATTCCAAGCTCTACTGGGCCGCCACTCCCCAATAATAGTATTGAAATATTAAATAAATATTAGAAATATTAGAAAAATTTAAATATTAAATATTTTTATTATTGTAAAAGTTTTCTGGGGGACACATGGTTGTGTTTGGGAACTTGTCGGTATGATTTTCTGGTTGTGCATGAGTGTGCAAATGTGCATATCTAGCAGCTTCCAGATGCCACAGATACAGTATGTCCAGTGGAGACATGGGTTAATGTGGCCTGTGGGTTTGGAGCTCAAACGGTGAAGACAACATTCGAGTGTCCACCCACATTTTATACAAAACACGGTGAAACTTCAAAACACATGAGACTTAGGAAAAATTTTTGTTTATAGAAAAACGCAGAGACAGAAGCAGCTTGAAATGTTTCAGAATGAGATCAAGAGAATGTGTGACTAAACCATTTTCACATGCACAGTCTGAAACGCTCCCCTGCCAGGCATCCAAAATAATGATGAAAATGAGTCACCTATATCCTGAGGAGATCCCATCTGGAAGTTTGTCTGCTTTAGAGCAGCGGCCTTTCATAATTAAAATGTAATCATCATTTAATCTAATGGTTTCATAGGAGATAAAAAGGAAATCTGTGAGCATTTGTGTAAACCTAGTCTCAGCGGTTAGCTATTAAAGAGGCGTTCCCTTGTGATTCCCTGATCTATCTTTTTGATAACCATCCTGACTGAGCTTACTTGGAGAGCAAGTATATACAAAAATGGAAAAGCCTTTAGTTAATCTTTTAAATCTCATATATTATTGTAAAAGTAGATCGTAACTACAGTATAAGGTGAAAGGAAAACATAGGTTTGTTGAAGATCAGTGTGGAAAAATAGTATCAGGAAGACCAAAGAACAAGAAAGGGTCTTAGGGGATTAGGTTCGTTTCTGCGGTATCCAAAATCAAACTTCTTGGCTGACATACAATACTATATTTGTGGAAGAATTATTACATTGCTCATCATGATTCCCATAATGGAACAGGATAGTGGCAGCATCATGCTATGGGACTTTTCTTTAACAGAGACAGGAAGGATGGATGGAATGAAGTCCATTGCACTAGAAAACCTGTTAGAGGGTGCATCATTTTATTTCATTTATTTATCTTTTTTTGTCTGTGTCCTGTTTTGCCAATATGACTCTGGAAATATATGTCCCGTAGGCAGATGATAGCAGAACAGATTTGCTTTACCAAGCAGACCATTATGACTGTTGCCATAATATTCTACTTGAAACTCAAGTAGAATTTTATGGCCCCATTGGGCCAAAATAGCAAGCACCATCCCCCAACGGGGACCCCACAGAACCAGAAGACACAGCCGGGCAGCCGCCAGGGCATGAGACAATGCCCACTGAAGTACCAAATCCTGCATCGTCAGCAAGCCACAGGCACCTGTCAGTGACGGGCAGCATAAGAATGGGAGGAGGCACGCCCTGCTCATATTGGGGCCTAGGATGTTCAGGAGGTGGGCAGGGGAGGCACACACCCAACCTAAAAAGTAGACAGAAACAACTTCACATTCATCCAGTCATATTCACACATTCCCACCCATACACCCATATGGACATATACAAGCGATCAACAGAGATACACACAGGGGGAGACCCTAAACATACTCTTACACTCCTCATACATAAACTATCATCCCGGGCCAATCCCCACACCTGCACCCACAGACGGTAGAGCAAGTAGCCAACAAGCTGAAGAGCCCACCTTGCCCCCAGCCAGACACAGCTTCTACAGGCCCCCACACCCCATATTTTCCCTTCATACCTATGGCTGCCAGGCAATCACAATCCATGTAGTCCACCTCCCTAGGTCAAGTGCAGCACGCCAGCCACCCAAGCCAAGCTGAAAACGCCCCTGAGCGTCCCTCGTGCAGGGTCAGGGCAGGCAGCAAGGCATACCCATAACACAAGCTGAGATGCATTCAGGTATGGTTTTTACATAAAACACCCCCCCCCCCACCCCCACCCCCTGCAAGGACAGCAGCAAATTCTCCGACGTCCCAGACCCCCACCCGAAGACCAGGAAACGGCATCCCCATCCCAGCAGATGGACAAGACATTTAAGCCATATGATGGGAGCCAAAGGCCAGAGAGCCCAAAGAGAGCTAAGGGGAGAGTGTGTAACATTATGGGAATTATATACTTTGATGAGAATAGTTTAGTTCCACATCTTTAATTTCTTCAAGGACAATGTACAGTATTGGAAAATGCACCACATAGTAAAGTGGCTTAAGTAAACTTTAAAATTGTATGTAAAAACTTGTATTTAAATAAATAAAAAAAGAATTAATCTTTAAAACCTGGAGTGTTCTTTTTTTATTACATGGTGTTCCCAGTAAAATATTGGAATTTAGGAGGGAAAGTCTGCAAAGCAAGTTTCTGCATCTCCAGCCATGCATGCATGCTTTGACTTATCAGGAAGTCCACCTTCGTAACCCTTCTTGTTTAAAACATGGGGTTACCCTTAAGCTCAGTCTAATAAATTAACAGCTTTAACTTCATGTTGAGTTTGATTTATGAGCATGTGTCTGTTAGACTAGGTGTCAAGGTCTCTGAAATGGCACATTCAACTCTGTCAACTTAGCACTAACCAATAAGTTAGAAATAATTTATGATCTAAGTATGAATGATGAGCTTCCTGTCTCCTCCGTATAAGATATCTATACTTTCAGTTACAAACTAAAATTGTCTCTTGTCACTAACTTTAAATTGAAAGATATTCTAAAAGGTGCCGAAAAAAAGATGAAAAGTTGGACAGCTAAAAGGCAGAATGATGGACTCTGTCATTTCAAATCAGAAAAAGGCCCAAGGCAGATCTGGATCTATTTAGCCCTTACAATAATTTCTGTTGAAGGAATTTATTGCTCAGACTTCCCACATTTTTAGACAGCCATTTTAGAGATAAAATTTTCAATCAGGACGTTTGATGCAATCTGAGCCAAGCTCTGAACTTTTTCTTTCTGACAAAGTGCAACAATTCAGCAAAGAGGTGTAGAAGATGAACACTGACACCTACTGGCTAAATTTGTGCCCCCCCCAACAATTTTGACCCCACCCCCCAGGATGTAAAATTTTTGCCAAAAATCTTTTACTAATTCATTGATTAATTATTCGAATTTTGAATTCATATCTTTGAATATTTATTTTTACCCTATTCATTTAAGTTCTTATATGTTTAAATTGTTAGAGTGGCAGTATTATGCTCTGCAAAACTGGGGAACACTTTTTTGGTTCATAATGTATTTTTAATTCATTTTTGTAACAGATAGATTTAATTAGACTTTTACTTTTAAGAACAATATATTCCAATAGTTTTTTCTTATAGAAGTTGGAAAACAGCTATTCATGACAGAACACAGGTTTCTTTTACTTTAAGAATACTGGATATTTTTGCACAAAGAGAACACAAAAAGGAAAACCAAAAAAAAAAAAAAGATCATGCTGTTAAACTTATTTAATACATTAGAGTACAATTTATTTAAAAAAAAAAAGTAGTGCCAAAGCCCAGTGAAAGGGAAAGGCGTTAAGCCAGCTTTGCACTCCTACCTATTTGCACTTAGACAAAATTTGCTCAGAAAAAGATCCCATCCAGCATGTTTGCTGAAAAGACATTTACCAGCCAAAAAAAAACAACATTTGGCTCTTGCTACACTTCATCATTTATTACGACCTGTCCTCAGTTTTGTTGTTCCATCCATCCATCGACACACCGCCCGCCCTGGCTGCCCGCCTGTCTTTCCTCATGACATCATCCCTCACCACTTTGGCTCCCATAACCATTTTCTGGTCTTCTCTTCCCGTGAGGAGTCTGTGATGTGTCTCCTTTTCTTTTAGTGTAATCAGCGGCCTGCATCTCTTGCCCCTGGCAGTCCCTTTGACCCTTGATCCCTTTAAAGGTTTTGAAAACAAAAGAATAAAAAAGTACTGCAAAATAATGCATTATCAGACCACCACTTGGAGGACAATAAGACATGATTTCCATATTTTATGTTTTAAAACCTTAAATAAGACTGACTTTTTTCCAGCATTTCCATTATAAGTTTTATATTTGAAAAATAGCAGTTGATAGCCATTATTCAAGGTATTGACAACACTCTAAATCTGTACTGTGCTTAGAACATTTGTGATTTTTCTCCTTACTTTTATTCACACTCATTCCTTAGTAACTTTACATGCATTATGTGCAGCTCTAGCAAAGTCCACAAATTTTATATACAAACATAAACAACTCAAGGATATATTTATACATTAAATTGTAATGATCCTTGGGATTGTAAATAATATCAGGTATCTTTATTTTCTTTTATTTTCTTGTTTATGTTCTTAGGCATGATTAATTGGTTCATTTATGTGTGTGTTGTTTTTAATTTATTTTGGTGTGATCTTTTGTTTTTCATTGTGTATTAGTGTCTGTTAGATCTCTGTCAGATTTTTTTTTGTTTCTTTTTGTTTCTGTTCAGGTCAATTCTTGTTAATTAGCACACCTCATTGGTCTCACTGTACTTATCTTAGGGAGCATCACATATGTCTATTTAACTCATCTGCATTCATTACAATCATTTACTTTCCCTGAGTATACATTTTTTTTTTCAGTTCTTATATTATTTCCCTGCTTTTTCATTTAAACTGCTCTATATACATAGTTATTGCTTTCGCCATTATTAATTCAACTTCATTTCCTTTGCTCTCCATTGTAGGTTCTTATTTCTTATCTTCAAAAATTTTGTTTATGCCACAGTCAGTCTCTACAGTTAGGTCCATTTCAATGAGAAGTATGATGCAAAGGTTCTATTTTAGATACAGAGTAGAAACCAATGGGCAGGGGGGTTATGCATAAAAGTGTTTGGTTACAGATTTATTGTATGTAATTTTGAGGAGTGATAATTTGTGAAAGATTTTAATGACATGTGAATTCTGATGTGAAAGCCAATCGGACAGGACAAATGTCAATACCAAATATCAATAAGGGCTTTTGTCCATCCCAATTTTTGAGTTCCATTCCTGCCACCTTTGGTTGATCTCTATTAGCCGTGAGAGCCCTGAATATGTCATTTACAGGGACTTTTTAAAAGCTTTTTTTAATATTTTGTGAAATTTTGCATTAAATATTAAAGAAAATATAATGGTACCATAATATTTCAACATCATAACCTTAACTTACTCAACTTACTTTACAAAGTACTCACTTATTTTCTATCAACAGCTGATGAAATGAAATCCATCCCTGGCTATTTTTTCTTTATAAGTTAAGAAAAAAAAAAAACGTAGCCAGCAGGCACATGTCTCTAGTGGGAGCTGTCAGCAATCTCCCACAGCTAAAACTATGGCGAGCACACTTTTCGAATTTAAACATGGTGAATTCTTTTGTGTCCATTTCTAATAATTTAGATGATGACAATATGGTATCACAACAGAGTCCTTTTCCTTGAGTTTAAACAATTCATTCTGACATTCTGTACTTAAAAAAAAGTGTATATAGTAATGATTATTAGACAAACCCTGAGTTCTGACATAATGACATGAGCAGAAAAACTCTTTAGGATTGAGAATTGTGGGTGGGATCCTGTTTTAGGTTTGATGTAACGGAAATTGTTGACTAATGAAAAAGAAATCCAAATCTGTCTCATGTCCAGACCATGACTGTGTAGTTTTATGACTTCACTTTGTGGCTTGTCCAGCAGCACCTATTGAGATTCCTTCCTGTGAGGCCTGGAATAAAAGTAGACCATTAATAGGACAGTGGCAGTAAATATTTAGAAATGTCTGTTCTACTAACTGCTGTTTGCCAAATATGATTTGTCAGCAATTCTTTCTGAGAAACTGTTTTATAGCTTGTTGTTAATGGCTTAAGCTTCATTCTGGAGAGGCCTTTTTAACTATTACAGCTCTAAAGCTGCAATAATGTCATGGGTTTAAGCAATTATCTGTCTTGTTTTTATTCTTTATAATTCACATGAAAAAAGGCCACAGGCAATAAAGTACAAACTATCAAATTATGGTAAAATACTTCTTAATATTAAATGCAATAAAAAGTGAAGGAATGTAATTGTGTCTAAAATTCTGTTGTTAAACAATCCTTGTTAATAACCCTTTAGGCATGCTTGATCAGCACTGGAAAGCTGGTAACTACCATTTATGCTTGTTTCTCCATGTAAGCTGAAACCAGGAATGCCAAACAATAATAAGAACAGTGCAGTGAAAATTTGTGAAAAACAATGAAAACTTTAGTGCAACTTATGTTTCCTGTGGATGTTTTCTTCCTGTTGTGTTTCTTTTTATGATTGTAAGTAGTCAGGAAGCAGAATGATGAGCCACTCATGGATAAGTGACTCTGGCTAACAGAAGCACACAGATCTAACCTTGATGACCCTCTGACAGCCTTTGTATCACTAAACTGTACATTGTTTCATTTCTGTATTTGTCATGATCGTTTTAAGGGATCTGATCCACATGCAGAGAACCACTCAGAGAACACGGGAAAAGTCAAACAGGGTTATTGAGGTAATAGTACAGGAGATGGATCTGGAACTCAGTGAACTGGTGAACCGGAACTGGAAAATCTGGAGGGGAGATCACAGTGATCAATTCAGGGACCGTTGGAAAACAGACTGAGGTTTGAGTTCTGTGGAGGCGGGACTCACGTTTGAGGGGGTTCTTGTTAATCTTTGAATCCAGTCAGTGTGGGTTTATCCAGAGAAGAGGGAACTCATTGGACAGGTGGACATTCGTCGGACCCGGGGGGAGCAATGGAGCGGACTGTCACTTTTTTTTCGAAAGGGACTTGAACGGCACATGTGGATGTTTTCCCCTGCTCAGTGTAATCCTTCCAGGGGGAGAAGGCCAGGCATCCAGTTACACAGGAAGGCTTCCTGCCGAAAGGCAAAGACAAAAACAATGTTAGACTCAGAGAAACAAAGGTTCAGGTTAGACTCAGCTAAGCTCAGCTTGGCTAGAGTACCCAAAACTGGCACTTTGGTGTCAAGGTAGTGACAGTCCACTGCTCAAATACTCCTCAGTAATGATCCAAGGAGCCGCAGATGTGCAGGAGAGCCAATGAGGACAGGGCACCACCTGGTGGTGGAGGGAGAAAAAAAATCCACAAACAACCCACACAAATGGATTCCTAACAGTATTTAGTTTTCCTATTATTTCTTTTCAATGTTTTGTAATTGTTAGTTTCAGCTCCTTGTGTTTGTGCCACTGTTTTTGGCTTTAAAAATCACCTTCTTTCATTCAATACTATTCCATTTGTTAATAGATCCCCTCAGACTCTGCTGGTTTCAGTAGGAAGGCCTCACTACTTGAGTGTATTGGCCCAGGAAAAAAGTTTGATCTATTACTTGCTGTATTTAAAATATCCATTATAATGTACTTACTGTAATTCCTGCTTTTAGGTGTGTATATAGTTTAGACTGGAGCTGTGTATTTATGGAATTCATTATATTATTTTATGTTTTTTTTTGTTTTTTTTTAGTTGATTGAAATTAACTGATTTCCTTTTTACATATTTATTTATGTAGTTTGTATCTGATTTAACCTACATTTATTGGGGTTTGGGAACATATTCAGTTTCTATAGTTTTTGTTTTTTATAGCTTCCCACCAGATGAAATCGGTGAGATAATGGGCTGGGTTGACCTGCAGCTGATCATTCACAGCTGCGGGAAACTAGTCCCATCAGCTAAAGGGTATAAGAGGAGCCTGCTACCAGCTCTCTGATTCCTGACTGGTAACCCTAGTGAAAATATCAAGCCCTCTGAACAATTTTGAAGCCTTGGAAAGTTACCATTGAACCGATCAGACAAAGCTTGACAAAACTCTACACCATGCTGGATACATAGAGCATGTATGTATCCAGCATATTACAGATTTGGATGGTGTCATCGGCTGGATAGTTATGAGAACTACCTTTGAGTGAGTGTTCTTATTGCATTAATTCGTAACTGAAGTTTGTTATAAAATACTTACAATAGAACAACTATCTCCTCCCAATTTTAGAGTATAAACACAACAATAGGAACTGTTGCAGTAGCACGCACTGTACCCTTTTAATATTAATATTTTCATATTTTTTTCAAAAACTGCCCAAAGAACAGTATTATACAGTAGTTTATACAGTAGCATAATTACATAACGATCAACTCAAAAAGGCTTTGATAGCTGTTATACATCAAAAGGGCTATTTATCACATTTAAATTTCAGAAGCCAGATATTTTTTATTTTATTATCAGTACTCTCATTATGGAAAGCACAACAGGTTCTGTCTCTGATCCTTTTGTCAATCCTAATAGCTATAGTAATGAGATCTTCCAAAGACCCTGGTAAGCCAGTTCATCCTTTATGTTCTTATTTAGTGCTTGTAGAAAAGCTCCTTCTAATACCTCTGTGTTCCAACCAGAAGAGGCAGCCAGGGTTCTAAAATCAATTGCAAAATCTGCTACCGCTTGACGACCCTGCCTTAAATTCCACAACATGCTTGTAATATATGACCGTGATTCAGTATACCCAAATGTCTGTTTAAATGCAGACACAAACGAGTCATAAGTGCCCTGAAAAAGGACTTACTGTCCAAGTTTGGCATCTGCCTATTATAGCACTCTTCCCCTTAATAAGCCAATGACTTAAGAGATTTTTGCTGCATCTGTTTGGAAGCTTTGGGGTGAACAAGAAAAAAACAAAAGAGCATTGTAACAAAAAAAAAAAAAAAAACACATTTACCTATCTCTCCTGAATAGGGCTCAGGTGTGGGTGGAGAGACTCCTCTGAAATGTACGGGGACACAGGGTGTTTGTGCTGGACCAGCAGAGGCGCTGGCTTTAGATAAGAGGTGGCACTACGACCGGAGATGGACCTGTGGGATACGGATCTGCAGGAACAAGTGTTTGGTAAAGATCTTTGAGAATTTCAGAAAATTGCTCTAATCTTTGGTTTGTATTTATGTGTTGCTTTAATAAAGAGTTAAGCATGGAGTCACGATCCATCTTATATCAGAGATCTGATTGTTCCTTATGTTCCTAACAGAGCACTTCGCTCTCAATCTGCAGGTTTACTAGTGGTTCCTAGAATTTCTAAAAGTAGAATGGGAGGCAGATCTTTTAGTTATCAGGCTCCTCTCCTGTGGAACCAACTACCAGTTTCAGTCTGTGAGGCAGACACCCTGTCTACTTTTAAGACTAGGCTTAAAACTTTCCTTTTTGATAAAGCTTATAGTTAGAGTGGCTCATGTTATTCTGAGCTATCTCTATAGTTATGCTGCTTTAGGCTTAGACTGCTGGAGGACATAGGGACCCCTTGTTCATTATTCTGCTTCATTCTATCTCTATTCTCAAACTCTGCAGAATCTATTGGTTCAATCTCTAATGTTCTGCTCTCTGCTTTTTCTCATAGTAGCTTCAAATCGTCTGTTACTGTTTGGCTGTGACTGCATTAATAATTTAAGTGACTCTAAGGTGCCTTAATTTGATATATAATAGTAAGTATATCTTCACCATGATAGTAGAAAATGTGGTAATGATGTATGTCACAATAAAAAAAAAAATCCCAACAACACTTAAAAATCCCAAACCCTATGGTAATTCCAAAACTTTGTGAAAGCAACATGGGCTAAGTAAATCTCATTGATGAGAAACAAATTCCAAGATCTTTTGCTGGTGTCATATACACAGTTTCTTTTTTTAAAGCTGTTTAAAATTATTATTATTTTTCTAAGCAAAAGTCAGTCAAAAAAGTACAAGCCTGTACATTTGTTTCAGTGAGGGATTGAGAACAAGTGCTGAGTCAACGTAGGGTTGTATTATTCTTGTGTGATGATGACCAGAGTGATTCTTTTTGGCCAAAGTAAAGTTATAGCAAAATCTTTTAACTGTGTAGAAAACTTGACATAGTAGCTAAATATTGCAGAAAGGTATTGGAAACTGTTTAAGCATGATGTTCATGGCAAAAGGCAAAAAACATATGGTGTCACTGGTGAATTCTACTATCATTGCCTTTTTTAGGGTTGTTGAATATGTGTTAAAATAGGAATGAACTCACTCTTTAGGCAAGCACATGCTGTTAATGGGTTTTACTCTGTGGGGCTCCATTGAGATCATAACATCATGGGATTTTTTCCTTGCACATTTTCCAGTGAGAGGAAAATATGCATGTTTAACTCATTGTCACATTAGAATCCCTGAGACACTGTGAATGTGTATGAAGTATGAAGCGTGACTAATTCATAGCAAATCAAGCCAATAAACGACTGGTCTTTTTTGATATTGCGAGACAAGATTGTAGAGTAACCCAAAAAGGAAAAAAGAAAAGTACAAAACAATTTTTATAAGAGCTTTTAAAGCAAACAAAGCTGTGCATTGGCAACTCATGCTAAATGCCCAATATTATGCTGTTTTAGGCTTTTCCACGTCACCTAAAGGCAAATAAATGATTAATTAATCACTTTAGCCTTACATGTTTTTTCTTGTTATCAGATAAATATGTTTCTTTCAGCTTTAAAGAAAAAACTTGCCTTCAAAGCAAAGCCTCATTCCCATCTTCCACCCATTTTCTGTCACCATTGTAGCACACCACTGCTAAATACTGAACAAAGTCAGAGACCTCCTGTGGCCAACATATTTTTAATATATAACATTTACTAAAAAGCATAAGCTAAAAGGGAGCAGCTGTTTAGACAGACAGAGATGCATTAATTAATTAAATTTCTACTTTGTGCATTGCTTTAATGAAGGAATAGTATAAAAAATAGTTAAATGCAAAAAGATTGTTTTTGCATGATATAGCTCTTTTAAATAATTGATCAAACATTTGCTCTTAAAGATGCTCAGATTTCATTATCATTGTTAGTTAGTTTAATGTACTGATTCTATCTGTATTTTCCCACTCTGCGGAAGCTGGTATTTTGATCTCTAAAAATATGCTCTCTCTGCTTTTTCTCATAGTAGCTTTGCCTCGTCTGTTCCTGTTTGGCTGTGACTCCATCCTGGAGAGAAATATCAACTATGCTGCTGCCATCAACACCTTTGTTTATAGATGTTGGAGATTGGCCTGTTTTTCACGTGTAGTCCTGTTTCTCTGACTGTGACTGGCTGGATGTGCTCTCTTCATCCTCTGACATGGGATTTAGCTCGAAGCTCGTCTGCCTGGCTGTGTTTACTGGATGGGGCCGCCTTTTACAGTTAATTTTGTATCTCTGCTTCTGTCTCCTCAAACCCCAGTTGGACTCGACAGATGTCCGCTCACACTGAGCCTGGTTCTACTGGAGGTTTCTTCCTGTTAAAAGGGAATTTTTCCTCTCCACTGTCGCTACAAGCATGCTTAGTGTGAGGGATTGCCTTCGAGTTAATGAGTCGATGCAATCAATTGGTTTTCCTTAGATAGAAAACTTTGAATCAATTTGACTGGATGACTGGTGAACTGTAAGAGATTACATGTTGAATTGGCCACTATTTAATTAAAAGATAATGTTGCAAGCAATAAGCACCAAGGAGGAACTTTGGTGAGAGAAATTGGAAGGGACAAGTAGTTAAAAGTGGTTTCCTAAATTCAAATCTATGATGTAATACGATTATGCTACTCTTGTTGGGTGAAATCAAAGAAAATACTTTTTCCTCCAGATGTTGTCTTACTCCATTATATTTCAAACCAATCTGCATCCAGAGTGACTCCTTTATTACCAATTTGGATTTAATGCGCGACACATTCAGGTCATGCAGGTTACAGTATGCTGCATACCTTCTGCTTTACGATTGTTTGCAGTGTTTTGGACTGTTTGAATGCTGCAGGCAGCTGGATTTTAAATTCACTTGATTTATTCTCTGTATCCTAAATACTTACATTCAGTGCGTAACTGTTTTAGGTACAAAGAAATGCTGTCAACAGCAGACAAAGTTTGGTTCCCTACTGTTGTTAAGGAAGAATTGCTGGGTTCATACGTCTGTCTCAAAAATGCAGGGCTGTACTGGATGTTCTTTATTTTAATTTGTGTCTCCTAAAATAGTTCAAAACACATATATATATATATATATATATATATATATATATATATATATATATATATATATATATATAACTGCATAAGAGATGTGTTTGAGTAAAATATAAATTGTCTATCCGTTTGGGAGTATAATCCAATCTATTTGTCTAATTTCCAGTCAGTGATCACACAATCTTCCCAACTCAGTGAGATTAGACTTTATTCAAAGCCAACAATCAATAGCAGCACCTTCTCCTTGTTGAGTTAATTCGACTTTATCTTTCACTGATTTGTAGCCAATTATTTACAAGCTCACAGAGAAAGGTAATTAGTCCTTTCAGAATGCCCCTTTTTCAGGGGTAGTAGAATATTAGACTTTGCTCAGTTTCTTACATTATATACAGTCATTCAAACTTTTTAGTTAGTATCAGTTAGACCTATAAGCTATTTCATTATTGTAAACTAACATTGCAGACAACTTGTGTTACTTTTGTGAATACTTTTTATGTAGTATGGGATTGTTTTGTGTATTTTATGTACAGTAATTTCATGTCCCTGTCTTAAATGAATATTCATAAAATCATCATCTTATAATAGTGGGTAAGCAAGAGACTGGAACAGAAAAGATAGTAATTCTAAAACATCCCTGATGTTTAATAAACACTGATGTAGACCAAGGAAATTGCATATCAATATAAAATGTTATGACTTAAACAGATAACAACGCTGGGATTCAAACATCCTGTAAATGTCTCTTTAGTTTGGCTGCTTATTTTTGCCTGGAAGGTCTGACACCGGAAAAAAGTAATTTTTTTTTCATAAAAAGTATTGTTTATCTTTATATAAAACAAAAGCACCGTGCCTTGTGAGGAAAAGCTTCTGATGTAAAATAAGTCATGTAGAAAGAAAAAGAAGTGGTTCATTACTTAAATCAAACCCAACTGCTGTCCCATTTACAAGCTAAGAGAAGATAAAGGACTAGGGTGCTTAAATTGTAAATTCCAGCAAGTTATAGTACAGTGCATAAAATGTTAAAGATAGCTGGAGGTTCTTCCAAAGTGCAGGGAAAACAACTTCTATAATTAAGGCATACTGTACTTGGTCAGGCCATTGCCCTGCTTTCCATATGCAGCAGGGATTTAAATCTGATGCGTAAATCCTAACACAATTATGGGATCAGCAGTGATGCGTGAAATGACCTTGCTGACAGGGATAGATATAATTTAAGAGGAAATTTTTCACTGTGTCTGCATCTGTCCAATAGCTCCCCATTGGAAGTTTGTGGGAGGATTTTTTTGTTGATCAGTTATCAAGAATGCAAGAGCTTTTCAGTTTTTCATATCAAAAGAACACAGATCTAAAAGAGAAAGGCTTTCTTTTTTTTTAAAGGCAAAAGTTAATCTCATTGCAAACTACAAGAAATTGAGAAGTCTCTAGAACCATATTTCTTGGCAAATCATGATTCCCAAGAACAGAACTCTTATTTATCTTATATCAGCTTCCATGGGATAATAAATATATATGCCTCTTCTCTTTTTCCATTCAGGAATATCAGAAAAGCCTTACCTTCCGCCTCTTGGGACTTCCTGTTCTGTTGATTTGGTATAATGACTTGGCCAGGAACGTTGCTTGCTTAGGTGTTTTACCAGCAAGGAACGTGTTGATGTTATGATTAGACTGAATGCAGTAAAACAGTGTCCCCTAAGACATATCATATGTCTTCTTGTGGAAATTGGTTTAGTGGTTCTGTACTGCACACAAGAAACTGCGTACTTTGGGTGTACAAATGCAGATGAATAATGTTTAAATAATACTGCTTTATGAGTTAATACACCAGAGTAGTATTGGTTCTTGCGCAGGCGGCATCCTGCACCAGGCTCAAATTCTAGAAAAAATAATAAAACTCTCACCTCACAGCAACTACTAGGTGGAGGAATCTGGACTGGAAAGGGATTTCCAAAGGACCGTGAACCTAGAAAACATTCAAACTGGTTTGAGAATGAATCATGTTATATGGAAAAAAAAAGCCCTTACATGGTAGGAACTTGACTGAGTTAAATTACCTCTACATAGTTCTGAGAAGTGGATCTGGTAAATATCTAGCCAAAATTGTCTGAAGCTTGTTTATGGCTACAAACCAGTGCAAACTCTTCAAATTGAGCTTCCTTACACTTAAAATGTGTATGAATAATTTTACCATTTGAGAGTTAGAGAATTCTTGTGACTTAAACTTTTGCAACCAATCTATATACTAAAATGTATTAAAGTTATGTGTTGTTTAAATCCACCATAGAAAACAAAAATGTGTTTATGGTTTTTTTAGCAATAGCCTAAAAGTAAGCCAGAGACTGTCATGCGCTTGCATGTGTATGCTTTAAACCCGCTTTGTAGGATTGGTCATTGAAACATGTTCCGACCCTTAAAGGCCATTAATGGGCGGAGAAACAGTCACCAGACATAACACACAAATTTCTCCCCCACAACATTTAAACACACGTTTGCCCTCACCTCCCCCTTTAGCTGCAAGATCAGCATACCAGTGTGTGAGCCTTGTGGTCTAAAGGGGAAAGATGGAAAAATTGCACAAGCCGGAAAACCTATGCATGCGTACCTCTTAGAATTTTCTGGTTTTTGTTCCCATCAGCGTTTGTCATCAGAGAAGGAAAAGAAGGTTGGAGGCAGAAAAGAATTGAGGCTATCAAATGAAGCAATTACAAGCTTCTGGGCCTGGATTTTCCATTAGTTCATCTCTGCAGCTTTTGGTCTTCAACATAAAGGCTCTGCAGGGTCTCCTGGAGAAGGACTGTTTCTGGGACTGATACTGTAGATGTGCAAGCTTTGCTTTTTAACAGTCGCGAAACAATGGAATTTAAGAACCTATAACTGCTCCTGCATCCCTGAGATCTTGCAGTACGCATTTGTCTTCAGTTTTCCAAAGTCCCCTCCTCTTCCTCTTTAGTTCAGCATGATCTCTTTTATAGGCATTATCCTTGCTTATTACTTTGAGTGTCTTTTTTCCAACATTGTACTAGTAATTTTCTCTTCTTCAAGGTATCTTCCTATAAAACAAGACTTCACCTGAAAAATGAGGACTTTGATGTGAACTCAGGTTCAGCTGCAACACAGCCTGTCTGGGTATTGTTATGTAACACTTTCACAGCTCCCACCTGCTTTAGACAGGTTACAAATTGCATGGCAATAAGTGTTGCACAACTGTGTTTCTTTATACCAGACTCTGTGCAAAGGAAGGAGAAAGATCATGTCTGACGATGATCAAATCTTCTTGATGGTTTTTGCATATGTTGAGTCCCTGGTCTGAGGCAGAGTAACTGCTAAATCTATTTGGGTCAAAGTGATTATATTTCAACCCTTGTTCCTTACCTCAGCAATTTAAGGGGGGTTCTTGGGGCCACAACTCTATCTTCTAAATGTTTCTACGTCTTATGGAACATAGTTTTAAAGAAAATAAAAGAACATTGATAAAACACAGAGTATAATCTGGAAAACATTTATATTTAAGCCTGAAGGATCTGAGAAGGCCAAGTCGGGATTTATGTGCATTTCACTTTATAATCTCTTAAAATTCATCCGGTTTCTCACACCTTTGATTTGGTTCTCATCACCAAGATGGCAGATCCTTGCGGATTTACCTTTTATAAAAACATGAAGGTTTAGGCCTGATTTTACCAGTTTAATGGATACCATGCTGTCCAATCTAAATGTAACTTTCAAAGATTAATTGTTTTCTATTTTGTTTCATATGAGTCTAGAACTTGTATATGTTAGAAATGGTTATTTTAAAATAAAGAGGAGTAAGATATTAATATTCACTTGAAAAGTGATGAAGTTAAGGAGAAATAAAAACAGCATTGTTTTGTCTTTAGGAAAGAAAAGTTGAACATTTTCCTGACCTAAGTTCCTCCTTCTACAGTTTAGCTTTGTGGTCTCTGTAGCTTGGTAAGAAAAAAATTTTAAGTTTTGAATTAATGCGGGTCCCAGAATCACCGCAGGCCCCTGACAATGCCCTTATCGTCCATTTAATCCACTTCTTGTCCTGTCTGTAGATTAGGGTAGATGATGAGTCTTGATAGATTTTCCAGTGATACTGATCTCTTTCAACTTTTTCTTAAAGGATAATCAGTGTTTATAAATGTGTTCTAAAGAACTTATGAAGCCTTTATAAAACAGTTCCATGTATATTGGGATTAAACAACATGCAAATTACTATATTTTCTGTTTAAGTGATCTATTAAAGCAGTTTGTAGGACTTTACTGTGTGAAGTAAGAATGTACTGGCACATTTTTCAGATTTTTCTTTGTACACGTTAAAATCTTTTCATTGTTACAGTATGTCGATTTAAAAAAAAAAATAAGATGCAAAATGTATATAATGTTAAACTAATGTGAAAAAAAACCCAATTTGACAAAACCATAAATTAATTCACTTTCAAGGAACATTTGTTTGGCAACTGTCAATGTGAATACAGGCCAACAGTTGGAGACTGTTTTACAGCTTTTGGCACACCTCACCTCAACATGTTACAGCCTTGACCTTTGGCCCTACATCATCATACAAATCTTCCAGACCAGAAGGAAAGAGGGTTTTCTTGTCTCTGCTTTTGAGGCTAACAAGTTTTCCAGTTGTAAGCTATTACTGCTATAAGCTGAAAGATTCTCTGTCTGAAGTATGGCTGCGTTAAACATGCAGGCTTACTTAAATTTTCAAGGTCTGATAGTTGCCTGTGGCAAAAAGTATGTTTATTGCTTATATGTGCAAATAAGAACACTGTTAAATCATGTTATGTTTCAGGTTACAACTGATGTCTCAAACCACAAATGTTTTAGCTGAATAAGACAAACTTGTTTACCAAGTTAACCCCAGTTTGTCCTTTTAATAGGGGAGATAACCATTTGTAACTGTTGGTCCACATTAACCCTACTAGAGTCCAAATTCAACAGATGTCCAAATCGATAAGAACATGGAAGCAGCATGCTTCTTATCGCCAATTTAATTAACATAGCACCTATTCAAAAGGGCCCTTCCCGGGCAAATTCCAATCGAATGGCAGCCCACTTCCCTACAATTCCCAGCAAAATTCCCCTCCAACTTCCTGGCAGTGGAGTGACCCCCTCCTGCTCCTGGGCATGCATATTTTTTTACTCTGACTCCAAACTTTATCTGAATTACAGGGTCTGACCAGGAGAAGGCGTTTCTCTTTAGATCTTAATGTCCACAAATCATGAAAGAAAGTTTTAGTACAAGGATTGATTTTTAAAAAGGAATTGCAGGGGACCAGCCAAGAGCCCGTCAAGGAAACTGCTGTGTATCACCTCCTATATCACTCCGGCAGGTGTGATATGGTTGCCCGAAATCCTTTGCATAAAGCATGTATAGGCGCAGCCAACTTCACAGAGTTTGTCAAAAACCCATTATTTCTTCGCATTTACTCTGTGTGACACATACTAATGTACACACCTTTATATTTTCGGGGTTTTCT
The DNA here is from genome assembly GCF_016077235.1 of Cyprinodon tularosa. Taxonomy (NCBI): domain Eukaryota; kingdom Metazoa; phylum Chordata; class Actinopteri; order Cyprinodontiformes; family Cyprinodontidae; genus Cyprinodon; species Cyprinodon tularosa. The sequence goes on from NW_024039532.1 coordinate 102,577, forward strand.
AAATATTTGTTTGTTTTCTTAATTTTTTTATGACTGTTTTTGTAGATTTTTACTGGAAAGCTGTAGTCCCAATTTGAACAGCATCATGAATATACATGTCCATCATGTAATCAGTTTCTATTTTCTATTGTTCTTACTGTTGACCCCACCAAAGGTAGTAGGAAGTAGGAGCTCAAACTTGCGGTGTTTTCAATAAGCCCAGTGCTTAACTTTTCAAAATTGGATGGAGATTACAGTCCCTGCAATAGCCAGTGACAAGAATGCTATTAATGGTTAAGCTAAGATTTTTCTCAAAGCTGATGATTGCACATTTTTATAGCTTTATATTCAAAGTAAAAGCTCATGCATTTGGCACCTTCCTTTAGTTTCTCCTTGTCAGCAGCTAGCAACATTAGGTAGCCGACTCATCATCATCATCATCGTTTACTACAGGTAAATAAGCCTAGTGTTTAAGATGAGGTTAGCATGGTACCTAAAACAGGCACTTTTGAATACTGACTCTTATTCCCAGGTTGGGGACATCAAAATTGTATCATTCAAATGAAATTTGAATGGTACAAATCCCAAGCCTTTCCTAGATGGCTATCTGCAGATAAATCAAAGTAATTTTTTTGTTTTTTTAATGAACATTGTATGATCTCAAGGCCCCATACATTTAGCTTTATGAACCTAAGTAGGGTCCTGACCCTAACTTTAAGAACCACTCATTGAGAACAAAATGTTTAAACATTTACTGGTGAAATGTTGCAACTTTAAGGGTTTGTTTGCAGTATTTAAACACAGAATCACACTTTCAGTTATGCTGTCGGCCCTCTACAGTCATCATATTGTTGCTGTTATGTGTCATTTAAAGATCCACAAAAATGCAGTGAAGAAGCATAACAGACTAAGCTTTATCTGTCAGGTGTCCAACGAGTTCCATCACGCACTGAAAATATTTTACATTATATTTTACTCCTTTTACGTGTAGGAATGCCCCAACAACTGGAAACTAAACCAACTATGTACTCTGTCCAAAAAATATTTATTGCTGCCATTTCTTAAGTAGTATGTTAAGCACTGGCACATACCGTACAGTAAATGACAAACTGTAGGGTCATGTTGAAAATATTAGCTTAATTTACATGTACGCATAAACACGTTAGAGCTTTTTATTTATCCCATGGGTGTGACATTGTTACCTTTTCCTACATTTATTTTAGAACTTATTTTGAAAAAAATATTTTTTTTTTTCGTTAGATATTTATGGTTTCCGTCTTACTCTTACTCTAAGAGAGATGTGCTTTCATGGTATCCTCTGTGTATTTCTGTAATATCCATGAATCAAATTGTGTGTGAATCGCAGACTGACTGTGTTTGGAGTTACAGTTCATACTTTAGCTTCAGGCAGCTGCTGAGGAGGAGCTCTGGCAGATGACCGTTTGGCCTCATGTGGACCTCAGATGTTTGAAACTACCAGAAAGGAGAATTCCACAGAGTACAGGCAATAATTCATCAGGGGTAGACATAAAACAGTCTGACAGGGTTGGTAGGTGAGATGAACATGGCTAACAGTTATGGGGAGGATGGCCTAGCAGGAAGGTCATTTTAGAATCAGGGAAAAAAGGCACAGGAAGGTTATGGTCCTACTGTAAACTTAGGACCGACTTTTCTGAGAACAGACATGGTTTTAATTTAAGCAATGGGGTCTCCATTGCAGCAAAGCAAGGGTATAGACTGGAGGCTTAAAATACAGCATGAACTTTACTAACCTTTGCTTGAACTTATCAGATAGAGCTATCTTCAAGATAATCTAAATAACTACAAAAGGAAAATTAGATAATGAGGTATTGTACAGTGAATTAAACTCTCAATGTGAACAGCAAACATTACTGAAAGGAAATCTGTTTTATATTGCATTGGAAAACATTTTCAACAAATTCTGTTTCTTTATAAGTTTAAGCAAGTTCCTGTTTATATTGGTATCAGATGATTTTTGGAGGAGATGTGATCCTTTGCTGGATGACAAAACGCTAGTCATCTTGATTGAGAAATGTTCCCAGGTGTGCAGCAGCATGCTAAGGTGTGCAACACCCGTGGACAGCGCAGTCCTGCCAGTCTCCTTACTGATCAGTCTGCTTTCTCACCATGGACCAACAAGAAAGCTCAACTGATTTCCTGCAGTTCTCCATCTCCAGATTCTTGTTGCTTTTGTAAATAAAACATTAAAATTCATTCACCAGGTGATTATGCATGTGGGTAAAAGAAATCTACAAACAAACATGACACCTGTAGAGCAGCCATGGGCTTCTTGGCTACCTCTCTAAATTCAGATGGATCTTGGCTTGAACAGTGCTAATAACTAAACTCTTCTTTAAATGTAACCATATCTTTTTTGCCGACCTTTCAAATATGTTTATCACTCTTTTGTATTTGTTTGTTAGCTAATGTTTATATCAAACCCCTGAGGTATTCACAAAACAGCTGTGTCTATCCCACAATTAAATTAACCAGCTTGACTCTTTTGAAGGACTTTTCTTTTGATTTTTTCGTCATTATTTAAACAATGTCAGGTGCTAGATGCACCTGACACTGTTTAAATTATTGAAAATGTTTAAAATAATGGCAATTATTATTATTATGTACCCTTTTGTGTTTGTCTTCCTTAAAAAAATCTCCCTAATCACGATGCAATTTGCTGACATATAACAAAATATGGAAAAGTACGAAAAGTCTTAAAAGATTTTTAATATCTGATTTTTAATTAAAGGTAAACAAAAACTTGCAGTGCCTCAGTTATCTTGTTGAACAGATTCTGAGCTACTTGGTTCCCTTTTTCCCCTCACACCATAACAAATAATCCTTGACTGTCACAATCAGAACTAAACTTGTCTCCAAACATCCAAATCCATCAACAGTAGCCAGATTTACAGATAGAAATGAAAATAATGGAAAGACTGTAGTAGTCTCATTGTTTCCATTAAGGGGGTTTAATGGTCAGCATCATCCACATGGGTGGACTGCTTTTTCTCTTCTTCATACAAATAAAGACAGTGGTCCTAGAAAAACAACTGATGACACAGATCACCAAATAGATGATTGGCTAGGATTTCCTAATGTTTTTTTTTTAAATTAATATGACTGTATTACCTGTGTTGCCCAACTGTGAATTGTTAACAGACACACAGAGGGAGAGAAAAGAAACCATGTGTTGAAATAATACAGCAAACATGGCCTGCATTGTTTCATCTGAGGATAATGGGAAAAGCATCCTTACATTGGATTTGGGACTTAGTGAACAGGCATATTTGGCAACCGAAATGATCCAGAAAGCCTGCTTCCACCAATAAACTGCTTTAATAGGACACAGGAGAAGTGATGAGAGAACAACTGTCAAAGTCATTACAAGCCCCATTAGGTTCTAAGAAGAATCTCGACAGATAAAAAGGTTGCCAGAGCCAAAGATAATATTTTCTAGAGATGTTATCTTTTCTTTTTTTTGCCTCTGGATATAACATTTTCCTTTGAACCTTAATGACTCTACATTGCACTTCAACATATTCTGATATACTCCAAGTATGATTTATAATCACTTGGAGGTGTCACCTGAAAAACATAATAAAACACAAGATAAAACACAATGCATCTGAATGCTCATCTGAAATATAAAACTTAAAATCCTATTCATCTGTTAATTGTCTATTCCTTCTTTCATTTGTGGAAAAAAAAAACTGTAATGTGTTCAGATCAACTCATGAAACAAAGGGGTACCAGTAGATAAAGCATTATTTTGGTAAATTGATATTTTCAAGAATGATTTGAATAATCAGAAACCACCAAACAATAAGATAATTGATTCACTCCTCTTTCCAGCAGCATGTGGCATTATTTCAGCCGTGTGGGTTAGCTTCTTGGGAACAGCAATTTTACATGGAGGACCCCCATTGGGTCACAGGATGTCCTTAGAGGCTCTGTCATGAAAAAGAGCATCAGCTACAGTCTGATCACATTTATCAGGGGTAACCAATAAAAAATCAGTGGGTGGGGACAGAATAAAGAAAATCAACCAGTAAAGATCCGGAGACATTTTTATTTATAATCTATATCTTTAAACAGAATTTAACACTGAAATAAAATGCTGGATTTTATGCATCCATGCTATACATTGACTATTGAAATAAAAAATAGAGGGAAAAAAAAACAAGAAAATGTTTTTTACATTTTAGAATCTGTTTTTTTAAGTAGAGAACAACAATCGCTCAGCTTTTTATATAGACAGTTTCCTGATTCACATATTTTATAAAACACCTTTACTGACCGTTTTTTTCTTTCTTTCTTTTTTATAGCTTAAAGCTGAAGTCTGTAAGTTTTTAAAAATCACTTTTTTGTCATATTGGCTAAAACTGTCCCTATGCCCAGACAGCAGTACATGTGATATGTAACCTGTGAAAAAAACTGCTTCAATTGGTCCCGCCTACTGCCTGTATTTCAATCTGGAGAAAAAAATTTGAGACGAGTCAAAACAACCAATCACAGCCAGAGGAGCGTCTGAAGGAGTGTCAATCACCGCTCACACACGCTGATACCCCCCCACCCCCCCACCCCCACCGCTTAACCTGCGCAGTCAGGAGGACGCGCGTGGAAGTCATGGCGGAGCGACAGCCACCAGCGAAAGAGAAACTGCCCTTACTGCCCCTGCCGACAGCTGCTTACACGGCAAACTAATGAGAGAAGTGGGCTTTAGGTTGCCCTGCAAGGCTTATAAAACAGTGTTTAAATGGCGAAAAAGCCATTCTCAAGCACATATCAAGGTGCTCATTCGTGAGCCTGGATCCATATTTATTTTTGATTATGTTCATGGTGGAGAATCCTGCTTCACAGCAGCAGTTTGAGCCAAACATACTCAAAATGTGGAGATACGTTTTTCATAAGTTACGCATAAGTTACACACAAGTTACTTATAGGTTTTGGATAAGCTAGACACCACGACTTATGAGTAACTAAACTTAGCTGTAACTTATGGCCCACATATAAGCATATGCTGGCATACATCAAGGTATGTACTCGACGTACTTATGTCGACGTGTGTCAGCATGCTCCACCGTGCTCATAACTTATACAAAACTGACCAAAAACATATCCAATATATGCCAGTGTTTTTGTCAGATTTTTTTGTACGTCATTCATACGCTGGCTAAATCGTCAAGGTGTGAAATTGAAAACTTACAGATTTTATGGATGTTTTGTTTTTTTTACCAGAGGTGCGCCTGATGCCCAGGAACAAGTAATTTAAACATGGTAATGATCCAGATCATGTGAAACATTTAGGTAACAATTTGGGGCAAAATTTGCTGCTTGGCGAAGGTCTGTTCTCTCAAAGTGCTTTTATAGTATTGAATATGGTTTTCATCACTACATAATAGCTTCATAGTAGCTTAGTTTTGTTGAATTTTAGTCAAGAGTTTTTTAGTGGAAATATGCTTTACTTGGATTTGAATAATTTTGTTACAAAACCCTCATATTTTGAATGGAAGTTGTGGTAAATGTATTCTATACAAGTGCAGTTATCTGTTTGGCCATGATTTGAGTTTGATTCACACTTTTATTTATTGTTCCAACATACAGCCAGTTGGGCATGTTCACATTACAATATATAACAGTCTTTATTACATAACATATTTACCACCACCACTGAGGTGGGCAACAACTATGTTAAAAACAGTTTCATCTTGTGATGAACAATGTGATTTAGATAAAAAATCTATTAATACAGATGTACTAGACTAAACACAAAAGCTCATGTCTGATTCATCATTCTTTTTCTGCAATGACTAAAATATTCCCAGCAATCTTTAATCTGCGCATGTCTACCAGTAATAGTCACTGAAGTATTTGTCTATGGAAAAACACAACTGGTGTATTTATTTTCCTGCTGTCTCCCTTTATTAATCCCCTGCTACTGTGTATGCTGCTCTGCTCACACTAGTTTGCCTTGAGGATGACTAAACCATAGGATTCCTCCTCAAAGACTCATGAGAGTACAGTAGCTCATCTCACAAGACGACTCAGACAGTGTTTGGTCCTAATCAGACGGCAGGAACTCCCTCTCTCCCTGTGGCTTAGACACAAAATAATCCCATGTCAGTCAGATATGTCTGTGCAAGCACATACACAGCAGTCACAAGTTTTCTGTGTACATAGACCATCTTGTTTTATGTCTGTTCTGCCTTATATATGCATACAGTCTTGTATGTAGGAGTAGGGCAATAAATCTAATTAGGCATGTTTCTGATTACTGTGATAGGTCATACAACTTCAGGAAAATATTAACCAGCTGAATCTACAGAAGCAAAATTGAACCAAATACCAGAGGAGTAGGCCTACTTTAGTTAAGAGAGGTAATGCCAGAGTTCCATTTTTATTGTTAGCGGATAAAGATCACTTTAGTTTGGGTATTTTAGTCTTAATAAACATCTAACTAAATATCATAGCGAGTCATCGAGGGATGCCAAATAGCATGAGATGAAATAAGAATCAGACTCACAATAATGCAAACAACAGAACAGAACAATTGTTCTGTTTCCATGAGCAGCATTAAGGTTAGAGAAGAAGGGAGGCAGTAATTTGCTAGGATATCACAACGGTAGTGCATAGGCCACAGCTGAGATAATAGGTTAAAGTAGATGGGCCAATTTGCACATAGTAGTCTATTGGGCTTTTTCTGTATCAGCTTTGCAATTAAAACGGTTAGGCTATTCACAGAAATTTTAGTTTTTCAAGATGCTTTTAAAAAAAATAGTAATTAGATGAAGAGAGTCTGTCCATATTAGCTTTCAGGTTTTGCATCCAATTCTCAATTAGATCTTGACTTTGACCAGGCCATTCTAAAACAAATTTATGGTTTGAACAAATCCTTTCCAGCAATGCACCAGCTGTGTTTTAAGGCTTGTCATCCTGCTGGAAGTCTTTTTTACCCTTTAACAGGCCACTAAGGATTTCCTTGTAATTAGCTAAGCACTGGCCCAACTTTTAATTGGACCATATGTAGTACAGTATTTGATTTAAGGCCCATTTTCCTGTTAAGAGCATCACCACTAATAAAGCTTTCCATACAGATTTGATGAAATCTGGGAAAGGGGAGCAATTGCTGAGCTAAAATGCAGTCATGATAAATTAGTTATTATTGGCTGAGCTGTAATCTTTAAAATAGGTGATCTTGAATACTTATATACTGACAGCATCAGGTTGTAAAATTAACACAACAATCAAGCAACAGAGTGGTTGTACTTTTACTAATTACATTTTACAACTCCTGTTGATTCATTAATATGAGACAACTAAAAACTGTCATGATGGGTCTCTGAGTAAAGCCCAAAATGCAGAACACTCACGGAAACTGGGAAAAAATTAAACAGAGTTTATTGTTGCACAAACACAAGAATCATGAATGAGTTTATTGTGGTACACAAGCACACGATAAAGAATTAGATCTGGAACAGGTTCAGGGCTGGTTCACTAAAGTCTTGACTGGGACCGGAGACTGTTGGTTAGCAGAGTTCATGTGAAGCTAAGCATCTAGCTTCAGGCTAGCATGGCAGACCTTGATCTGAGCTTCCAGCTCACTGCAGTGAACAACAGGGAATATCCACAAAGGATTGTTCAGGGTGATTCCACATAGGAACCTTCAGGTTGGCTCACCAGGGCAGATTAGCAGGTTAAGCTCTCCTAGAGCTTCAGGCTTGAGACTGGTTTCCTGTGATGCAGCTCTCCCAGAGCTTCAGACCAGAGACAGGGTTCCAGTGAGGCAGCTCTTCCTGAGCTTCAGACCAGAGACAGGGTTCCAGTGAGGCAGCTCTTCCTGAGCTTCAGACCAGAGACAGGTTTCCTGTGAGGCAGCTCTTCCTGAGCTCAGGAAGTTTAAGCTCAGGAAGACTCCAGCCCTAGGAGACACACGGCGCACTCTGCTGGAGACAGAAGGTAATCTCCAGGTCCAAACAGTAACTCCAGCCCTAAGGAAAAAATACAAAGAGCAGAAGAGGATCCTCGGCGCCCTCTGGTGGGCAAGCCTGAGGATCCCAACAGAGCCCCCCCCTCAAGGGCGGATTCCAGACGCCCCCTGAAAAAAAAAAAAAGTCCAAAAAACAAACAAAAGCAACCCACCCAGGGCGGGCGGAGGGGGCACTAGGGCGAGGAGGGCAAGAACCAACAGAAAAAAAGGTCCAAAAAACAACCAGCCCAGGGTGGGCGAAGGGGGAAACAGGCCAGGAGGGCAGAAAACAAAACCAGAGTCCAGAACAAAAAACGATCCACTTATGGTGGACGAAAACAAAAGAAAACACAAAAAATTTCTTGGGCAACGTCTCTGGTGGCCGGTCATGGGACCGGCAGCGGGACAGAGTCTCAGGTGGCCGGCCGAGGGACCGGCAGCGGGACAGAGTCTCAGGTGGCCGGCCGAGGAACCGGCAGCGGAGGCGTAGCAGATGCTCAGGAGGCCGACCACGGGGCTGGGGACGAGGCAGCGTCTTAGGGGGACCACCGCCGGGCCGGAGGCATGGCAGAGGTTCTGGGGGCCGGCCGAGGATCCGGTAACGGAGCAGAGTCTTAGGTGGCCGGCTGCGGGGTCGGAGCGAAGCTGACACTCTGGGGGTCTGCCACAGGGGTCGGCGGTGAAGATGACGCTCCGGGGGTCTGCCGCGGGGCCGAAGGCGAAGCCGACGTTCTGGGGGTCTGCCGCGGGGCCGGAGGCGAAGCTGACGCTCCGGGGTCCGGCCGCGGGGCCAAAGGCGAAGCAGCTTCTCAGGAGGATGACGCCCAAACTTCAGCAGGTACCCCCACGGGGTACCCCGTCCCCTCCTCGGCAGCTCAGGAACAGGCTCAGTAGTGACCGCTGACTGCGGCTCTGGAGGAGGCTCAGAGGAGACCGCCGACTGTGGCTCTGGAACAGGGTCTGGAACAGGAGAGCCCGCCGATTGTGGTTCTGGGTCTGGAACAGGAGAGCCCGCCAATTGCGGCTCTGGGTCTGGAACAGGAGAGCCCGCCGATTGCGGCTCCCGGTCAGGAACAGGGGAGCCCGCCGATTGCGGCTCCCGGTCAGGAACAGAGGAACCCGCCGATTGCGGCTCCGGATCAGGAACAGGGAGGACCACCGACCGAGTCCCAGGAACAGGCCCACAGGAGTCCGCCACCTGCGGCTCCTGGACAGGAACTGAGGAGCCCGCCGACCACGGCTCCACATCTGGAACTGGGGAGGCCACCGACTGTGGCTCCAACTCAGGAACTGGGGAGGCCACCGACTGTGGCTCCACCTCAGGAACAGGAGACACCACCGGCTGTTGTTCCACCTCAGGAACAGGAGACACCACCGACTGTGGTTCCACCTCAGGAACTGGAAGGACCACCGACTGTGGTTCCACCTCAGGAACTGGAGAAACCACCGACTGTGGTTCCACCTCAGGAACTGGAGAAACCACCGACTGTGGTTCCGTCTCAGGAACAGGGGAAACCACCCATGGATTAACATGTTCAGTCTCTGAGGTGGCTTGAAGCGTCTGTAGAGGGCTCTTGGCAGTTTGTGGCCCCTGCTGAGAGGCTCTTGGAGGCACATTTTCACCAACACCAAATTCTGAAACCCTCTTAAGTTTAAGCTTAGGGGTCTCTGGACGGCACAGGGCTGATTTAAGGCGACGCCGTTTCTTACGCCGAGGGGTCTTTGGAGCTAAACTAACAGGATTACCGGCTGATTCTGGCAAAAGGCTAACTGGTTGAAAGATTAGAGTTCCTGAATGGATTACTGGTTCAGTGGCTAGAGAATCAGGCATGGGAACAGGTTGAAGTCTAACTGGGTTATTTTCTGGTTCTGGAGCTGGATCTGGCTGGTGTGGAGCTGAATGTGGTGACTTGAAGGGGAAGATATCCTCTCTATCCCCATAAAAATAAGTCCAAAGATCTGACTCATGGATGTGGGGAGCTCCTACGCTTCAGGGTGAAAATACTGGACCTATCTTAAGTTTCTTAGTGGAAGGAGAAATATGACGATCATGTAAATGAGAGCTGAGACTAACCTGGCGCAGAAGGGAACTGGAATCCTGAGTCTGATGCTGGACGGGTCTGGATCTGGTTTGCAGTTCAATATCTAACCCTATTGCTAGCTCTATGATGTCCTCAAGGTTAGCTGGCTCATCGTAAAATGTAAGCTCGTTTCTAACGGATTCATTCAGAGCTAGGAGATAAGCGGTCTTGAGCGCAGAGCAGTGGCGGCCGGCCCATAGGGGGCGCTGGGGCACCGCCCTCCCTGATAAGAAGAGAGAAACGTAAAATATATTTTTAGAAATTAACTCATAAATGTCAGTTTTACTCTCTAGAGTGTGTACCTATAAGAAAAAACAAATTATATAAACTACATTTCCCTACCTACTGTCATTCATTTGTGGATTTCCACAGACAGACTCCTACCGTCTCTGTCTTGGGGCGCTGATCAGACAGACCCACATTTGCAGAGAATCTGTCAATCATGTACTATTGCTAGGTGAATTTAATGGCCAATCAGCGTCTCAGAACTTTATGGTCTTGGGGCGCTGAAAATACTGCGCTTTAACAGGCTTCTGCACCCAAGCGCAGGTGATGGCGAACGTAACGAGCGAGATGCAGCTTCCACCAAATTCGGTGAGATCCTTATTTATCTACCCGTTTGCTAGAGGAACATCCCTGTTGTAGGATATGAAAATTTCCTGTCATGGTTATTGTGACTGTGACGAATCCACCTCGTCACTTAAAACAACCTCTAACTTTGCGCGCCACACACACATTCCTGTTATACTGTGCTTGTGAGGACCAATTCACTCGCACTGAGCCCAGTAGCTCCATTAACTTAAAACACACAAGCTGTCCTGGTTACCTGCTGGCGTATTGAGGGTGCACACTTAATATTTCAGTGGGGTTAGCCGTGTGTGTGTGTGTGTGTGCGTGTGTGTGTGTGTGTGTGTGTGTGTGTGTGTGTGTGTACGTGTTTATGCTACGGGGACTTGTCATCTTCAGTCTGGCTGTGTCTTTGCTGGGTTCAAACCCAGTTTGGTGTAATTGAATAAGTCAATGAATCTGTGTAAAAGAATTAAGTTGTAAAAATTATTTGTTTGTTTTTGTACATCAATTGTTTGTGGAGGTAATATATGGACAAAACTGATTTATGAGAAGAAATCAGAAATAAGAGAGCCTGAGGTGAGGGGCTTAAACTATTTAATGAGGGCTGTGGGAAGAAGAGCAGCCATTTCTGTTTTCTGTTTCTTTGTTACATTGCTGGTAACTGGAGAGAGGCTGAGGCCCAGAGGATCTTGTATATGTTTAGTTTCTTTTGCACCCTGTTTTGAGTTTTTGAGCACAATAAATCACCAACACCGGTAACCCGACTGAGCCTGGATTCTTGGAGGCCAAAGAACCCTGTCACAGTGACCAAAATCATCACTGTTACTGTTATTATATAGTAAATTAAATCATTACTGTTAAATTGTATGTATTGTGCAATTGTTTATTTGAATTCTTATTCCGGATTAGTTGGAGACATACACTAGGCTATATCAGCGCCACCAAAACTATTTTTCACCAGCCGCCACTGGCGCAGAGTCGTTCCACCCGGAAACGGCTGCTTTTCCCTGGAACTCGGAAGAAAACTCGGCTACGGATCTATTTCCCTGCTTAGATTCAAAAAGTCCACATGAAACACTGGATTTATTTGTGACCTGATTAAAGGTCCTTTCAAATTCCTGGATGAATTTCTCATATGTACAGTTAACTCTAGTTTTAGGCGGAAATCTGGTCTCCGCCCATTCAAGGGCTTCACCGGACAGAAAAGAAACGACAAAAGCTATCCTATCCTTATCATAAAGAAAACTAGACTCATGAAAACCAAAAAATAACTGACACTGAAATAGAAATCTCCTGAGCTTACTCGGATTGCCGGAAAATCTCTCAGGCAGAGAAGGGCTGAGTGCAGAAAACGACGGGCTGGGTTCTGACCAGAAAGGAAGATTATTATCTTGACTAGGACGTGACGTCACTGCCGGTGACCTAGGAAACGGAAGTGGATTCGGAGCAGGACGTGCCGCTGACGTGGCATTAGCATTAACCAAGTGGCTAGCGAATGTTTGATTCAGCTGTAACTCACGGAGGGTTTGTGTATGTCCATGGATCTGAGCGTCCCGTTCCTCAATCCACCGACGGAGGTGATCTGCTGGGCTTTGTGTTTGGCCGCAGTGTTCTGTCATGATGGGTCTTTGAGTAAAGCCCAAAATGCAGAACACTCACGGAAACGGGGGAAAAGTTAAACAGAGTTTATTGTTGCACAAACACAAGAATCATGAATGAGTTCTGAAACAGGGTTGGGCTGGTTAACTGAAGTCTTGACTGGGACCGGAGACTGTTGGTTAGCAGAGTTCATGTGAAGCTAAGCATCTAGCTTCAGGCTAGCATGGCAGACCTTGATCTGAGCTTCCAGCTCACTTCAGAGAACAACAGGGAATATCCACATAGGATTCTTCAGGCTGAGCTTCCAGCTCATTGCAGAGAAAAACAGGGAATATCCACAAAGGATTCTTCAGGGTGATTCCACATAGGAACCTTCAGGTTGGCTCACCAGGGCAGATTAGCAGGTTAAGCTCTCCTAGAGCTTCAGGCTTGAGACTGGTTTCCTGTGATGCAGCTCTCCCAGAGCTTCAGACCAGAGACAGGGTTCCAGTGAGGCAGCTCTTCCTGAGCTTCAGACCAGAGACAGGTTTCCAGTGAGGCAGCTCTTCCTGAGCTTCAGACCAAAGACAGGTTTCCTGTGAGGCAGCTCTTCCTGAGCTTCAGACCAGAGACAGGTTTCCTGTGAGGCACAGACAAAGGAGAGATTAGAATCAGATCTCACACTAGAGACAACCAAGATTCAATCTGTAACAGAAGGCTCAGGAAGCTAACCAACTAAGATCAACACTGCGGCGTGGAAGCAAGGTCTGGCAGGAGCTTATAAAGGGGAGGTCTCCTGATGGGTAAATTAACAACAGGTGTGCAGGAAGACTCCAGCCCTAGGAGACACACGGCGCACTCTGCAGGAGACAGAGGGTAATCTCCAGGTCCCAACAGTAACTCCAGCCCTAAGGAAAAAATACAAAGAGCAGAAGAGGATCCTCGGCGCCCTCTGGTGGGCAAGCCTGAGGATCCCAACAAAAACTGTGATATATCTATCCTAAAACAATCAAATAAGTTATAGATCATAAATGGACCCATAGCAGCGACTTAGTTGTTTTTTCCACCTTGGACTGCCTTTCTCATAATTAGGTTCCTCCATGTTCCCATCAACTCTAACCAGCCCCCCTGCCCCTGCTGAAGACAGCCATTCCAGAGTATGATGTTGCCTCCACCATGTTTCATTGTTATACTCTGAGCCCTTCCCATGGAAGTGACATTTATATCTACGTAGGTTAAACTATACATATGTGATTGGCCATGGCTAAACCAGGAACAAGTTTATCGTTTTAATTTATTTTAAAGTCCTGAAAAAGTTGCACTATTGTTCTATATAAAGGTATTTTACAACACAACAGTACAATATTTGTGTTACATCTGTTTGACATCCAAAACAATTTTGACAGTAACACACTAAGTGTAAATCTAAAAGAAAGAAAAAAAACCCTGACATGTACAAGACTAGGAAATATCTGCTGTGTATAAGTATATTTATTTTTTGCTTTATAATTTTTCATATGGAGGTTGGGATTAGGACCTTCGAATAGCTACCATTACCCAGCTCTTATTTTTTATCTGAAATTATTTACAGGCATTTTTTTTTTTTTTCTATGAATGCTCAATTGCTAGCTTCCACAGTCTGACCTCTATTTTCTTGTGTAGTGGAGGACTGTTCAGAGATCTGCTGCTATTATTTAACTCTGCTCCAGTTTATTCAAGTTCTTTTCACAGCTAGGTAAATATCAAAGCTGTGACCATTTATTTTCTCTACTTTTCCCTACTAATCCAAAACCCTTGCAGCCACATAAATGTACACAAACTGTTTGTGTCAGTAATAAGTTTTCTTTAATAGTCTGTTTTAATCTACAAATATTACAAGCTGCAAACTATGAAGAAGTCAGGCGAAGATGTAGGTAGAAGTACTGGTTTTACATTGCACACTTAAAAGAAAAGTCCAGCTACTCAAAGGGATAAAATATAATTCCTTGAATTATATCGTCATTAAGTAACAATAGTGCAACAGTGCCGTTGGGTGCAGTAGTTTGCCCTGCAATCGGAGGGTTGTCAGTTTGAGTCTGGCTCTGGCTTTCAACGTTGTTGTGTCCTTAATCAAGACTCTTCACCTGCATGGTGGTCAGAGGGCCTGGCGGCGCCAGAGTATGGCAACCTCACTTCTGTCAGTGAGCCCAAGGGCAACTGTGGCTACAACGTTGTTTGTCACCATCACTGTGTGACTCTGTGCGTGAATGGGTGAATGACTGAATGTTTTGTAAAGCTCTTTGGTCAAGTCTTCTGACTTGGAAAAAAAAGAGGTATATAGGTACATGCCATTTACCATTTAGCAGCTTGGTAAATGCACAAAGCCTGTTGGTTCTCACTCTACTGAGTGACACCAACACATATGAATTTTTGAAAAGAGATACAACCAACGCCTACAAAAAGAAAATCACAGACTACCTCAAACAACTAGAAAAAGACAAGGTAATTAACCATTCAGTTTATTTTAGATTATATCCAGTGGAGGACATTCCATGCTTATATGGACTCCCAAAACTTAACAAGGAAGAAACACCACTCAGACCCTTTGTCAGCTGCATCAACTCAGTAATATACAACATCGCTAAACAGCTTACTAATATTTTAGCCCCCTTGGTGGGAAACACACCACATAGAAAACTCCAAAGACTGCAAACAAAGTCAAACATTTAAAAATGGCACCAGGAGAAACCCTGGTGCCATGGTGATGTTACTTCTCTTTTAACATGCATACCTATATCAGAGGCAGTGGAAACAGTCAGGAAACGTCTTCAACAAGACAGTGACTACAACAACTGAACTGATTTCACTCCGGACCAGATCTGCATCCTATTGGACCTTTGTCCTTCCACAACCTATTTCAAGTTCAGGGATACTTTTTTTTACAGACAGAATCATGGTTGTGCCATGGGATCTGCTGTGTCACCAATTGTAACCAATCTTTACATTGAAGAAATGGAAAAGACAGCGTTGGACACCTTCAGAGGAACACCACCAAGCCACTGCTTTAAATATGTGGATGACGCATTCGTCAAAATCACACTAAAAGAAGTGGAAGCTTTCACATGACTCATCAACTCGGTTGACCAGGACATCAAATTCACCAGAGAAGATACCATATCTGGGCTGTTTGGTGAGCATGGAAAGAGATGGAAACCTCAACATTGAAGTGTACGGGAAATCCACTCACACAGACCAATATCTTCTTTTTGACTCACACAACCCACTGGAACACAAGCTTTCAGTCATCAGAACCTTACAACATGGTGCTGAGCATGTCCCTACAAAAAAAGAAGGGAAACACAAAGAACAAAAACACATCAAAGATGCTCTTCAAACCTGCGGATACCCACACTGGGCTTTTATCAAATCAGCAAGGAAATCCAAAAGACACACAGCAGAACATAACGTTAGAAGATTAAACACAAAAACATCTCCATCCCATATGTTGCTGGATTCTCTGTAAAAACTCAAGAGGATTTTCTCTAAACACAAAATCCCAGTACAATTCAAACCAAATAAGACCCTTAGACAGAGGCTAGTACATCCTAAGGACAAAGCACACAGACAAAATATGAGCAGAGAAGTGTATGCTGTTCAATGCAGTGAAGAATGCTCCGATCATTATATTGGAGAAACCAAACAACCTCTCCACAGACGCATGGCCCAACACAGAAGAGCCACCTCCTTGGGACAAGACTCTGTGGTACATCCTCACCTTATAGACAAAGGACCAGAATGTTCACATTTTGGAAAAAGAAAATAGGTCGTTTGAGATGGGCATTGCAGGCTAATCAAAAAAGCCAAACAACCCTCATTCTAAAAGGGTGGACCCCTTCGTCCCTTTGCATGTTTTCAAAACAAAAGCAAGGCTTTGTTGGGCTACTGTATAAAACCTTAAACTCAACTTTATTCCTGGCATTTTGAATTGGAAAAAGCTTATTAGATGGGAAGCGAAACATCTTCAAACTTGGAAACAAAGTCCAGTGGATTGTTTTTAATTTTCTTTTTTTGGAATGACTATGACCAGGATCACTGAGAATCTTCAATAACGAACAGATTTAAGCAAACTGATATCTCCATAGATTCAGGGAAGACCAAATGTAACTGCCACTTGGATAAGGTTAAGCTCCCTTTGCCCCTTTCACGAAAAGGCCTTTGAAAGGATTAATGCATTTTTTTTTTTGCCAGTCCTCTTATTGAAATGGGTGGGTATTAATCAGCCTAACTATGTTACCTGGCTGACTCTACCATGTTAAGAGGTCAAAGCTTTGTAACAAGATTGCTTGTTAAGGAGAAAGGTTTGTGACTGAAAAAAGTGTATAAATGGTTTATGCAACCAGCCAGCTATAGTATCCAAAAGAGTAAAGAATTATAAACAAATTCCAATAAAAATATTAGTTGAGATTTAGGATTGGAAGCATTTGCTTGTCCAACAAGATTGATACACTGAGTTTGTCTGACAAAAATGTTGAAAATATGGCAAGCAGAAACCCCCCCAATTAGAATGTATGCAGATTAGGGACATTAATGGCACACCACACAACAGGTTCTCCCATCCTGGTGGGGTCATCTCTGAAAGCTCACACTGGTCCTTGATCATTATGGTCTTCACTTATGATGTATTAATGGTTGAAGATGTGAAGATTTATGAAAATATCTGATGCTATTGTTGCATCAAATATCGCTAACTGGTGCAACATAAAGGGTTCTAATAAAGCGTACTTTTTATGCTTGTGCCTAGAAGTATTATTTATTGTGATCTTAAATAGTTTTTATTCTGTGTAACCATTGTCTCTCCTGAGTCGCTAAATCAAGTTGCTGATCCCAGCCAACAGCAAGCGATACTGCAAAAACAAATGATTCAAACACCTCAGTTTCACATAAATGTCCACTATTATTTTAATTATGGCTTTATTTAAGCACTTAATCTGTCTGTTTGGCTTACAGTAATGTTGGTGATATTTTCCAAATATCAAAGATGCAGACACAGGTAAGTGTTGATGAATAGCTGCAGACACACCAACAGACAGTGACTCATTAGGAGAAGACATCCACCTGTGCATGCACACAGAAACATTACTCATTAAAAAATATAATATTTTGGGATGATAAGCCAAATATTATCTAGTTAAAATGGACCCATCATAGTTGAATAAAAGAAAACTGAAGGGAAGAATCATCAATATCACAATATTGCTCTGGAGTCCCCTGTGATACTCACAGATCTTTCTGTCTGGCCGTGGTGCCCTGAGGTCACACAGAGGTTGTGAAAATATACTCCCCCTCTTGGTGCGATGTAAGCTTAAAGGGATTTTTCCATGACTCACCCCAGTGAATGAAGCATGCTTTGCCAAAGTAAACTCATAACGCTGGTCCAAATCGACACAGGGAGCTGTTTAGGTAGCACAGCAGGAGATTTAAAAAGTTTTCTATCGATTGGTCTTTGTCATTGTTGCTGCTCAATGATTCCAAGAGAAGAAAGTTTTCTATTGGATCACTGCTTCTTTCCTACTGATGTATTAGGCAGCAGGCCCCAGGGAGCTATTTTCCAATTTCTGTTTTTGTTGTTAAATTATCCCTTAAAATGTTTCTACGTGTTCTGTCTGGTTCAGAGTGCTAAGAAGTGCTGTGAATTCCAGGTGGCGTAAGGGATTGGCTAATTTTGATAAATGAGTCATTGAAATGAAGCAGCAGACTTGTCAAAAATATGTCTTATAAAACAATATACTTAAATGTATTTAAATAACAGAAATGTGCTGAACAAATGATTCAATATCTTAGTATTCTTTCGCATTTACATTTTTTTTTTTTTACATTTTGTCAAAAACAAACCTCAATGCATTTTGAGGATTTTATGTTGCAGACCCACACCAAATAGTTCGGAAGAGGATTAGGGTCACTGAAAAAATAAAAAAAGGTAACTAATTTAAATTTTTTGTTTCAGTAAAACCGGAGAAAAGTCAGAATTTCCACGTAAATATCAGAATTCTGACCTTTGTTCTGAGAATTCTGATTTTTTTTCCCCATATTATACTAAAATTTTTTTTTTAAATCTGTTAAATAATTTTTTTCAGTTGCCCTAATCCTCTTCCGTACTATAATATCTTCTTTCATGTTCAGAATTCTGAAATTAAAGTCAGAATTCTGGGAAAAAAGTCAGAATTCTGAGATTAAAGTCAGAATTTTGGGAGAAAAGTCAGAATTCTAAGATTAAAGTCAAAATTCTGAGATTAAAGTCAGAGTTCTGACTTTTTTCCCCATATTATACTGAAATAATCAGTTACCTTTTTTATTTTTCAGTGGCCCTAATCTTCTTGCGTAAAACAGTGTGTAATTCTTAGAAAAAGTTACGTTTTCAAAACTTTAAACATCATAAATATATTAAAAATAAATAAATTGATTTTCTCAGTAAGTGTGGAGAGCATCTCTGAATAGTATTTGTTAAGTTTGTCGATAGTTTCCCAGATTTTGACTTTTACTGCATCCTTCTAACCCTTGGCTATGCTTGGATTTAACCCATTATTTTACCTAAATGTTAAGCTGTCCTGCTGAAACCTACCTGACAGTTACAAAGTATCTTTTAGCCTCTAACAGGTTACAATTTCAGGCCCCTAGTTTGACCCTCAGCAGGGTTCAGGCTAGTAAAGGTTATTTGTGTTGACCTTTGTGTGTGCATGCAGCATCCCTGTGTAGAGACCAGATTCAGAGGAGCAGTTAAAAATACACAAGTTTGCACAAGATTTGTTGTTCTTGATACAATGTGCTTATGATTTTTCTCTGAAGGCATACTGTTGGCTTTAAATCATCTCACTTTATGTCCCATCTGTTCTTTAACCTCACCACTGACCTTAAAAACAGAACCCAGATTAAATACCTTTCATGACAAACAGGCCCCTACAAGTAGGAAGACACCAAAAAAATAAACACACAAATGTTTTTTATATTAATAACATTATTGTAGCTTTTGAGATCAAATAAAAAATAGAATAATTTTGTAGTCTTTTGGGATAAGCCCCTGCTGGTTTCTACAAAGGAAAAGACTGAACATTTTTGCAATTTAAGAAGCTATTTGGCCAATACATATCAGTCAAATAGCTCAAAGTTTTTCAACCTGGTTAGACAGTGTTTGCAAGCATCAATTTTCAGACTATAATCAAGTGACATACTGTAGTCTGGACTATAATCGGGTCACTGCAAAAACTTTATAAGCTTTGATTTGAACCATTCAAATGTTCAATTTGCTTGTTCTTCTAATGGAGGGTGAACATCCACCTTAGTCTGTAGGCAGAGAGGGGTAAGCAAGCTATTTGCATGGATGCAGATGCACAGGTGGTCAGCCTAGCCTGTATACAAGAGATTGGAGAACAACTCCAAGGTAAAGTATGTGATGTCATACCATCATCCTTCTAGAAAGATACTGTTAAAATGAGAAGGATTTGTCCCATTGTAAGGAAGGCTGTAGCGCCCCAGGGGCCTTCTCACCGGTTCTTTTCCTGGGAGCAAGTTATTTACTACTCTTAACTCAAACTGGGTAAAACCATGCAAAAAGGGACTACAAAAACAGGAGTAAAAAAGTAACAGAGTTTATTCCAGATCAGGTCGTTACAGGACAGAGAAAAATGCTTAGAGCTTGCACAGCTGTGGTCTCAAAAATCACGCCCGCAAGCGTCCGGCAAAGTTTGAGCCCCGAACAACATCATCTCCTGCTTCTTATACCTTCTGAGTCTGTGTTGCATCATGTGGATGCTTAGCTGTCCGTATCAGAAACTGACACGCCATCCATGTCTTTAACTCCATGCAGCTTGCTTCTATGCCTTAGGGTTACAGATACAGTACAGTAGCTCACCAATCAGACCAGCTCCAAGATGTGCCCATATCCTGTGTATTCTTAAAGACACGAAGGCTGTCCCAATTAGATGACCTCCGTACACACCGTGAAATCCACAATGTGAAGGAAGGCCTTCTGCTCTGTCTAATCTGACTAACAAAATAACAATGCACATGATGTATAAAGTATAAACCTAACAATACCTAGAGTTCTTCACATTAGCAGTTTCTAAATAAAATAAGTAATTATTTTGCTTTATAAGATAATCCTACCTTCAGTTATATTCAACTTTTATCTACTCTGACTAGCTGTTTGCATCTGCTAAAGAAAAGAGTTGCATTACCATGATGTTGCCACCTCTATGTTTCACCTGGGGAGTGTCAGGCTTCTGCCCTCTGCTTAGGTTTATTTTTAAGTTTATTTGTGTTCTGTGTCTTTGTAGTTTATTTCTACCAGTGCTGAGTTCTTAAATTATCCTCTGTTGCCCCCTTGTGCTTGTTTTCCTTTCCCTTTAGCTTCCTCTCAGTGGGTCCTACCCACACCTGCTCCATATCTGCTGATTAGCTTGTCTTGGTTCAGTCTCCCTATATATACCTCACCTCTACATTCACTCAGTGCTGGTTTGTTGTGTTTGTAGCTTCCTCATCTCGGGCTCCCCACGTGAGTTCTCCCCGACATTTTGGTCATCTGTATTTTGGTTGACAGTATTTTTGTATTTCTGCCTCAGTTAACTATTAAATCTGCAAGACTCAACTCTTTCTCCTGATCTCTGCCTTTGGGTCCTCAAAAAGTTCATCCAACCGTGATAGGGAGTGGTGTGTTCAGGGAGATTTGCTGCTAATTTTGTACAATGCATATTTACAGTTACACATTAGCTTCATCATCTCATTCATTTTAAACACATTTTAAATGTTTTCTGTTTATAACTCCTGTATACAGGCCAGATTTGTCGCATGTACAACTTATGGATGTCTGGTGTTGTGGTTCTATAGAGCTTCCCTATATTTTCCTGCTAGAGCTTCTTAACCATTTCCAGAGCTATATTGTTTCCATCTTATGATAACTTGAAAAGCGCTCCATGAGATGTTAGAGACATGGAGTCTTGTTCATAATCAGACCAAAAAACTTATGTCTTACTTTCTGCTGTGTTCTTTCATCAGAACATCTGCAAATTAACATTCCTCAAAAATATATGTAGAAATATATGAGTATATATCCATATATATATGTCCATTGCAGCAAGAATATCAAGTATATTGAAAATATATGGAAAATGTTCTCTTTTTTTGGATGTATCAGCTTTTTGCCATCTAACATTTCCCAGTTAAGCTTTCAAACCTTTACTATTGTAAGGCTAAGCCTGCCATCTAGTGTTTGTTAATGCTGAACAATGGCTATAACACATTTTATGAGAACATCATAGAAATAGCCTATGGGTAGCTGTTAAGCTTTGCCTACATTCTGCTACAAATTCCTCTTATAATTGTTTTGAAGTATAAAATTTGCAGCAACATGCTTCTGTAACCTCAGGCCAAATGTATGTACACGCTTAATGTAACTGGTGATAGAGCAGAGAGTAACAAGGATTTAGTCAAAATGGGTATAGAGTGAATCTTAATAAATGTTTAACTTTTATGTAGGGATGGCCACATGACATTTGAAAAAAAGAAGAGGGTAAACTTATACAGTTCTTTAAAATCTTTTTTGTCTTCTGTGCAAAATAATTTTGTCCTCCAAAATGGTGAATACTTTGCCAAAAAAGCAGGAAATTGTCCAATATAAAAAAAGAATCAATGCAATCACATGAAAAGAGATAATATAACAAATTATTTGAGCAATGTGGGCTAAAGTACCACATTTTACAAGTGATGTCAAACCTGTCTCCAATCTGTAGATGACTTCCATGTGTGCGGACACCCTGCATATTTCCCTAGGTCATGCATTCCTTTAGTTCACTAAGTTTTTTTAAGCCAGAGGGCCTTATCTCACTTCAGATGATTTCAAAAAGCATATTTCCCTTAATGTTACTTTTAAGGGTGTCTCCAGTAGGTCTGCTTCTTTTAAGAAGTCTGTATTTTTTTAAGTGTTCTCATTAAAAGCAGATTTTATTTATAATTCCTTTTCAGACTTTATATATCCCCAGTTAGCTTGATGTTTTTTGCCAGAAGACTGACAACAGGACACACATGGAGTTTTGAAATAAATCCTCTTTCATGTGCACTTTTGCCATCTACACATGTGTTCTTCATTACATCTTGTATGACAGTCAAAACACTGAAACACATGTAGAAAAATACACCAAAACAGTAAATGGGAACCATGCAATAAAGATTTTTTTCTGTTTATTAATGTAATAACTAAAAAGATGAGCTGCCTTGATTCATTATTTGTCATGGATTTGTTCCTTTTCATAAATAAATGCAAAGCCGATTGAAAACAGTAGAGGGTGCAAGAGCATGCAGCAAAAAAACAGCAGCTTGCAAACAGTTCTTTCAATATGAGAATCAACTTTCCAGTGTTTGTCTAACACAAACATGCACTGGATGAATGTTAACATTTATCTTTTCAGATGGAGAGAAGCAGAACAATTATTCCAACAAACTGGAAAGTCAAGCTGCAAGAAGCAGAGCTTTTTGAGTGAGATAACAGAGGGGAAGTCACAGCGATGGTGATTCCAGGAGTGCATTTCTCACAGTTTCTGCCACAGAAAGAGCAGATGTCCAGGTCACGAAGACTATCTGCATTGTATGTTCTTACAGTTTTCCTTGCTAAAAGATATAACAAAATAATGGTATCGTTAGAAGACTTTGAAATCAAGGATAAAATGAGAAACAGCTTTGGTAATACGATTATCTGCAGTCACACTCACTTGGTTCATAGTAGTCATAAACCTGCAGCACCCCATCCTTTACACGGGCCACTTTAGAGTTTCTTAGAAAAGGAAATTTATAGCAAATCTCTTCCTTGGTGACCTATAAATGATACAAGAATGTTGTCTCTACAATGTAACACACCAATAGGACATAACATCATCAATGCTTGAAAGTGAAGTGCATGAAAATTATCCCAAGTATCCCAAGGCCTCTGTTGCTGGCTGTGTATGATTAATTATGTATCACATTATGGCTCTTGGACATCTTCACACCAAAACAAAGATACATGAAGACCTTTGGTTCTTGGTCAGCCATAGAATCTCCTCCTAGATAGACCTCCAGCAGGCATCCTGATTTTCATGGTTTTGCTTCTGTTTAAGTTTTATCTTTGAGTTTTCATTGGTTTTATTTCCATTTTGTGATGTACTGGTTTTTTTTAATTGTATTTGAGTTCTTAGGTATTCCTTTTTTTTTTTTGCCATCTGTTGCCCTCCTGTGTCAGTCTCCTTTTCCCTCACTCCTTTCTAGACTCCTCTGTTCACACCTGCTCCCAATCTGCTGATTAGCCTGGTCTTTGTTTCTCTCTGCCATATATGCACCTCATGCTTAGTCGCTGTTGCTGGTTTGTCATCATTGCATCCCCTTAAAGTGAGTTTTCCTGGTTTTTCTGTATTATTATGGATTTTGAGGATTAATGTTTTGGGATTTTTGCTTCTGTTGGCCTTAGGGTAATTAAATCTGCAAGTAACCACCTTCAGTGTCTGCAATTGGAACCCTGTCAAACCTCCACCAAACTTGACACTGATGAGTTACTTGAGCCTCCTTGAACTCACACATAATTTCTACTAATACTCTCCAATTATCTATATTTAGTGCAGCCGTTACCTTTTTATGCTCCTTTCTTTAGTCCTCATACAGGTTTTTGCCCAGTTTTAATGTTTAAGTATTACACGTTTTTGCAATGTTATCTTTCTATGTGTGTTTGATTAGTTCTCTCCAGACAAAGTTACTGTTAACCTTTTTCATAGCTTAGAAGGAACACTTGACTTCCATTAAAAAATAAGTTTTTAACTATTTCCACCATTTTTTTTTACTATTTCCACCATTGCTACATTTAATGCAGTCAAACATCCACTTTCACCTCAGCCGACTTGTTCAGGTGGATTTATTAGTGCAAATTTAGAGAGTGAAAGCAGTTGCCAACTTTTTTTCACCGTTTAACGCAGCATCCTGAACTTGACTACATTGTTTTTCAAAGGAGTAGTATGTTAATTGAATTGAATTATTATTGAATTATTGAATTAGACATGTTTAATTAAACCTGGATCAGTCTTTATGTGCTTCGACATTTGGCCTTGCATAAAATATATAAACTAATCTACACACAATGAAATCAAACTTCTTTTGTTTTTAAGAAAAATAATCATCTGCTGAACTTTTGCAGCATCAAATGCATTTTTTATGAGTTTTAAATATATTACACACAGTATATTACATGCAGTCTAAGCCACTAAATATACAGACTTCAGGACTTACAGAATCCAGGTACAGTATGACACCTTCAGGTGTTCTGTCCACTTTCATAATGGAAGTATCAGAGATCGCATCTTCAGGAGCAAGAATGAAACCACTTAGTATCCCCACATCCAATATAGCCATACCTGTACGATCTATTGGCTGATTTTCCTTCAACCTATGAAAAAACACATATGAAAATACACTAGCTTTATACAAATTATACAAATTCTATCAGCATTGTGTATTGTAGAGGTTACCTTGTGCATACAGACAACATTACACCACCGGGCTCCCTTTTATAGAGATTAACATCTAATGTGAAGGCATCATCATCTGGTATTGGCTTGGTGTTGTGTGTGCTGTTCACGTTGTAAAAGATGTTCAGCTGGATGGAATCATGGAATTAGAAAAAAATAGATAAAAAAAGTAAAGATGCTATCCTTTTTAGTTCCCTTTTATCTAGGTCTGCAGACCAGATGTTAGCTGCTCAGTGTTGGTCATCATAGCTAAATTTGCATGTGTTGTTTTGATTCCAGGTTTTTAATGTGAGACATGCTCAGACATTGATCATTCACAGCTGCTGCTTTTAATTTATTCTGATCATGTTTCTGTGTTTAAACAGTCTGTCAGGAGAGCCAGACATAATGGAGGGAGGAAAACACTACTGTTGTTCTGCAGCTGTTTAACTCTAAGATCAGTTTCATATGATAATTTCAGCGATAACTGTTTTAATGAAAACAGCAAACGTTACCTGAAATATGGCAAACCCTCTTCCTTCCATGAAAATATTCAAAGGTAGTTCATTGTCAGGGTTAATCTGATGATATTGAAATAGATGAAAAAAGAAACAACAGTTTAGCTTTTTAAATGCATATGCACAATAGAAATCCAAGGTTTAGATACAGTTGTCATTGGCATGAATGCTATATTAAACAGTTTTTCTAGAAAAATACTGTTTTAGTCATCCCTATACACAGAATCGTGCACAGGTCTTGATTGATTGAGTTTATTGATCTCACAGGGGAGAAATGTACTTGTTACATCAGCTCAAATAGTCCATGGAAAAGAAGAAGTTGCCAAAGGCAGAAAAAGGTGCATGGGATATATACAGTATATATAGTGCATCCTCATATGACAGCTTTTTTTATTTTATTTATTTAAAATATTATTTTATTTCGATCTGAACTCAAGCATACATAAACTAAGTCAATACACCGTTGTAGAGCAAAAGATTTTGGCATGATTAAGCCCCTTTTATCCCTTTAATCATAAATGCTTTTCCTGTCACTTTTGGAGACAAAGCTTATGTAAACATTACAGTTTTGAATATCAATATTCAAATAATATATACATTAATATGCCCCACCAAGTCACATGCTGATTGGGAAATTAAGCCATTTGATTTAGTTATATTAGAGAAGAGCTGCATGGAAAAGTTATCATACCCCTCGACATCTTGGTTTAGGTATTTCTGAATTAGAGTATGTTTTGTTTAGAAACAAAATGCATTAAATTAACTGAAGTTAGCAGCTCTTGTATGGTGTATGAGTTAAGTTAAAAATGGTAGATCTAAGTAATTAATTACATTTAAAGAGCAAAATCATTTCATGACAAGGATGAGTGGAAACTTTTGATTACTTATAGGACATGTGAAGCAAAATATTTGTTAACAAGAGTTATATATGCTCATTTGTTACCTCTTGGCTTTGATAAACCCGATAGTTAGTTGAGTTAATGTTAAATAACATTGCAGTTGAAGATGACGGCGACGATACGTTAAACCTTAGGTTGATGGCATTTGCGCCACTGAATGCAGCGTAATAAGAAAGGGCCTGGAGGGCAATTACTGTGTCCTGCAGAAAATAGAAGAAAAAAAAAAACTAAAAACACCTGAGTTTTTTCTCTAACTGCCATAAAAGAGAGGTAATCAATTAAATACAACTTTCTTAAACCTGTTCTCACCTGAGTCGTTCCAAATCCACCTAGATGGTTCCTCTGAGTACTCAACCACTTCATGAGTGGGATACCTTCAAGGAAGTTGCCGCGCATAAACCGAGCGAGCAGCACATACGAGGCCATCTCAATCTGTGCTGAACTTTGCCGCTGGTTGTTGGATAGCAAGGCTTCAGAGATTGTCCACATCATCACACCATCTTAGGAGAAAATGGAAATGTGATCTCAACACCTACAGTTTTCCAGGATATTTTTAATACTTGATATGTTTAAACACATTTTAAGTCACCTTTCTTATCAGCTCTCCGGTTAAGCTCTGAGAGCACTTCTTCCAGAACAGGACTGTTGGCCAGAGCTAGAGCATAAGCCACCAAACACAGACTGTAGTTGCTGACCACACCACTGGACACTTTACTCTCCAGGTATCTTAGACCCAGAGAAATTTCATCTGCATACATTTCCTTCACACAAAAACAACACAAATGAGTGTCATTATTGGTAAAAATAAAGTCTAAGTTTTCTCTAATGTATTTGGTCATTTTAAATAACACAAATCCCCAATGACTTACAGAATGGTCCCTGTCCTCCAGAAATGCCACAAGTACATAAGCAGTGAGAGCCTCTGGGCTATCATCTGGCCCCTCTTGCATGTTGGTGTGGATAATCTTGCCAACCTCAGTAAACTCTCCTTGGGAACCTTGATGTTTCAAGAGCCAGGCTGTGGCCTTAGTTAAGACTGTATGATCTATCAACATGTAGGACTGAGCCTGGAGGAAGCATCGCAGCACAAAGGCTGTCAGCCTGGTTCATAAACACAAAGCATAGATAAACTATAGGAAGACATCGTAAAAAAAATTATGTCATTATTGGAAATGTATTATTTTAAAATGTAAAGAAATCATGGCCTACCAGATGCTACCTGACATGTCACTTTTTCCAAAAGCACTGAATGAACCGTCATCTCTTTGGTAAGAGAGTTGTTTCTCATAACCTATGGCAAAGAAACCTTGAACAAAACTATCCATAACTGCATAAATGCAAACATTTATTGAAGCTAAACATTTATAAGGAATCCAAATAAATTAAAGCTTTGAAACCTAAAGCGTAACTCATTTCAGAATAAACTTTTTTGCAGATAAACATTAGTAACCTGGCCAATGGGCATTTTTATTTGTGTGACACAACTTTATCTTCAAAATTTCTTAAAGTCAGTCTAATTTCTTAATTTATAAAATGTTTTCAAGGATGTCAGAACAACTGGGAGAAAACTCACATAAAGCAAAATCACAAAGCATTGAAACTGTACGTTTTGTTTTGTTGATCAAACTGTTTATCTATCTATCTATCTATCTATCTATCTATCTATCTATCTATCTATCTAATTTATGCATCATTTACCTGAATCAGACTGCTCTTAATATAGGTGAATCATGTATTAAGTGCAAATAGATGTGTGGTATTGTTATTCCATGACACAAATCGAGTTGCGATCTAATTTACCTTCTATCATGTAGCTAAGAGCTTTGCTGCGTATCCCTGCATCATCCTGGGCTGACTTCTCCAGGTACTGGAGAAAATAGAGACTCGGAGCAAAGCGGATCATGTTCTGCTCTCCACACCCCGTAGGAAGCTGAACCAAAGAATCCAAATGTTCCATTGATAATGCCAAGATATCACCTGTTTGAAGATGAGATGAAAAGCATAGAAAAATTGTTCAAAATAATAAGGATGTTTTTAGAAGATAACCTCAGTATAAAAAAAAATATATATATATATATATATATATATAAGTATATATATATATATATATATATATACATATATAAGTATACATATGTATATATATATACGAGGGCCGTTCAATGCCCCTGGCCCACTTCCAGATGTTTGATTGAGCTGAAATTTTGCATGTGAAGTATTTTAAATCTCTATAGATTAAATAGCAAATTACAGCTCTGAACTAATTGTGGTTTCTGATTTACTGGTGTTGAAACCGAGTCAAGTCTGAGTTTTTGCATTTGAAAGGACGCACACAACGGGACACTTTTGATCAAATGAAAGTAACTTATATTGATAATGTCCCATAATAACCTTGTAAAACATTTTGCAAGGTCATATAACAGGCATCATCACCATAAGTTACTTTAATTTCATCAGAGGTGTGAGTCCTTTCCAATAGAAAAACCAGATGACTGCTTGACACTCAATAGGCTCCATTTCAGACTTTACTCAGTTCAAACACCTGCAAGTCAGAAACCACAAAAAGTTCGGAGCTGCAATTTGATACTTAATCTATAGAGATTGGAATAATGTCACATGCAAAATTTCAGCTTGATCAAACATCTGGAACTGTGTCAGGGTCATGACAAAACAGTTGACAAAACACTTCCTCTCTGCTGTAGAGCCTGGCCTCCCTACTTTAATGTCACTAAAATATTTAATGCTGTATCCCCTTACAGCATTAAAATTAAACATTATTTATTTAAAGTGAAGACATTTTTAGTTACTTTGGAGAAAAGTGAGTGATGAGAAGTAAGCAAAGGCTGTGAGATTTGAAGAGGGAAGAATGAAAAACCTGGAAGAAGATAAAAAAAAACAAAAGGCCCCTAAAAATGCAAATGCTGAAGAAAGAGTGAAAATGGGGAGAATGCTGAAAACATAAGTGGTGAACATTGCAGTTAAAGGGAAACAAAGAAGAAAAGTGATGAAGGAGAACAGGAAGACAGAGTTGAGGATTCAGACCACCTGCTATTTGTTTATTCTTAGTATAAATTCTAGTGTAGTTTTGTTTTCTTAGTAAGTCGTTTTGCTGCAAAGTACTCCTAAACACAATGTCCTGTATCAAGTTTAGCTTTATTTATGTTTTGTAGAGTTCATAGATTCGTATAATAGATTTCTTATGTATTTTGATGAAGAGCCTGAGCCTTGCCCTTCCATTTCGAGTGTTTTATATCTGCCAAGGGCGTTGAGTTATGTTGATTTTGGAAAAATTCCAACTGGATTAGGGGACAAAATTAGATTATCATAACAATTCTACTTATTCAACTCTAACTACAATGAAAAACTGTTGAATGTACACAGAACTAATTATAGACTTACCAACTAGTGCTATATGAGCCCTCTGGCTTCCTGGTACTAGATTAGATGGAAAAGAGAAGGAAACGGACGTAGAAGAGTTCAGATGCCTTGGTGCCACTTCCAGGAACAGAGTGTGAGAGAAGGTCTGTTCAACTCCTCTATTCTATAGGATTATACACAGTTTATGGTTTTCATTGGACTGATGAAATGCCACATTGTAACTTTTACTTTTGCATCAATAGTAAACAGAAAAATGTTTGTTCTTTGCAGCCTTTCGCTTTCACAAGTCGTACCTTCACCAATATTGTTCTAACAAGACTATCTGAAGACTCTGCAGACACAGCGTCCACAGATACTTCTATCTCGCCAACAACCACGGCCCTGATAGGGAATAAGACTGAGGCAGACTTATGACTCCTCAGGTTAAGTGGTTGGGCATTGATGACGGATGCTCCCCTGCGCTCCATTAGAGGAAACTGAAAAGCCTCACTCTGTGCTACCAACACAATCACCTACAAGAAAAAGATAGAGCATTAAAAAAAAAAAGAAACGCAACCAACAGACACTAAACCCAGGCTTGTTTTCTTGGATTGGTCTGTCAAAGATATAAAGAATATGTGTCCATGGCTCCAAAAATGCTTTCAGCCTACCTCAATGTCTTGCTCTAAATGGTTGATGACGTTTACTTCCAGCACAAAGTCCTCCCCTATGATGATTTGTGACGGTGCAACAAGGGACAGAGAGAAATCTTTGGATATGGTCAGCTACGAGTATTCGGACCAACGACACAAACAGAAGAATTAATAGAATTGAACTTGGGTGAACTCAGGTACAAATGATGAAATTTGTGTTTTTATTACCTTTTCTGGGACAGGAGTGAAACCCAAACCAAACTTTTCTGACATTACCAGCGCTACAGCTCCTAAAGAGCTGATACCATCAGGTACTGTTATTTTCCCAGTGGTCCAGCTTTTATCACTAAAAGACATAATAACATTACCTGTACTGTTGTTTTTCTACCACATTCTCTGCTCCTATAAGTCCTGTTAAGCTCTTACCTGACATTTCTGTCCAACCAAAGCAGAGATTCAGCAAACTCCGCCCAGTGCCTCCAGTATTGTAAAATTAACCCGTTGTTTTTATGTGCACCTTCAGGAAGCAAGACCAGAGAGAAGAAATGAAAATGACATCCTGTCTATGAGAAAGAATTTTAAATACTGGTATGTAATAAAATGTCTATTGTAAATAACTTTAGTATGTATGCAGATAAATTCTTACCAGTTTTAGCAGCATCTGTTTGGCTTTTCATAAACAATCTTGCATTGGTCACCGTCTTCGGATTACATCTCTGCAAGAACTAAGAAATATTACTAATCTTACCTTTTACGACAATGTATCTAAAACTATAAAAACTTATGCAAGCCCTGAAGGGTAAGTGAGAAAAAATCAAAATAAGAAAAGTTCTATTTTTTTTTTTTCCTGCCTTGAAAGGCAATTGAAAAAAAAATAAAATAAATTGATTTTAAGTCTTTGTAATACTTTACTTTGCCACTAGAGGGACTTGAGTAAAACCATTGCCCTTCACTGGTGGCTGTCCTTTTTTTCTCTCTCTACCAGCAAACAGCCCAGAAAAAATTATTTGGTGTAGATTTCTAAAAATGTTTTTATTCTCCACCAACAGCAAAAAATAACTTATATCAGCAGGTGTTAGTTACATAAACCAATTTTTTTTTTTTTTTGGTGGTTTAAGCCAATTTATACGCTAGTCTCATACACTAGTTGTTTTTATCGACCCCGTAACAGTTAGCTTCAGCTAGAACCTATTGGATCTAGGCCTCTAGTATCCAATGGTGGGCAACTGACAGTTAAATAGTGTTATTGAAAGCGTTAACTAAGAGTGGTCAGCGTGAACAGTGTCATGGGTTATTACTTTTGCATAAGAAATTATTTTTACATTAACCCAAGATTTTTCTAAATCACACAATGGTTTAAGTTGCTGAGAATAATTGCTTCAAATCAGGCTTCTGCCACGGATTCCAAATGACTTAAGGTCTGCACAGCAATAGCTGAGAAATAAGTTCATCACGAGAAGCAAAGTTCTTTGAAATGATATCAACTTATTTCATTCATATGAACTTAAGAACAGTGCTTCTGTGAATTCCTCATAGATCCTTACTACTGCAGCGTATGTTCTATTGTAACCAAGAATGGTTCAGATTTATGATCTACAACACAGCATGTATTAGAGACATCAAAAATCAAAGTTCATCTGAATCAGCACAGGAACAGAATGATAGGAGCCTCAAACACAGTGGAACCAAATAATTCCACTGTTGATGGGGAGTATGTTTAGGATTCCAGAGCTCCTCAAAACAATAATTACTGTAGCTGGATGATAATAAAAGCAATGTTTTTGTGTCCTTTTCTCAGGAGATAAAGGTATCACCATATGAGCAAGTTGAACTGTTTATTACAGAAGTTATACTTTACTATAGAATGCTTTGAAGTGACTTAAAGTGCTTTTGAACTGGTCATGCTATGAGAATATAGACGCTTTCCTGAGACTTTTAACAACTGGATTGTCCTGTCTGCAACCTGCTGCATAAAAATACTAACTTCTTAACAGCTTAACACTATTCAACCCTAAAGTTGTTTCTGCATTGCTTGTGTCAGTGCTTATGAAATACACACGATCTCTGGCTTACAATCACCAAACTTTTTTTTATTTAATAATTTATTCTTCACACCATACAGGTCACCAGATACCTTTGTTTTCTTTATATGGTGCTATTAATCCCATTCAGGCTCTGAAGCAAAAAAACGGAACAGTTTCCATCTGCTAGAACAAGAAGTCACCTCCCAACAAAGCAGTCAGATATGTTACATTCAGGTGAGCTGCTCTGACGATCCCCCTACATTATCTTGGAGTAACAGTATTACAAAGGGCTGGGATAACTAGAGACAATTCTTTGTAATCAAAATGAAAAAAGCCTTAAGCAAACACTGTGAAAGTAACTTAATCAGAAAGTTTGAAAGTAGGTCAGATTTCAGATTTCTCTTTCTGTCCACTCAACAATTTGAAATGGCCTCAATGTTACTTCTTGGTTTTGACCCCAGCATTAAACTATTTTTAACCTTTTAATTTAATGCAAAACCAAAGTGTCCTTCTACCTTTTCAGCTCTTTGATCCAGATCAGACTGCAGGGCATCATTTTCCATCGCTGTGACTGTTATTCCTACTTGAAACCTGGATTCACTGGCAGTCACAGTCAGCGATACCTGCTCACCTGGTTTGGCCCACTTACTGCTCCAGTTTAGGGTTACCTGGGAAAACGAAGTAAACATTCCATCACCAGCACTTTGAGAAAGAGTACTGTTTTGTATTTTACTTAAATAATAATAATAATAATATTAAAGGAACATATTTTCACACATGGTTGTACTGTTGGATAGAAATGTAGGTTGTGTCACTGGTAATTTCCCCATCTGAGGTGTTATAGTAGACCATGACACAGGCCTCAGGGTACCAGGAAAGCTCTGGCGTGAGAGCAATGGACGAAGAAAAGCTTTTAGTCCCAGCAGCTACCATCTGACCTTTAGAGAACACCTAGAATTACAACAAGATAAAAGAGGCATCATATTTCATGGAACCAATCACAAACTATCCTGACTTCTTTGTTCCCAGTTCAAAACGCACAGTGCCTGGCTAAAGAATTGACACCCCAGTTTCACATTCTGACTATTTTCTACCAAAAATCTTTGTGTATTTTATCAGGATTTCTTATAATATCCAAATAACAATATCACATAAATATTCTTTTGAAATAGAATATACATGGTTTTAAACATTTCTTACAAACCAAAATGAGCAGTTTTAGGTGAATTGAATACAATACCCAAAAACATCAAAAATCTATTGAACAGGGAAATACAGGCATTTCTGTAATGTATATTATAAGTCACTATAAGTGCAGCAGTTATATAAAGGCTTTACAGGCTTGTCTTACAAGCTAAAATAAAACGATAGCATTGATCAGAGGAGAAGCTAGTAGAGCCATGGTAAGTAATGAGGAGCTGCAAAGATGCGCTGCTCAGGTGGAGGATTACGTCTGCAGAGACACTCTATTATGGAGGATAAATACTGAAGGAAGAAGATGGTCTCTTCAGATAACTCTTAAGCTCAAAACACATTGTATTACCAAAGCACAAAGTTTTGGTCTAGAGAGAAGGTTAACTTTCCTTCTATATAGTGACCATTTTTATAAAGCCAGAGCTACAGTCAAATTGTTGATATAAAACTAGGGTATTAGCTTAATGGGAAGACAAGAAATGTAAGGTTTGAAATTATCGTAATATAATTGAATAAGTGCAAGTAATTTGTCTCACCAGTGCATTCGTAATGGTATTAATGGAAACCTTAAGAAAAGTCCAATAGGTATAAACACTTTTGCATTTCACTGTATGTCTGATTACATGCTATTACCATTAAATAAATAGGTAGATTTGGTGTACTTAATGCAATATTTGACAAGTTTCATCATACCACAAAATGGAGTTTCTCCAGTTTGATGGTACTCTCCACATTAAGCCGAAGTGGCAATCCAACCTGAGAGTTAATGAGATAAACCAAAAAAATATAATCTCTGATGTAATGTTAAGGCATCAATAGTACAAAATGTGTTTAAATGACCTGTGTGGGAAATCTGTTGACAGAGCGGATTTGAACATATGAGCCAGTAGGAGAGGAGTAGTTGGTGTACACCGTCAGGGTCTCCACAATGGACTGGAATTGAGCCTGAGGATAACGGTAGCAAGGAAGTTAAATTTATCTGCTCTTTTAGCTGACAAACATCGTTTTCAGAATCTGAAGCATTAAAAATGGCAAAATATTAATTTTCCTGTTTGGCCCAGTTTTATGAACTATGACTTATAGTACTCACCTGTAAGTAGAGCATCTCTACTCGATCTTGTAATTTAAACTGGATGAGTACATTGCCATTCTCAGGCACAGGCAGAGTTAGACTCATGGTTGTTGAGTTTATTGAAGAGGTTTTCTGTGTGATCTGAACCACAGCAGAGTGCTTCAAATCCAACGAGCTGAGAGACTTTCTGTCATATCTGACAATCCGAAGCTGAGGAATGCAAGGGAAGAATAATATGCAGGGGTTTCAAATACTAATTATAATAAATTCCTTTATTGTTCCACATTGGGGAAATTAACTCTCTGCATTTTGAGCCATCCCCTTGGGGAGCAGTGGGCTGTCATTTTTCGGCACCCAGGGAGTAGAGTGGGGTTAAGGTTTTTGCTCAGGAACCCAGGGTGAAGGCGTTGCGGATCGAACCGGGTTCTTGCAACCTTCTCAGAGCACAAGCACACTGCTCTAACCACTAGGCCTACACCCCCTACAACAGTTTAAACAGTGATGATATGTAATTTCAGAAATGAGTCAACTTACATTTGCTGAGAAGTTTAGGGATGGCTTTAAAGTTGATGGGAAGTTGAGAAACATGAGCTGGAATTTGTTTTGCAATATATGGACTTCCATGGTTTTGTCCACGGTATGTCCTGCAGCCACAGCAACAGAAACAAAAATGCTGTATTAATGCAACAGAATTGTATTAAAATTAAAGCTTAAAACGAAATGTACCTGTGGAGTTATCATTGATCTGGGCAGCAATGTATAGAACGTGACTTCTATTGCTAGTTGCTGAGGAGGAGTACAGAGACTGAAGGTGATCTCTGCTGAATAAAAACTGTGCTGACCCATAGATCTGAAAGGGGTGCAGTAAATATATCATTTTCTGAACTTCCATTGGTTTACATTTAACTTTGCATAGATGATAATCAGTTAAAATCACACCTGCTTGGTTTGGGTCTGCAGAGATGGAGAGGTTCTGTTGCTTATAAAAGGCTTCAGGGTAACAACTAATGTGCCACGAACAGGTTGTCCATCAGGATAACTAAAATAAAAAAAAAAATCACTTATTAGGAGCACTCATTCAATTGCTTGTGATTGGCTTATTCCCTACTTATGTAGGGAATAAGCCAATCACACTGGAGCAAATCTGTGTATTAAGACATGGATACACAGAGAAAATAACATGCTTAAGTGAAAAACAAACATGAAAATGGAAAAAAAAGGGTATTTAGGTGCATTTATATGGAATTTCTACTGGGAGTTTAAGCACAACCATGTTACAATTTCATTTCTGATATGCAAAAGTCTTATGAAGATTCCTTGTTAATATCAGATAACAGGTAGATGGATTTGTGTAAAAAGCGTGGCACAGGTAGTCCAAGCAACCTGTTAGTATGTGGAACACTATGTTGAGGGTAGAGCTATGGCCCCTGTGGCCCCCACTTCCAGGTGACTTGTTGTTAGCGTGTGGATGTAATTCACCACATCAGACAAAAGCAGTTCCCCTTTAGAACAGAGGATGGCAGCAGTGATACTCTAGAGTAGAACGTCAGAACTAATTACACATGTTATGTTTTACTAGATTGACCATACAATGACGACAACAATATAGTACTTAATTGTTCACATCAACATACTAACAATAAAGACAAATATAGACAAATATAGAATTCCTGCTCTTTTTAGAGTTGTTTCTTTGTCTTTTCTCTGTATACGTTATGAGTCTCTGCAGCCATCTAGGAGTCTTTCAGATATAACCAGAAAGCATATATGTACACTGGAAACAATTAAAATCTAGATCAGTCATTCTTTCTTAGAATAAGTGCATTTGTTTTTAGATTGAGGAGGTAAAAGATACATTTTGACAATGGAACAAGATAATTTACACTTAAAATAAGAAAACACAATTGCATTGTCTTATTTCAAGCGCATGTTATCTAACTATCTTACTTTAAGAGTACAATACTCATTCCATTTGCAGATCATCTTATTTACCAGCTTAAATTAAGGGTAAATACTAGTGTTGCACCGATACCAGTATCGGGTGGGGCCCCGATCCAGCACTGGTGGCATCGGTATCGGCGAGTACCAACAAATAGGGCACCGATACCATTTTGAGAGCCAAAAATGTATTCAACTATTGTCACCCATTCCAGGTAGGCAATAAAAAATTCTACTGGATTCACTTTGTATTTCTCCAAAGCAGGGAAGATTAAACAAACATCACCCGGCATAGCGTGTCTAAGTTTCTTAATATTCAAATTGCCGAATTCATACTTTTAGGTAAACAACATTAAAGCATGGATCCAAACCGGCCTTGTGTAAACTACAGAGGCTCTTGGTTGTGTTAGTGGATGAGGGTGTTTTTCTGGGCCCACTTTGAGTCCTTTCATACAAGCTGAGTATTGCTTAAACACTACAGCTAACCTGATTGTCAGATAATGCAACGAATACTGTCATTTTAGAAACTGTGATATGCAGAAAAAGCCCACTTCCATGCTGCCTAGACTCAGTATGAACAGAACCGACAGTTTCTAAGACAATTCTAACAGAATGCAATGCAAAAAAACATTGGGAAGAAACCTCAAGCTGATGCTGAAACAGAGTTTAAAGAGCAACCGATGACATAACAATATTTGTTCCAAATAAACTCACAGTGCTCTCACTGATCCAGAGATGTTATCACCAAGAAGGACTCGAGAGGATGTTTTTACCATCACATCAAATGGACGAGGCTGCGCATCTGTCAGACATGAGATTAGGAAAGTTACACGTCTGATATGTTCACTGTTTTTAACAGATGTGCTCACCTGTGTTTGTTGAAAATATTCTTTTGAATGGGTAAACATGTTCTCTATGTTGAAACTAAAATTATTCTACATTTTTTCATCATTGAAAGTTCTGAAACTAATGGTATTTCCATTATAATAATGTAAAAATAGCAGTCAGATCAATGTTTAAATCTGTATTTAACTTTTCATTTCTGTTGTTTTTCTCAGCAATTGTGTGTCATAAATCCAAAATAAGTTACATTTAAAAACATGTTGACATTCTAACATTGTCTCTCCTCTGCTTTCCACTAGTTGATGCAGAAATTGCACGATGTTGCCTTTCTTCATTTTACAATCAATAATTTAGGTTAGTTAAAAAGTAAAAAAACTAAAATAAGTTAAATTAAATTGATTAAAAAACACTTTGAATGTTGTCAAAAGTATAATTGGTGATTTTAACAAGTAATATTGTAATAGGAAGAGTCATTACCGTGATGCTCAACAACGAAGGATTTCTCATCCGTTATTCCCTGTAAGCATGAAAAAGGGCACATTTTTTTTTATTTTTGAGCACAATACTTTAATGCAGTAGAGTAAAGCTAAAAAAAAGACTTAATTTCTTAACTGCTGAACTGTTGAAAAAAAAAAATATATATATATGTATATATCTAAATCCTGTCAGACTCTGCATCACATTAATAACACCAAACAAATATACTGCATATTTGCACCATGTATATTAATGCTCGGAACTTCCATACCATAATAATGTGTTTTTATTGCATCATATTTTTTCTCCCACTCTGTTTTCATTTGATCACAGCTGCACTTTATGGAAAGGAAATGTTCATATACGGTCTGAAAAGCTGCACTTAAGTAAATTTTGTTTTGTGTACACTCTGTGTTTACAAAATGACAATAAAAGTTGTCTAAATCATTTGAGTTTTCAAGCCTACATTCACTGTTGTTGTGATCACCCACTGCCCGAGATGAGAGGACTGGGGTAAAGTAAATTCTTTGAAGACAATCCCGAAATTCCCAGAGGAGCTCCAGTCATCAACAGGTTTCCCCCTGGGATCCTATGGGACAAAGGAACATTCCACAAGCTTCCCACCTGACTGAAAACTGTTTTTTTTTTTTTTTTTCTGGAGATCGGAAAACTTACCAGTAGTGAAATTCCCACTTTGCCTGTGTATGGTTTATTATCCAGATGGAAAGAGACCACCCTGACTTTGACAGTGTCCCCAAGCTCATAGCTTGATCTGTCAGTTTGTATGAAGGAGGTAACCGTCCGCAGGTTGAAGAGGAGGGTAGTAGTGTTTGTAAAAATGAGGCGATTCTCCCTGTAACCCCACACTGTTAAGTTTAATAGCGAATTTTGTGGTAAGGAGCCAGGAAACTGTAAAATTGTTCAGAAAAACAAAATCAAACTTATCATTTAGAGGATTTTGCTTATTTTGACTTGGGGAATGAAATAAAATAAAGTAAAAAGTAACCCTCACAGGTGGAAGTATGAGGACAAAGGTGGCACCTTCAACGAGACACAATTTTAGTTTTCACTTCTCATTTAAAAAAGTTATAGACAATGCAAACTTGAGTTTGTAAAACTGTAGTGTCACCTCCTTGGAAGTCCTCTGTTTTGGTTACTGTAGTGTTTCCATGTGCCAACTCAGCTGTGAAATTACCAGGGAAGTCGGTAAAAACCGTGACAGCAAAGGAAGTGGGTACACCAGCATGGAGGACCTCTGGACCAGAGATCAAAAACAGTGGTGAACCAAAACTGAAAGAAGAAAAATGTATTTATGAAACATGCTGACTTTAATGGCAATAAAACTGAATTCAGAATCAACAAAGCTACTCACTTGTGTGTATCTTGGGTGAAGCCAGAAACAGCAAAAGATAGAAGGAGGGTCCAGATTCTTTTCATGTTGCCGATGTCGATCTCATTTACAATTTCAACTTCAGTTTCTCTTTCCCTAACTGTGTTTAAGAAAACCCGTCTGACCTTCCGAGGGACACCGCTTCAACACCTGCCCCAACGCTCACCACAAGTCACACTCATGTTGTTGCACAACGATTCTTTGACAAACTGACAGGCAGACCGGGATGTCCTCATATTGTTAGTTCCTTTGCCCAGAGGGACATGTCTCATGTTTCTGGCCATTCATACTGTTGCCTAAACCTTACTTCATGAATAATCCATGTCAGACACCATGAATGTATTAAAACACACAGCTTTCTACAAGATATGTGTCACGACACCTTCTTTTGGTGAGTTATGTCTGGATATAGTAAATATTTATGTCACCACAAACTCACCTCTCTTTTGTCCCTTCTAAAGCCATGAGCTTCATGGTATCATGTTGAGACTCTTCAAGATCAAAATTAGTAAATAATTGTTATGTTGAATAAAAAATATACATAATTTAATATAAAACAATGAAATGTGGGAATGCCCAATATTAAGCAGTATTGCTATCAATTCAATTATTTTTCCTAGCAGAGGTAAATCATCCTCACAGCATGATGATGCCACCATGTTTCATAGTAATGAATTCATGACAATCTGCAGCTTTTATTTTCAGCCACATATCGCATTTTCCAGGTAGCCAGAATTTGATTTAGGTCTCATTCAACAGCAGCACCATCGTTATTGGAATGCCCCCTCTTGGCAATGGGGAACTCAAAACTGGACTTTTGCCTTTAGTCAACAATCCTCCTTGGTTTTAGTCCACAAAGGCCAAATCTATGAAGTGCGTGGCTGTTTAGCTACTCTCTCTTCTGAGCTGTAGATCTCAGCAGCTCCCTCAGAGCTACCATCTTCCTATTGGCTGCTCCGGGGATTGATTTTCTTGCCAAACCTATCTGTTTAGGGCAGGGGTCACCAACGCGGTGCCCTCAAGGACCACATGGGGGGCCCTCAGAGTCTTCCAAATGAAGAACAACCCACCAGTGGGCTAAGTTTGAAATTTTATTTTATTCTGTTGCTCTTCTTTTTAATCATTTATAGAGATTTCAAAATGACAATGTCTAAATAAACTTAGAAATGAACAGAAATAATAAAAATATGTTGATAATGAACAAAGTTTAGGCTAACGCTAACCCTTGCAGCTCATGGCTCAGTAATGGTCGCCCTTCCTACGTCTTGGTACCCTTGAAGTGGCCCTCAGCCTTAAAAAGGTTGGTGACCTCTGGTTTAGGGTGACATCCATGTTTTAAAGGGGTCATAGAATGCAAAACCGAGTTTACATTGTCATAGATGAATAACGATAGTTCAGTGGGTAAAGTAGACGTACAGAGGAGTTCAAACCCCATCAACACCTCCTTTCTCTGCAAATCTCACAATTCTAGATTTCCACCATAAAACAGGCGAATCCAAACGAAGCCCAAAATTGACGTAAACTCTGGGATGTTTCCTTATTTGGTTCTGGCCTGTACTTTTGTCACGCCCTGAAATTGACCTACAGACCAGCCCACTGGTTCAATGGCCCAAGAACATGAATAGAGGTAGATGTAAGGGACCAGTTTAGCTGTTTAGCCTACAGTTTGGTTTACTTCTACGAGAATTACAAAGCAGGCAGTTTCTCTATTAAAAATTAGCCAGAACCAAGGGGAAGCAGCACGGTGCCACCGGTGTCCAGGTTACCACCACTGGGTCGGCTTCGGTAGCTCCGTCCCCCGCTTGCTCCCTGCCTCCGTCCGCAGGGGTTCCAGGACCAGCCCCGGAGCTGATAACTTGGTTCGAGCGCCTGGTGTGTTTCGACTACGTGCTGCACCAGACGATTTTGAAATTCCTCCTGTACATTTTTTTAGGTATGAAAAGAAGGACGTGTCTGGACGTGCAGGTGACCCAGTGGTTAGTGCGCACCACCCAACGGAGGCCTTAGTCCTTGACACGGATGACCCGGGCTCAAATCCAACCTGTGATCCTTTGCTGCATGTGTCTACCTCTCTCTCATACCCCCTTTCCTGTCAGCCTACTGTCAGAAAAATGAGCCACTAGTGCTGTAAAAACTCAAACAAAAAAAAAGAAAAGAAGGACATGTCTGGGGAAAAGCGGACGTTTAGTCACCCTACCA
Organism: Cyprinodon tularosa; assembly: GCF_016077235.1. Lineage (NCBI taxonomy): Eukaryota > Metazoa > Chordata > Actinopteri > Cyprinodontiformes > Cyprinodontidae > Cyprinodon > Cyprinodon tularosa. The sequence goes on from NW_024039532.1 coordinate 143,830, forward strand.
TATCAACTACCTCGATGTTTCAGTGAGTGAGTGCTTGTTGCTATGATGCGTCTTTGCTCAACAGCTTCGCTCGTTGTAAACCAATCAATCAGTTCACAGCTCATCTAAATATTCATGAGCATACAATAAAAGGAAGAAAACATCTTATTTTATTCTAGGGCTTTTAACCAGGCTTGCATTAGGGCTCATAGAACAGCAAATATGCAATTTTCAGCCCAACCAATGTTACACACCCTATTCAGAGACCTTAAGGACCAGCACCAAATACCCTATAGAATCATTCTATCACCCCTTTAAACATGACTTCCCCACTTTATCTGGTTGGTATCCTGGTCTTCATGATACTGTTTGCAAACAGTTTTAACAGACATCTGTCCTCACTGGACAGAGTTTAAATTAGATTCAGGTGAAATCCTCTGAAGAAAATTGGATGCATATCATTCTGTTGTATCAGAGTAAAGGGATTGTGAAAAATTACAATCTACTTCTGCAAATTGTTATTAAAATAAAAAAAAGAAATTATGGTTTACCCTTAGCTTCACAGTGATGCATGAATTCTTCTTCAAATCTATCAAATAAAATCCCAATAAAACACATTTTTGTAGTCTTAAAATGAAAACAAGTAAAGTGGACATAGGTAATGTCCTTAATGACTTTCTTTAAATAAAAACTTTTTGAATTCAAAAATAAAATTTTGGTGCTGTTGCCACAATAACAGCTGCATTAGAATAGGAGCTGACAGTCAAGCATGATGAAGTTATTGACCGGGGGAGTGAATGATTTTATACCAGGAAATGCCAGAGTTTGATGTAGTACATTAATTCTGCCAGCAGATGGTAGTAAAGGTTTGCCTTTTAAAGACAAAGGTCCACCCAGCTCCAGTTGAAAAGCCTTAAAGACCATAAATGGATATTTTTCACACTAGTTACATATTGACATATTTTACAGTAAGTATAACAGATTTCAACACACAAAAAAACTTTGGCAATAAACTCAGCTGAGGTTTGAAGGAACGGCAGCAATTTTGAATAAATGAAAAAGCAGAAAAAAGGTGAGATGGTGTTGAAACTGGATTTAAAAGCTTGTCAGGGCAAGTATTTGTCTTTTCTATGTTGGCATTTTTGTATTTCAGATCTCACAGCAGTGAACTGAATCTGGCAGCCCTGTGTTATCACATGGGGATCTCATTTTCTACTTTAAGTTACATTTGTAATTTATCGTTACTTTAGACCAGTTAAGAACCATTATTTCAGTCAGTTTCATCCTGTGTGATACAGTTTATCCCTAAAGTGACAATTTCCTCCAAAAAGTTATCGCAAGGCACTTTACAAGACGAACAAATACTATTTATATGCACAAATATATAGACAAATCAGTCAATGCATAAACATGGGTTTAAGTTAGGGGCCACAAATGTTAATTTAACTGAAGTTTTGTTTTGTTCAATGCATATGGGAAACAAACTGGATAAAGGTTATTTGTGTAAGGAAGCCCAGCAATTATATGAAGTTATTAACTTCAAAGAAACTCTTCCTGAGCAAACGTGGAGACTAAAATGCAATATGTTGCTACCATTGCAGCAATCTCTCATCTTGAGCAAGCATGTTCCAACAGTGGAAAGGAATAGCTTCCTGTGAACAAGCAAAAACCTAAAGCCTCTGAAAGAACCCAGATTAGTCACACACAGCAAATACATCTTGAAGCGCACATCCAATGCTGCGTTTTCACAGGTATATGCCTACAGAGTTGGCTAGTATTAAGAACATATGAACCAGTGAAGTACCAGTGTGGAGACACTCACAGTCATGGGCGTAGGTTTGCATAGGGACCATAGGGACATGTCCCTACCAAAATTTTGAACAGACCTAATTGTCCCTACCAATAATTGGATGTGAGCAACATGTTTATAATTTACAGCAGTAGTTGTTGCAGCAGTGGCTTCTTTTCCTCTCGCAGCTCCTCTGCCTGGTCTCTCCTGTCCCTTTCATGTAGCAGCGCATGGAACTGTGCTGCGCTGGTTAACTCAACTCTCATTGGTTGTTCTGCCTTAAGTTCCGCCTTCTCTCTCTCTGATTGGCTGTTTTCTAGTCCACGTGTGCTTGGAGCACAACATTGAAAATTTATTCACACTAGAATGCAGCGGTTACTACAATTAATATTAGGCTACAAAACTAGTCCCAATGGAAAAAAAAATGAATATCATGTACACTAAAAAACAAAACCCTTTTTTTCTTTTATAAAACGAAATATTCTGAGTCAGCCAGGTATGGAAGCCCGTTTCTATGGAAGCCCGTTTCCGCCACTCTGTAAAAAAAAAAAAAAAAAAAAAAACTATCTCAATATAATGAGATACTATCTCATTATATTGAGTTACTATCTCATTATAATGAGTTACTATCTCATTATAATGAGATAGTAACTCAATATAATGAGATAGTATCTCATTATATTGAGATAGTTTTTTTTTTTATTTTTTACCAATTTTTTAAGTTAAAATTGAGTATTTTTGGTCAATAGCTCCCAGGTCATGTGACCTATTGACCCAAAATCCGTGTGAAATTGTTCTACTAGTCTCTGTAGATGGGGCACACTCATTTGTTTTTCATTTTAACTCTTTTTTTATTTTTTACCAATTTTTTAAGTTAAAATTGAGTATTTTTGGTCAATAGCTCCCAGGTCATGTGACCTATTGACCCAAAATCAGTGTGAAATTGTTCTACTAGTCTCTGTAGATGGGGCACACTCATTTGATTTTCTTTTTTACTCTTTTTTTATTTTTTACCAATTTTGTTCGTTAAAATTGAGTATTTTCGGTCAATAGCTCCCAGGTCATGTGACCTATTGACCCAAAATCAGTGTGAAATTGTTCTACTAGTCTCTGTAGATGGGGCACACTCATTTGTTTTGCATTTTAACTCTTTTTTTATTTTTTACCACATATGGACACCCTTATGCTTGAACATAACAAAATAAAAAAAGAGTTAAAATGAAAAACAAATGAGTGTGCCCCATCTACAGAGACTAGTAGAACAATTTCACACTAATTTTGCATCAATAGGTCACATGACCTGGGAGCTATTGACCAAAAATACTCAATTTTAACTTAAAAAATTGGTAAAAAATAAAAAAAACTATCTCAATAATGAGATAGTAACTCAATATAATGAGATAGTAACTCAATATAATGAGATAGTAACTCAATATAATGAGATAGTAACTCAATATATTGAGATACTATCTCATTATAATGAGATACTATCTCATTATAATGAGATACTATCTCATTATATTGAGTTACTATCTCATTATATTGAGATAGTTTTTTTTTTTTTTTTTTTACAGAGTGGCGGAAACGGGCTTCCATAGCCAGGAGTTCTGAAGACTGCTGGAAAAATGGGCAAATAAAGGCTGTAAGCCATCAACATTTCTGATTCGTAGCCACAGCCAACTAAAAAAGAAAATGTGAGGGTTTCCTTTTTACCGATATTTAGTTGATATTACTGTTTTCATTTTTTTGTTTTTATTTTTACAATTTTGATATAATAACTGATCTAAGTGGGTTGCTCTGTGGGGAAAGGCACATTTTACATTTATATTACTGTATGTTTTAAAGTCTCTATACTCCAGTTAATGATGAATCACTTACTAAATTAGTTGACGATTATTGAAATAATCAATTAATATGATTCATTTTTTTCAGCCCCAGATGAAATACATGAAATGGGCTACACAGAGTAACTACAGCCCAGATGTTCAACTTTTATAGTGAAGTTAATATTTTAATGAATGTATTATTTTGCTTGATACAGAGAGAGAATAGTAGGTAAAAATATTAGAGTGGGGTTTAACTCTGCACAATTCTATATCTTCAAAAGAAAATACTGTATTTACCTTCTCTCTTAGTCGTTCAGATGAAACCGTTTTCAAAGTGGAAAACAGTCCTAATTCCACATTCATCAGAGCCGGTGATACTTCAAACATTGATAAACAGCATCTAATGAGTGTAGAGCTTATAACATTTTTATTAATGGAGCAAAATGTTGCTTTTCTCTTTTAACAATGAATTCCTCTTATCAGTACGGATGCTCACATCGAGCATAAAAAAGGGCATGCATATTGCATAGCACCAATGACACCAGACCAATTGTGTCCCTACCAAAGTTCAAATCAAACCTACGCCCTTGCTCACAGTAACCTAGCATTCTCCACAAAAGAATGCTTGACAAAAATATATTTAACATTTCTGAATATTAAAAGCATATTCATTAAATCTTGGTCCGAAAACCCACATATGTAGATTATTAAACAAAATAAATCACAACGCGGCCTGTTTTCAAAGCAGATGAGTCATTCTGAAAAAAATAAAAAACATTTTTTTTTGTTGGCACATTTAACCATTAGAATAATTTTAGGAGCTTAGAGTTGAACTGAAGGCTTCCCAATTGCTGCTCTCTGCTTTGAGGGACCATTATCAGATTTTTTCAACAAATGGCTTCATCACTTTTCAACAGCTTTTTTCTTAATTGCCTTGCGCTTTTTTTGGTTTATCTTTTTGGTTACTGAACTTGAAAATAAATATACTAGTAAAAAGAATATCTTTAAAAGCCAAAAAATATGCCCTTTGATCATCGTTTTTTTTCCCAAAAAGATAAAAATCTTTTATTATTCGGTATACTGTAAGTATTTTGTTTTTCTTTTGTTGGTCACACTTTGGCTGAATCCCAAACCGCCCCTAAGCACTAGCCCGTCACTATCCAGTGTCCCTCCCAATGAAGTCACACTCATAGCTATGGAAGGCGACGTGACTGAAGGTGGGGGGATATGGGACAACCTCTTCCCTCCAATGGAAAAAGAAAGTAGTCATTGCTATGGAAACAAAGTGACTACTCATGTGCATTGCTGTAGCTCTGTGATGCACGCTGACATGAAATTAAACATTTGCCGCTTTCTTATAGCAAATGTGTACGGTAAAATAAAACCATTTCAAAGAGAACCTTCCCTTTTGGGATGAATTATGTGTTTTTTCTTTATACCTAACTTTTGATTTTCTGTTAGTGTGACAAAGATGCAGCGGAACCCAAATGTAAGTTCCGCTGGTTTTCCAGCGGAACTTACATTTGGATCCACTCACCCTCCCATACAGGCTTCTGTACAGTCCTTAATATGGTGGACCCTCAGCAGGTTATTGTTTGGGGGCCAATTTGGGATTTAGCCTTATACACTAATTTTGTGTAGTTCCTCCCTAAACTCTATTAAGAGAACAAGTATCCCTTAGAGTAAGGTTCTTCAACATTTTCCAGGCCAAGGACCCCCAAACTGATGGCGAGATGGAGCAGGGACCCCCTAATTATATATATGGTATGAAATTGGGTTATATCAAGCTGGTCCTATTGTCACTCTATTACAGATGGAGTAATTTAACGAAAGTAATGTCTCCCCGGGATTATTAAAGTATTTCTGATTCAGATTCCTGGTTGATGGGACAGGTGTTGTGAATGAAATGGTGTCCAGCTTGAAAGAGCTCCTGTGTGTCGCTGAATGTGTTCATTGATGACTGAAAGACATCTTCTGCCTCCATCTGTTTACTACAGTGTGTTGAATTTGTGTTAATATGTGTTTAAAGACATTTCAATTAGTGGAAAAAATTGCAGGGGGGAATATAAAAGCAAACAGAATTTCCGAATGATCAGTGATACACATCTACTTTTTTGTGTATGCAAGTTATAGACCCTTGTTTTGATCTTTTCAGGGTTGGTCTTCTCTGGACCAAAAGGCCAAGAGTTTCCATTAACTTTCAACTATTTCTACAACTTGGCAAGACTGGAGGTATCATTACAAAAATGTGTAATTTCTAGAGTGTCTGCTTTGTTTTTATGATCAGAATCTCCTGTGGTCACATTTCAAAGTGACGGTAGATGCTCTCCACATAACCCAGGACCCGCTGCCAGTCAGGTCCCCCAGCTCGCAGCATGTCATCAGCTGTCTGTTGGACAAAAATGCTAAATTTAAACATGAATCAATTCTGCTTTGTGCGCATAATTTAGACATGATTCCTACCAATGTGGGTGAAATCCCCACAGTCTCTCCTGTTTTGAATGCCAAGTTGAGATTCGCTCGCTAAAAAAAGAGGAAAGTTGATAAGATGAACATGAAATATAGCCTGAGTCTGTGCATTATTCAGAGATGCTTTTGGTACCTTGTTCTCAGGACTGAGGCTGCTGTAAGGGAGGTGCGATGGGAGGTAGGTGTGGTAAACAGCGCAGAAAGCAAGACCATCTGCCCAGCTGCTGCTGAAGTTTGTGATGTCGATATTCTGCATGAAAAAGAAAAGTCCGTTTAGTTTAGGGCTGCCACGTAACTCCGAAAATAAGAAACTGCCCAATTAGAAAAAAAACAATGTTGTTTTAAATCAACAGGGCCTACATTTTTTTCCTCTAATTGGGACTTCAATTTAATGGATGAACCCTAATCTGCAGTTTTTACAAAAAATAAATGTGTACTGGTTTGTTAAAATTTAAAACCTTAGTAAGACAGGAATAAATATGTGGTGTTTGGGTTCACTTTTTGGATTTCATCTCTATCTTTTATTATTGTTTTCTGTTGGTAAATTAGGAAGTTAATCATATTTAGTTAATTTCCCTTTGTTTCTTTTATTTTTCATATCATTCTTCAGCCAAATCTCCTCTTTTTATTAAAGAAACTAGCTTTTCTGCAACAGCTGCCATATTCAGTAATAACATAACATGATAAATTTACTTAGTTCTCCTTCTTATTCACTTATTGGCACTGATTATTCGTTGTTATCCAATTTATTTCTCTTTCAAAACAAAATTCACCACCTCCTGCCTGACTCCTGATTGCTGTCGGGTAACTCTGCTGAAACTTACAGTAGAAGCCATTCAAAATTTCCCCACTTTCCTTTATGGGCCCTTGGCTGATCTCCTACATTCCTTTTTAAACATCAATCTTTCTACTAAAATGTTTTTTCTGTCATGATTTGTGGACATAAAGATCTAAAGAGAAGAGTTTTCTCCTGGTCTGGTATACAGGTGCTGGTCATAAAATTAGAATATCATGAAAAAGTAGATTGATTTCAGTAATTCCATTTAAAAAGTGAAACTTGTATATTATATTCATACATTACATACAAACTCATATATTTCAGATGTTTATTTTGTTTAATTTTGATGATTACAAATGACAACAAATGAAAATCTCAAATTCATCATATCAGAAAATTAGAATATTGTGAAAAGGTTCAAAATTGATGGCCCCTGGTGCCACACTCTAATCAGCTAATTAACTCAAACCACCTGCAAAAGCCTTTAAATGGTCTTTCAGTCTAGTTCTATAGGCTACACAATCATGGGGAAGACTGCTGACTTGACAGTTGTCCAAAAGACGACCATCGACACCTTGCACAAGGAGGGCAAGACACAAAAGGTCATCGCTAAAGAGGCTGGCTGTTCACAGAGCTCAGTGTCCAAGCACATTAATAGAGAGGCGAAGGGAAGGAAAAGATGTGGTCGAAAAAAGTGTACAAGCAAGAGAGATAACCGCACCCTGGAGAGGATTGTGAAACAAAACCCCTTCAAAAATGTGGGGGAGATTCACAAAGAGTGGACTGCAGCTGGAGTGAGTGCTTCAAGAACCACCACACACAGACGTATGAAAGACATGGGTTTCTGCTGTCGCATTCCTTGTGTCAAGCCACTCTTGAACCACAGACAGCATCAGAAGCGTCTTGCCTGGGCTAAAGAGAAACAGGACCAAAGTCATGTTCTCTGATGAAAGTAAATTTTGCATTTCCTTTGGAAATCAAGGTCCCAGAGTCTGGAGGAAAAGAAGAGAGGCACTTCATCCACGTTGCTTGAAGTCCAGTGTAAAGTTTCCACAGTCAGTGATGGTTTGGGGTGCCATGTCATCTGCTGGTGTTGGTCCATTGTGTTTTCTGAGGTCCAGGGTCAACGCAGCCACATACCAGGAAGTTTTAGAGCACTTCATGCTTCCTGCAGCTGACCAACTTTTTGGAGATGCAGATTTCATTTTCCAACAGGACTTGGCACCTGCACACAGTGCCAAAGCTACCAGTACCTGGTTGAAGGACCATGGTATCCCTGTTCTTAATTGGCCAGCAAACTCTCCTGACCTTAACCCCATAGAAAATCTATGGGGTATTGTGAAGAAGAAGATGCAATACACCAGACCCAACAATTCAGAAGAGCTAAAAGCCACTATTAGAGCAACCTGGGCTATCATAACACCTGAGCAGTGCCACAGACTGATCGACTCCATGCCACGCCGCATTGCTGCAGTAATACAGGCCAAAGGAGGCCCAACTAAATACTGAGTGCTGTACATGCTCATACTTTTCATGTTCATACTTTTCAGTTGGCCAACATTTCTATAAATCCTTTGTTTTTATTGGTCTTCAGTAATATTCTAATTTTCTGATATGATGAATTTGAGATTTTCATTTGTTGTCATTTGTAATCATCAAAATTAAACAAAATAAACATCTGAAATATATGAGTTTGTATGTAATGTATGAATATAATATACAAGTTTCACTTTTTAAATGGAATTACTGAAATCAATCTACTTTTTCATGATATTCTAATTTTATGACCAGCACCTGTATAGACTCATAGGCCTTTTGTCTAAAAAAAAGATTTAAAAAAATGTCACAGCACCGCCTGTTGAAAATTACTTCTAGTGGCCCTGAATTATGTTTACGGCATTTGAAATCCAGAAAAACACAGAAACTCTTTTAAAATCACCTCGTATCCTTGTGTTCGGCTCTGACACCAACGAAGCAGAGAGTTTCTCTTTGAACCTCCATGGCGACGCAGCAGTAGGTTAAAACCATCCTGGGACCTGACAGCAAGATAAAAAAAAGACTAATGAGCTTGTTTCTTTTTTTCTTATATTGTTTTTGTACAGATTTTGTAAAAAGCAGGAAATTAGGTAAAACAGCCTTTACAGCAGGGGGACGTTTATCGTCCTTATAATGGAGACTTGATTAGACAAATTGGATAAAGCAAACTGAACCAATATTAGCCGGATGTGGCAGTTACATTGGCCTTTAGATCGGAAAGGTAGGTTGATATGTGTACTAACTCACTTGGTGGGAGGCAGTTCAGTAAGGGCTGAGTTGTATTTGTTCAGAGACTCCTCACGTTTTCCTGCAAAGTAAACACATATTTAAAATCTCTCACCATAAAACACCCGACCACTTTTTAATATATTTCCTTTTTTGATAAAATAATTTACCCACATAAATTAAAACTACCGGTACTATATTCATAAATAGATCTTAAAAGCTTTGCACGGTATTATGTTAAAACTGGCAAGTTGGCCAGTATAATATGGAGCCTAGGCGGAAGTTGAACTGAAAACACTGCTCTTCTACATCCACCACGACACAGCCAATCAGCTTTGAACCACACCTCCACAAAAGCCAATCAGCTTCCAAAGCTCATCTTAAAAGGCCTCCGATCCGCACTTGTCTGCTCCTGTGCGCAGTCGGTGGTTGTGCTGTGTAACTTTATTCAGATGACCCTGTTTCAACCCACCTCCAGCCCCTCCTCCACCATCGTAGCCAAAACTTAATCAGAGTTTAATACCTCCCTGACTCTTTCTGCATTCTGCATCTCATTTCAACCAGTCCGGCAGAAGACCGCCATGTTGAGCCTGGTTCTGCCAGAGGTTTCTTCCCAATGGAGAGTTTTTCCTCTCCAATGTCGCTTCATGCTTGCTCATCATGGACAGGTTCTCTCAACCTGTGTTATCCAAACTGGACTTCCATCTTCCAGGTCCCTGAGTGAAGCTCTAGTATCAGCTCATGCAACTCACTGGATCTCCCCATAAAGCTCAGCAGACCGTCTCACTAACCAGCAGTCTATAGACTGACCAACTAAATCTATCTCCACTCTACCACCAGTTTCAGGCCGGGGGGGGAAACAGCCCTGTTCTTTATTCCTCTTCATGCATATCTATCAAAATTCAGCACCATGTTTCCTGCCGAGGTCTGAGCACCAAAGACAAAGTAATTATATCAGTAAATTTCTTCTAATTTTTTTAATGTTTTTTCTCTGTGTGTGAGTTTTTCAGATTTAAATGTTTTTGTTTCAAATACAGGAGACACACTGAAACATTATAATTGATTTGTCCAGAGCTTTTCACCTTTTGCTGTTTTTAAGTGGACTTTATCTACTACCAAAAAGAAAATAAACAGAAAACTTTGCCCTTCCACTGTAAAGTTTCAAAGGCTCATTATGGATTGGTTAGTCAGAGATATTGTATTTTACGTCATATGAAGTGTTGTTGCTAAATGACGATAAGAGAAGGATGATGAGAAGCCACTCAATATTCCTGTCATCAAAACAGGCCAACATTTCAGCAGCTGGCAGATCAAATATGGAAATATCTGATGTTTCTTTTTTTCCCCCAAAATTTCCTTTGTTTTTAACTTTTCGCACAGTATGTTAAAATAACCTTGTCCTTATATAATTCAACACTGAATTTTAACACGATTTTACCCCAATTCAACTAGAAAAATTCAAATAGACATAATCTCCTATTATTGTCTATTTAAAAAGAAATGCATATAGGGAGAGGAAATAAATGTGAAAACATTTAGGCAAAACTAAAATTTAACTAAAAAGTCCAAATTAGCAGATGAGAAAAAAGTTGAAAATCTGTATAGGCAAATGAAGGCCAAGCTGTGCATCTAGTCATAAGATTAACAAAGTGGATTTGACTTTTAATGTAGCTGAATATCTTTTGAATCTTCACTCAAGTTGTACAAACTTGAGTGAAGATTCAAACCAAATAATCTGACAATCAGTTATTTGGTTTCCACATCAGTCTCAGGTTGTAATATCTGAACTAAAAACACCAAAGTCCTTTTTAAAGGAAGTATTTCAGTATAACCAAAAAGTCTTACCAATACATGCTGTTGATATTTTAATATCTTGGGGCTATTTTTAGAGCCAATATTGCTTTTTTATACCTCCATTTAGATGATAAAAATGATCAAATGTTAACAAATGTTGAAACAAGACTGAGTTTAAAAAGGCAAACAAATGGAGAGAGCAGCAATGCATGTCCCTCACATAAACTCAAGGAGTGGCTGCTGAATGCATTTATGAATCAGTCAGCTCATGCACTTATCAGTCGATACTGATTCGAGACAAAAACACAAATATTGACCAAATATCTCTTTTGCTATCTGTATTGATCTACCTCTAGCTGAAACATGAAAAAAAAATCAAGGGTTATGGATACATTTCTAAAAGCACAAATTTTTTTACGATAAAAAAACAAACATTTTAAATATTACAGTAGATAAAACCAAAATCCCCCATCCCCCTATCTACAATCAGCATGTGCAGAAATTTCACAGAACGTCTGACCTGCATCCTTTGGCAACTTGGTGTCTTGCCACTCTGAACTTTTTCTTCCTCTTAGTTGCCCCAAGTTCTAGAAAAATAAGGTTACTGTAACTGACAGCATGGATAGAATTTAACTGTTAATTAAACAATATAATTGAAGTAGCTTTTCTGAATAAACAGGGTCTCACCTTGTTTGTTGACCCCACTGTTGAAGGAAGGTTAGTTTGGGATGCATCGTTTCGTATGGGATCAGTGTCAGAAGAAGCGGGCAATCTAGAAAGGCTTCTGAAACATAACAGGACATAACAACCAACTGTTTTTATACTCTGCTTCAGCTTTGAGTTATTTTCCTGAGGCTGTCCTCATATGGCCAGATTAGAGTCTGGAGGTACTGTAAATTCACAACAGCGTTCCAGGACTCTGTAATTGGTACTCATCTTTGTGTGCAAAAAAATAAATAAATTGGATGCAGAAACTTTACTTAAAAACTTAAAAAATCACATCAACTACAAAAAATACATATATTTAATTTGCATTTTTAACAGATCAAAGGGCTGGATGATTTCTCTCACCTTGACCTCTCTGAAGTTCTCACCCTTTGGGATTCATTGGGCTGGACATCTGCTCTGTCCTCATTGGTCACATTTTTCAGGGAATGTCTGGTAAAACCTTTGAAGTCCACTTTTGAATTATTCTCAAAAACATTCTTAGTTACTTGATTCTGACTCTTACTTTCCGTCCTTTCGCCTCCAAGCTTGTACAATCCCCTTAACCTGCCCCTATTTGTGCTCTCCTTGCTTTCAGACATAATAATTTCTGCATTGGACCCCTTTAGCTCCTCTCGAACATGGACATCAGTTTTATATTGAGCGTCAGTAAAGGTTGCCAATTTTTGCCTGGTTTCTTTGAGCTCTCCTTGTAGGGTGAGAAGCTGATTTTCAGCCTCCTTCTGTCTCTGCTGAGCTGCAGCCAGCTCCATCTCGATTTCCTTGTGGGCCGTTCGTAATGCTGTGAGCTCTTCTTCTGCCTCGGCTTTTAGGCGGTCAGCCACCGACACGGCCACCTGAAAGTCTGCCTGGAACTGCTGCCATTCATCACGCTCTGTCTGGAGGTAAACAGGAGATATCTGCCATTTAGAAAATGTCAGATGCTTTTATCTAAAGCAAATGATAAATTAGAATGTGACAATACAGTTAAAATCGAACCAATAATATTTGTTTGATTTGGTCTGACCTTCAATTTCACTAACATCTTTTATCTTTGGGGAAAGGAGTCATACTTTTTATTCAGAGCTTATTGTCACTCAGGGGGTTTATTTGTCTCTGTGTCTTTATTGCAGTCTTTTTCTTTAGCGGACAGTAACAGCAGGGGTTTGAAAGCCCTGACATACCTTTGTAAAGATCGTACAATTTTGTTTACTTTGGTAGCATCTCTTTCACAGCATTATGTATTGTTAAAATTGTGCACTGAGAAAACCTGGAGGTTTATATCAAAAGTGTACTCTAAAAGTGTTTCTTTTTTTCTGCATTTCAAAACAAAAAAACGCAGAAGTTACCAGAACTTCCACCTACTGAAATAACCAGAAACTTTAAAGGTTTAAGTAACAGCCACACGTTCAATAATGTTAAATATTACAACAAGCCTGCTTTTCTGAACTGACTTACTGTAATTATTGTGTATCCATCCAGCCATCCATTTTCTAACATGCTTAGTACCAAGTGGGATCGCGAGGGGTGCTGGTGCCTATCTCCAGCTGTCTACGGGCGAGAGGCGGGGTCCACCCTGGACAGGTCGGCAGTCCATTACAGGGTAACACAGAGACAAACAGGACAAACAACCACTCACGCACACACATACACATAAGGGGACTTTAGAGAAGCCAATTAACCTAAAAGTCATTTTTTCGGACTGTAGGAGGAAGCCGGAGTACCCGTAGAGAAGCAACGCATGCTCAGGAAGAACAAGGCAGCAGTGTCACCGACTACAATACTGAGCAGCCAATTATTGCGTATTGTGTAATAATCCCCCCCCCCCCCCAGTTTAAGAAAATAAAAATAAAAATAGTTTTTCAGCCAGAAAAGTGTGTATTGCTGCCATTTTGTTACACGTTCGCTGGCCCTACCGTGTTTGTCTGTTGTTAACGCCTATGACCTGCAATGCAATGCAAGCATGGATGCTGGAAATACATCCGAAGTGCAAAATAATCTAGAAATACAGTAGCAGCCATTCAAATGGCCCTTCCCAGTCAAACGGCAGCTGAATGGCAGCCCACTTCCCTCCAAACGTCCAGCCACTGCAGTGACCCCTTCTTGCTTATTTTTACTCTGACTCCATCCTTTCACTGAATTACAGAGTCTGACCAGGAGATGATGTTTCTCTTTAGATCTTAATGTCCACAAATCATGACAGAAAGAATATTTTGGTAAAAATATTGATGTTTAAAAAGACCAGCGAAAGTAGGGACATTTTGAATGGCTACTACTGTACAGTAAGTAAAAATGTCTTAGATTAACTGTAGTTCCCCTAATTTGAGTAGGTAAATAAGATGGTTTGCCAATAGAGTATTTTTACTATAAAATAAATAGATAATATGCACTTCAAATAAGACAATGTTAGCATAACCTTAGCATAATACAAAAAGTATTGGTGAAAAGTTGATGTTCTGTGCTTCTGAAAGTGTCTGGACTTAAACTGACCTATAGAACCAATTAAAAATCAGCGGGGTCCGAATAAAGAAAATCAACAATCAGTAAAGGTCCAGAGACATTTTTAATCATAATGGGTTACTTTAAACAGCATTTAACACTGAAATAAAATGCAGGTGTTTATGCATCTATGTTATACACTGAATTTTTAAATTAAAAAAGGACATTTTAAATTTTAAAATCTAAATTGATTTTGAAGTAGAGAAAAACAATCTTTCACCCCAGCAACCATACCAAGTTGATTTTTCAGCAGCTAATTAACATCTCTAATGCTGCAATAACACATTAACTCGTTCCACGAGTACCGGCTGAGTTGAAAAGGTGGCAGAACAGGAGCAAGGAGATGAGAGAGGAAAATAAATTAAGCCTTCCATCAATCCTCATGAGCAATGTGAGATATTTTGGAAATAAGCTAGAAGAACTCCAAGCACTAGCAAGAATCTGTTAGGATTCCAGTTTGTTTGGGTTGTTTTTATGTTTTCCTTTTCCATCACTAGATGGTCCTCGTTTGGACCTCCTCGCACACCTGCGGCACGTTGGTTCATCACCAGAGGAGTATTTGAGCAATGGGCTGTCACTACCTCGACTCCACAAACTGGATCCAAGGAATAACCAAGAGTCCCCTAAAAGTGAGTCCATCTCCTGTAAATTACAAGCCTCAGTCGTTTTTCCTACGGTCCATGAACTGATCATTGTGATCTCCCCTTCAGAGTTTCCGGTTCCGGTTCACCAGTCTGCTGAGGTCAGACAGTAGTACCCAGCTGTATATCTCTCAGTCTGTGTTTTTGCAAAACCTGTTAAGTTTTACCCTTGGCTTCTGAGTGTGTTTCTGCATGTGGGTCAGATCCTTAAAGCTCATCATGACAGAACAGAATATTAGCAAAGCAACACCATTGGTTTTACTGAAATGTGGTACAGGATCATATCTCGGACTCCAATATCTCTCTGCCAGGCTTTTTGATCATATGAGCAGCCAGAGATTTAAAGAAGACTGGAAGGTTGGTCGGCAGGGCTAGTGAACAACAGATGGCATCATTCAGGACGTGTTACTGTGAAAATGTCACTGCAGCCAAGATACAGTACTGAATGGTCGGCAGATGTTTTTTGGCCATGCTATTTGCGTTTACCAGTTTTCTGTTACTAACTGTTTACATTCAACCTTCTGCTGTTGCCAACACTGCATGTGAGGTAATCAGTTTTGTTGTTACAAGCTTTTTGTAGCAATAACTGGTGTTTTTTAACATGCCTCACTCTCTGCTACACTGCCAATATTCCAGCAATTTGTCAGCTGCTGTACTGGAGAAAACAACATTTTGGACTTGTTTTATGCAGACATTAAGGATTCATATATCTCAAAAGTTAGACCTCCTCTCAGGAAATCAGATCAAAATTTAGAGTTGTACAATTTTTATAGTTGGATCCAAAATGCAGAAAGGTAGACTTAGTAGTTTTCCTATAGCTTTATTTTGTTGATGGTAGCAGAAGGGTTAATCCAAAAGAAAAACTGAACACAGGAACAAAAATAAAGAAAGATGGTAGGTGAGAATGACCAGGTAAAAAACTAGACTATAGGAAGCAGATTTGATAAACAAGAACACTAATTAGCAACAGGAGAACATAAGCTAAAGATAACAGAAAGAATAACTATGAAAAACTATACCAAACTATAAATACATACCACAAATTTTGAAAATAGATCACTGAAAGAAACAGCAAGGAAGAAATACAAAAATGATATACATTTAACACAGAATTAAATAAATAAAAGTGTAACTAAAAACCCAAAATAAAAACTAAACAAAAGATGGTCACAGAAAGCTAAAGAAACCCTGCAAGGTTGTTTTTGAGGCTGCAGACTGGGATGTACTGTGCAATTGTGTGTCAGCCACATGGAGAGGACATTAATATATTGATTGAGTGTTACACTCACTACGTAAACTTCTGTGTAGTTAACACCATCCTTACTAGAACAGTGAAATGTTTCCCTAACAATAAAGCATGGATCACAAGTAATCTGAACCAACTGCTCAAAAAGGAAAAAAAAACAGGCCTTTAAGAAGGGTAGAGGGAATAAATTAAGAATATACAGTAGTAACTTAAGGGTCGAAATGAGAGGAAGCAAGGAAACATACAGGAAGAGGCTGGAAGGCAAACTTAAAAAAAAACAATATCAGTGATGCGTGATCAGACATGGAGAAGATCACGGGCCTCAAGCAGAAGGATGATTAGATAGATGGATGTCTGTACAAAATCAATGAACTGAATAAATTCTTCAACCGCTTCAGTTAGAGGGTGTGTGTAGGGAAGTGGCAGCTCAGTGGTTAGGGCATACAGTTTGGAATCCTGAGGTCCTGAGTTTGAGCCCCACTCCCACAGACTGCCACTCTGGGTCCCTGAGTAAAGACACTTAAACCCCACAGTGCTCCCCGAGGGCAGCACAAAGGAAGTCCACTGCTACCCAAGGGGATGGGTTAAATGCAGAGAGTCCATTTCATTACTCTGTACTTGTGACAGTGTAACGACAATAAAAAGCTGAGAAACAAAAATAACAGCAACATTGATATTCTGCCCTCCTCTGCCATTGACTCCGCTGCTTTTATGAGTTTGTTGTGAGCCAAATCATCCATCCACCTTTCACATGTCTGTCTCTAAAAGTCAAATGAAGAGCTAACTGGAGAGTGAATCGTGATAAGACATTAAGTCCTGCTGATGTTAGCACCAGAGTCCTGGAGGCCTGTGCAGAGCAGCTCTGTGGGATTCTACAGCTACATCTTCAACCTTAGCCTGACCAAAGAGACAATTCAGATGATGTGACCTCTTGCATTGTTACAATACAAAGAAGACTCAGCCATCAGTCCTCAGTGACTAAAAACCTGTTCCCCTGACATCACACATCATGAAGGTCCTAGAGACACTTCTGTTGGTTCAATTCAAACAAACAAGCAGCTATAAGGAACCCCCTGCAGTTTGCTTGTTGGAGCTAAAGATGCCATCATACACCTGCTTCAACAGACTCACCATAATTTAGACAAGACAGAAAGCACTGTTGGGATTCTGTTCTTTGATTTTTTTTCCAGAGCATTTAAGACCATTCAGCCTGACTTACTTTGTGGGAAACTTTCGAAGACTCTGATCAAGGCCTCAACAATCACTTGGATTAAAGACTACCAGAGAAACAGACCACAGTCTGTTAGACCGAAGGGTCAACTGTCTAATCAAGTAGTCAGCAGCACAGAAGAACCACAAGGAACAGTCCTCTCACTTTTCCTTTTTACTCTGTTCACCTCTGACTTCCACTACCAGACTGAGTCCTGTCATCCTCTCATCTACAGATGACACGTTCCATACTATTAGAAGATGTGGGGGTGGTGAAGAAGTATAAATACCTTGGTGTTCACCTGGACAACAAACTAGACTTCAGACACCACTGTGTGGCCATCCACAAGAACGGACTGAGCAGGCTGGACTTTCTAAGGAGGCTTGGGTCCTTCAGGGTTTTAGCAAGATGGTGCATACCTTCTATAAGTTTGTAGTGGAGACTGATCTCGTCTTCCATTGTCTGCTGGGGTAACAGCATCAGAGCGAACAACCTAAAAAGGCTGGCTATGTTACACTGGAACCTCTGGAGATTATTGCACAAAGAATAATTCTTCATAAAGTGAAGTAAATCATGGAGAACAGTGAGCATCCTCTTCAGAAGTTTTTTAAACAACAGAGTGAGAGGCTTTTCCAGATGCGGACATAGACCAATACAGAAGATCCTTCCTCACAGCTCAATGAAAAGAAAAAAAAAACCTATGAATTACTGCAACATTAAAATTTCCTTTGGGATTAATAAAGTATTTAAGAATTTTGAATTGATCTGAAATTGTGCAGGGCATTGAATAAACACTGTCATGTTAATTTATTGTTTAACCACATGCCCTCATTTTATTTCAAATAATTCCCTAAATAAGAATCCAAAAGTATCATGTTGGATAGGTTTTTGAAGACGTAAACATAGACTAGGGTCAAATTGACTTCAAATGTAATAGGAGTGCTAAGAATTAAACTTAGTTTTAACATTTTAAACATGGTTATTTCTAAAAGCCACAAAAATGCTAAACAAAGTTAGCATTTGAATAATTTCTGTTAGAAATGTTTTGATTTCTTCCAGTGTTCATTTTTCCACAAAGGCTCAACCATGTTGCTTTAATAAATGTAGGTAACAGTTCTGCTTTTTGTTAGTAGGATTACTCACAGCGTAAAAACCTAAAAGCAATGGCTTGAAGAAATCAAAGCCAAAAAAATGTCCATACTTAAACAATTCACAAATAAACAGTTAAAGCTAAAATGAAGCCTTCTGCATACTAAAAATTGCCCTAGCAAATATCAAAGACTGTTTATTATTTGTAGATTGGGGGAAATATAGGGAAAATTGGTGCAAATTTGAACATGAGTGGGGAAAAAAAGGAAGGGGGGGTCTGCTACATGCAAAAACATGTGCGAATTACCACTAATTTCATGGTTTACATCGTAAATCTGGTAAAAAAACAACAACAACAAAATAATTAAAATTAGCAGATAATAAATGATAAAATATTTAAACATCTATAATTTTGCAGAAACTCTCCTGGAAAAGTTATAATGAAAAAAAAAATATCAGCAACTTCTTATCTTAAATTCTGCCTAACATTTACGATTTTAAAAAGGATGATTTTTTTTAGATTGAAACCTATTTCCTGCAGTACATAAAGTAGGACTTACATGTGAATCATTTGTCCTGGAGACATATTTAGAAGAAATTAGGTTGCGAAAATGAGCAATCAAAAATCCATTTGGCCCACACAAGTAAAATCAAAACTAAACAGCAAGCCTCAGCAAGCTGAAGGGAGCTGAGCAACAACAGGCATTACTTAATGGGTCACAAGTTTTTTTTTTTTTTTTTTTTACTCCATTGTTAGATTGTGAAACTATGTCTTCACTCCTTGGGCTGTAATCCCAAAACTTTCTTTCATATTTTAAGATGCAAGCCACACAGTTTCTGAGTACCATTTTCATGAAACTGACCTTGCTTCACATCTTGAAGGATAAAAGAAAAAGGGTTTTTATATGTCTGAGGCTAGCATACTGAAATAATAAAAGAGGAAAACATCAAACAAACAGGATCAAACGAGGAAATCTGAACTAGCAGAGCAAAGACGTAAATGATAACAGAGTATTGTGAAATTCAAGACAATGAGCACTATAAGAAGAGACTGTGTGTGTGTGTGTGTGTGTGTGTGTGTGTGTGTGTGTGTGTGTGTACTTGTTCATGTTACCTATTTAGGACAGTTTTTTGTATATTTAATAAACCACTGAGGACCAACAGGCCTTATGGGGACTGAAGGCTGCTGTTCCTAATGTGCTAGACCCCCATGTTTCACCTTAGAGCATAAGCTTAGAGGTAGGATTTGAATTAACTTTAGGGTAAGGTTGGGGTTAGGAACATAGTGATAATAGTTAGGGTTAGTTGAAATGTCAGGGTTAGACATAAATGCATAAACTAAAAATAAATGTAAGTAAATGTGAATGTGTGTGTGTTCGGGGGGGGGAGGGTTAAATCTAATTTAAGTTTAAAGCAGAGCTACATGAGACAGAGAACTGGGACTGAGGAGCAGAGCAGTCAGGAAGGTTTGGGATTTGATGAAGAATGGATGGAGATTTAAGAAGGAGGGGAAGTCTGAGCCAACATGTTCCCTCATCTGACCGGTGACTCCAGACCGCAGCTGGCCTCGATTACACTGGATGCATGCACACACACACCCACACACACATAATATCATATTCCTTTCCCCTCTCCCACACATGCACCCCCATTTATGTTCCAACTCAACATCAAACCTCAGTGTTAGCTTTACTCCGACTGACAACATGAAATGAACAGAAATATTCTGTTTGAAGCTGAGCAAGTTCTATGTTAAGGACAGCCATCCCCATGCTATTTCTGAAAGATCTTGTCTATGCACAGTATTTGTTATCTATGTGGATGAACCAATTAGAGCATGTCTGTTTAAGGAAACAGGAAAGGGTGCTCCTCAGTTCATAAGATAACAGCACGGATTTCCAAACAAACTGACTCAGCCCAAGAGGGCCTAACCTTGTGTCCACCCCCCCAAGACCAGATGCAGTGTCCAACCTTGACAGTCCAGGCACAGTTGAACCACTGACAGAAACTGGGAAAGCTCCAGCTCACTTGGAAATGTTGTCCTCTGAGATTGCTCCACCCATCTATCCGTTGTTCACCTCCACACCCAGTTTTTGGAATACGTACTTTAGGGAAATGTCCCAACAGCTAAACAGCTCTTTTCTACAGTTTTCTCCTTTTTCAAAGCCTGTTAGATGAATTAAGAAACTATTTTGATTTATTAAGAAATTGTTAATTAAGACATTTTTTAAACAATCTAAAAAGAAACGCAAGTTATAGTTTCTTGTTTTTAAAACTGACCCTAAAAGAGCTGTAATTACAAGGAAATGTGATTCTCCAAAGCATTGGTATACTGCAATAAATCTAAAAAACTGTACTTTTTCTTCCACTTTACAATTACACACTATTTAGTGTTTGTCTTCCCATTACATCCTAAAAATATATACCCAAATGTTAGTCATTACAACATTCAAAATGCACTCAACTGTATTTCACTACAGTCCAAGCTGCCCAATGCATCATAAACAGTTGATTTCCACAAGTGAAACAATCTGGGGAAGCCTTCAAGCTGAATGTTTTGGAGCCCACAGCTGCAATCACCATGAACTAACACTGCAAAAAAAGAGCAGCACAAAAAAAAAAAAAAATCCTGGTTGTTGAACAGACTTCTTTCAACATGTGACCTGCCTACATGACCTCCTTCCTCCACGTAGAGGGGCCCTTTTTAAGCCTTGTTTGCAGGAGCAGTGTAGCGAGCAGAGAAAAGAGAACCAGCAGATCATTCTAAAAAATCTCCAGCAGCGTTCACCTGGAACTGATTCTGAAGCCTAGCTTTGAGAGGGACTGGTGGGAACACAAATCTAACCAGCCACCCACGCAGCAAAGCACATACATGCATTTGTCCGACAATGAATGGCCCGATTTCATTTTTGCTAGTTAAGGCAATTGAAACTCTTGAACCCAGACAGATGGGGCGCTGCAAAGGGATCAATGGGAAAACATTTTGCGTCTGGGAGAGACAGACTATGATAGGAAAATTTTTGAAAGGGGAAAAGAGAAACTATACAGTGCGACGGATTGCCTTTGTGTCAATGAATCGATGCAATCAACTAGTTTTCCTTAGATAGAAAACTTTGAAACAATTTGACTGTATGACCTGGTGAACTGTAAAGTGCCTTGAGATGACATGTGTTGTGAATTGGCACTATATAAATAAACTGAATTAAATATAGAAGAGTGCTGCTTTCAAAATGTTAAAGGAGGAGTAATGGGGTCTTAAAGTGAAATGAAAAAAGGTTAAGCAATGGGGTCAGATCGGCTAAAGACAAATTCAAAGTTGAGTTGAGATAAAAAAGATTAATGAAGGAGGAGAGAAGGTGAGACAATATAGAAGTAAGAGGAGGAACTGGAGGATCAGTTAGAAGGGAACCCTGCTGCTAAAGCCTTAATAAAAACATACACTCTTGCTCTATTTATTAATGCACTTCCAGCCAATTACCAGAAATACAAAACACAAGATTTCCCATCCAAGGATCTTTTTCATATATTACTTAAATACGGTACCACAAATATGAGTGATAATAAATTTGTATTGTATGTGCTAAAAGAATTACATAATACATAATTCCCTTTCTTTTTAGAAATGAAAATCAGGGGAAAAGATGTGAGCTGCATTTGAACTATAATCGGAATCAGATTCCACTTTGATGACCAAGTTTGTGTGCACAATGAATTGGACTTTGTTTTTTGTTTTCCTTGTTCATGCAATTCAACAGCTCAGACAACACCTATGGTATATAGAAAGAAGATAATAGCAGCAGCATCTTTTCTTTCTTTAATAAATAAAAAGAAACGGAGAGCAGGTTGTAAAAGCAATTACAAGAAAGCTTGGGTTTAAAAAACTGATCACATCAGTGAGATTTGAAGTACAGAAAAGTCAGCTTTTAATTTACAAATGAAGGAAGAAGAGAACAGGAGGAACTGAATGCAGATGAGGGAGGTGGACCGTAGGTCATCTCCATCTGTCGTAATCTGAGGCAGACATAGAGCAAACTGAGAGCATCTGGCTCCAAAGCTCATAAGGGAGGGTCAGGAATTGGAATAAGTGAGTGACAGGAAATTACCACAGAACATCACCATCCTCATGAAAAGACAGAGAGCTTTAGAAATATGACTCTGGAATTCTTAAAGGAATTTAATTTTGTTCTCATTGTACTCAGGCTGTTCATGTTGGGCTTAGTTTGAACATAGAGAGAATTTAGTAGAAAACGTGACTATGAAAATGAGACTTCTAGGCTTCTACATCAAAGAGGGGAAAATTGTCAACATATCTTGCAAAAGATGATTTCAGATTATTTCTTTCTCTCTCAGGCCTCTGAGGAGAAGCATAGGACAGGAAAAGCTTTAATTAACAAATCTGTGGTTTCCAGCAGGCAAAGTAGGTCTCATTCCAAAGTTCCTTTGTGGTATGAGAGCAAGGAGGTGACAGACTGTGTGTCGGCGCTAACTCACAGCTAAAGGGTCATAACCACCAGCCTGTCTTCTCAGTGGCTTCCTGTTTACTTGAGAAAGGTAATTTATCAATTGTCTGGGGAAAAAAAGATTACAATTAGATTGATATTTTTAGGCCCCCAAATTTCGGATCCAAGAAATATCAATCTAACTAAACAATATCTACAGAATGAACTGAAAGTCAGAAAACATGTAAGCTTTATTAATGTTGCAAGACAGCTTTGTGGGAATAGGTCAATATTATGCTTAGAACTAGAGTTGGGTGGTGTGGAGATTGTTTCGTAACTAATCCGTCATTAGTCATTTCATATTAAAAATGACAAATTACATATTCTTTCAAAAAGTAGCTTTGATTTCTATAGTTATGCACATATAGGCTTAGATTTCTGAAGGACATAGGGACTACTTTTCATCATTCTGTTTTATTCTTTCTCTATTCTCCCATTATACGGTATTTGTTAATTCAACCTTTTGTCAGAAATCCAGTTTGTGTGGTCTGTTGTATGTGTTTGTCTCCCTCCACCACCAGGTGACGCCCTGTCCTTGTTGGTCCTCCCTGCACACCTGCGTCTCGTTGAATCAATATCTGGAGGAGTAATCTGGCCAGTTCCTGATTGGCTGTGACACCATCCTGGACAGAAATATCAGCTGTGCTGCTGCCATCAACACCTTTGTTTATAGATATTGGAGCTTGGCCTGTTTTTAAGTGTAATCCTGTTTTCTTACTATAAATAATGGTATGTGCTCTCTTTCATTATTTGAAGAGGGAGCTCATCTGCATGGGTGCATCTTTCTTGGATGGGGGCCACCTGTGGAGCCAAGTAACAGTTATCTGTTGTAGCCCTGCTTCGTTTTGTATGCCTGCGTCTATCTCCTTGAACTTAGCCTCCATAGATTTCTGCTCACACTGCACCTGGTTCGGATGTAGGTTTCTTCCTGTTAAAAGAAAGTTTTCCCCTCCACTGTCACTACACGCTTGCTTGGTTTGAGGGACTGCTGTCGAGCACAGCACACAAGAAAATCTATGCAGCGCATGAAATAAAATCAAACTATAAATCAATTAGTCCAATAATTTTCTTTCTGTATCACTAAATCCATGCATCATTTGTTTTAAATGTAAACCAACAAAGAAAATATGAAAAACAACTCTTGCTCCCCCACCCCATGCAATCTTTTTACATAATGTGGAAAAAAAGAGAAGAGTTCTTGCTTGCTTCATTAAATATAATAATAACTGAAAAAAATAGGGAATACCTTTATCTTTATATTATTTAGTATGGGCTCTATTTACATCTCAGCCAGCTGGATACACTATAAGAATGCAGCATAAAGCTCAGTCACTTCTTTTTTTTTTTTGCTAAATTCAAGTAGCCTATATGATAAAGAGACAAGGGTCAAGTCAGCATATCCTCAGACATGATGGCAGCAGCACTTAGATTTGGGGAGCTAAAGGAAATCTCACAGCTTGTGGATATTTGTGCTTCACTTTAAACATCCAGTGCTGATTATGATGATTTAGTTCAATAAACCATGGAAAAACAGCACAGAGAAATCTACTAGTGGCATATTTGGAAAACTATTGGAAAAGTAAAAAGATGTTAAAAATAAAAACTATTTAAGTCAGATTTGTTTATTTATAGCAGCATTTTATAAGAGTTTTTATTCATAGATAGATAGATAGATAGATAGATAGATAGATAGATAGATAGATAGATAGATAGATAGATAGATAGATAGATAGATAGATAGATAGATAGATAGATAGATAGATAGATAGACAGATAGACAGATAGATAGACAGACAGACAGACAGACAGACAGACAGACAGACAGACAGACAGACAGATAGATAGAGGGACGGATGGACGGACAAATGGATAATGGGAAAGCACAGAGACAAATTACCCAGGATTAATTCTACCTGGACAATACATATCCTTGGACTTTAAATCCATGGGCTTTTAGTTAAAAGGGGGCTACTATGCTCCTGTCTATAACTCAATTCAAAATGTATCTACTGAAAAAAATGTTAGCTTGCCTGCTGTAGATGGAACTATAATCTTTGAATAACAGATGTATCTGTCAGTGAAGCCCTAAAATGACTATTCAGTCTCCAAATATACTGTAAGTTCAGTTATCATAAAGCCCAAAACTAATACGTATAGCCATTGCTTACCTGAAACGTAGTCTTTAAACGTTTCACTTCAGTAAGTAGTTGCTTAAGAATCTCTGGGGGAGGTGAAAACAAATGTTATTAGTCATGAGCTGAAAATCAAGAAAAGAAAACGTTTCAGAGAAAAACCCCTGCTGCTCAGAACAACCTTGTAACATGACTTCTTCAAAAACAGGATAAAGGATTCTACTACAGAATAAGACAATTCTTGCCTGTTGTGTTTGCTGTCCCATCCTGTCTGTGTGTGACACCCAGTGTTGTCATAAATTCCTCCAATAGGTCAGCTACTTCCTTGCTCTGTCTGTCTCTGTCTTCATTACCTGGCAGCAGAGACTCATTTAGGCCATTGTCTCTCTCTTTTTTGCTCTGCTCCACACAGCTGGTGGCAGGAGGCACACTGCACACAGACGAGGGGCTCTTAATAGGACTGACAGCTACACTCTTCACTTGGGAGCCTGAAGTCCTGGATGTACTGGTCAGTAGTCCCCCGTTTCTCCCTGATGATGCTTGGCCTTTGCCTGTCTCCTTGAGGGCTGGGCTTATTACAGGACTGATTGCAGAGCTGTTTGAACTGACTGGTGGGGGAGGTCTCCAGTCAGGAGGGGGGATGAGGGTCCTTGGAGAGCATGGCTGGGATTTCCTGCAAGTAGAGGTGATGGTTGCAGCCGGTGCTGGCGATAAAGTAGAGGATGTGCGAGGTGGAAGTTGAGGAATAGTGCTCTGTGGAGATGAAGGAGGAGTGTGGAAACTGTACAAAGGTGCACCTAAGAAGAAAACATGCAAATGTACAATTACACTTTCAATGTTCTGTATTTTACCGATTATTTCCAAAGTTTACGGCAAAACTAAAGATCTTCACAAAGCGTAAAGGTTGGTTTATGCTTGACATGTCTACCATGTGGAAATGCAACTTGCATCCTCTTAAACACAAGTTCTTATCACTGTTTGCATCGGTCTTAACTATTGTATTTCGTCCATAGTACATCATATTTTTGCACACACTTGGGTTCACTGATCGACAAGCAAAAATTATGAGAAAGTGTGTTCCAATATCAAGTCTGTTTCTTCTAACCTTTAACATCATGTGTGGTGAAATATTGAACGCTGACATCCTGTGAACACAATTTCCACAGTGAAACATGGTGGTGGCCATTTCATGTAATCCACTGGACTTCGTTTCCATTTTAGAAGACGTTTTGCTTTCCATCCAGGAAGCTTTTTCAATTCAAAATGTCAGAAAAAGCGTTGAGTTCAAGGCTCTTACACAGTAGGCCTACAAAGCATTTAGAAAACATGCAAATTGAAATGGACAAACTTCCCTGGAATAAAGCTTCCTGGATGGGAAGCAAAACGTCTTCAATCTTGAAAACAAAGTAGCTTGTTTTTGTTTATTTTTTTGGGAGTGAACTGGATGACTGAGAATCTTCACCAGCAAGTGTTTTAATACGTGAAAACCTTTTGAAACTCAGGCCCTATGTGTGCTTAATAAACTGCACATCCCACTGAACACAACATGGCCGTGCAAGCATGATGCTGTAGGGATGTGATTCTTTAGTAGGCAAAGCAAATCTGGCCAGAAAAGTATGGAAGGAGTTCAGACATAACTTCAACTAAAAACCTAAACAATCAGCTATTGAGTCTGATTGAGCTTGAACTGTAAAAAACAATGGGAAAGGTTTAGCACAAACAACATTGAAGCTCTAATTGCAACAAAAGGTAAAGTATTTTCTCAAATGTATTAAACACTAATCACCAGTTAGTTGAACAACAAACAATAAACACATTGAAAACCATAAAAATATTCATTCTGCTTCTTGACATGGTGATTAGCAACATGACAAAATGTAAAGTATGCTCCAAAGGGAATTAATAATTTTGCAAGACAAGTATTTCCCAACAGTGAACATCAAAGATTCTGCAAGCAGCTGCAGGACACAGCAAAAAACAATAAAAACAACTGAATTGTGGCCACAGTAAGAAATAAATATATCTTTAGTCATCTATAGTCCTTCGTGTTGACAATGAAAACATTATTTAGAGTGGTGACTCTCACAAAAAAGCCAGGCTATTATCCTGAAGTTGAAAGCTGCATCACTCATTTCCCACATTAAATAACACAGGGGCAACATTTTGAGTATTAAGACATGGTTGCAGCATTAGGCTTTCTATAAATTATAAGGTTTGATACAAAAGCACACATTATTTCCACTCTTTGGCTAAGCAATAATTACACTTTTACAAACACTATAAAAACGGGAGAACAGCATATTCTTTCTTTCCCATGTTTGGGCAAAAGCAACTCTACTAGCAAAGTGATTGGTTTTTTTCCTGAAGTGATGTAAGAGTTGCATTTTAACATTAGTAAAGTTATGCACCTCCTGCTTCAAGGCCAAACTCACTCAAGGAGAATGACAGGATTGTCTGATAAAGATGAAACGCCACACTTTTTTTTTATCTTTCCTTCCAACCCTCTCCCAAAAATGTGCATGGGTGGTGAAGTGGCTGGATGGAGCAATAAACTGAGATGGATTTGAAAAAAGTTCAAGTGTGTATGTGAACGTGTGTTTCAGACAGCATTAGGCCTCCTATGATTAATCCACTGCCCTTGCATTGAGCAGGGGATTTCTGCTGAGTCATCACAGCTGGCTTGACGGGCCCAGGACGAATAACATAGGGACACAAGGAGAATGACCACTCACTGAGCAATGGACAGGAACGCTGCCAAGATTCCTCCAGTCCCACACATTCAGCTGCACCCTTGCTTTTCCCTTTGTTGCCTTCAGTTTCACAATCCCATCCAAGACACCCACTCTTTAAGTGGAATTTGTTGCTTGCTCTCCTCTTGTCCTTTCCCATAATCGACTATGTTTATTTTTCTAATGACTTATTAGTCATAAATCTAATTTCTTATTACAAAAGAATGAATATGATCAAATACGACACAAGTCGATTGAAATAGATGACGTAGGTGTTTTGATTGAGCATTTACCCCTTCCAAACAAACAAGACAAAAAGATGAATAATAAAATACACATCTATCTTCATTTCAGCTGTGAATGCATCCTAAAACACTTTGGGAAATTTAAATTTCAAAGGGAAAAACTAAGGTTTTATTTCCTTGTGCTTTAAAATATTTCTGATATTTTTATATCTATTTATTTTGCTTTAAAACTGAATCATGTTGGTTTTCAGTTCATAATATATTTGATAATTAACAAGAAGCTAATGCTTCTTTTGGATTACAAAAATAAAGGTACGGTAAGTTTGGCCCCATGTGAGCCCCTCATTTAGTCGCCATGGGGTCAAACTTACCTTTATTTTTTGTAATCTAAAAGAAGCATCTTTTGGATTACAAAAATGAAGGTAAGTTTGCCCCCATGGAACCCCTGATTTAGCCCCCAATGGGCCAAACTTCCCTTTCTTTTTGTATTCCAAAAGATGCTTCTTTTGGATTACAAAAATTAAGGTAAGTTTGGCCCCATGGAGCCCCTCATTTAGCCCCTATGGGACCAAACTTACCTATTATTTTTTGTAATCCAAAATAATCATCTTTTGGATAAAAAAATAAAAGGTAAGTGTGGCCCCATGGAGCCCCTCATTTAGCCCCCATGGGGTCAAACTTACCTTTATTTTTTGTAATCTAAAAGAAGCATCTTTTGGATTACAAAAATGAAGGTAAGTTTGCCCCCATGGAACCCCTGATTTAGCCCCCAATGGGCCAAACTTCCCTTTCTTTTTGTATTCCAAAAGATGCTTCTTTTGGATTACAAAAATTAAGGTAAGTTTGGCCCCATGGAGCCCCTCATTTAGCCCCTATGGGACCAAACTTACCTATTATTTTCTGCAATCCAAAATAATCATCTTTTGGATAAAAAAAATAAAGGTAAGCTTGGCCCCATGGAGCCCCTTGTTTAGCCCCAATGGGGTCAAACTTACCTTTATTTTTTGTAATCTAAAAGAAGCATCTTTTGGATTACAAAAATGAAGGTAAGTTTGCCCCCATGGAACCCCTGATTTAGCCACCATTGGGCCAAACTTACCTTTATTTTTGTATTTCAAAAGATGCTTCTTTTGGATTACAAATATTAAGGTAAGTTTGGCCCCATGGAGCCCCTCGTTTAGCCCCCATGGTGCCAAACTTACCTTTCTTTTTTGTAATCCAAAAGAAGCATCTTTTGGATTTCAAAAAATAAAGTTAAGTTTGGCCCCATGGGGGCTAAATGAGGGGCTCCACCAGGATCCTGATTACAGTATACAAGAACCAGCCCTGCTAATATCTGCTTTAGTTTGTCTGCTGACCTACCTGTGTTTCCATGGTTATCCTTTGTGGTAAAGTTGCCCATCTTGCTCACTGGGCCCTAGATGCGGCCCTGCTGGTACTTGTTGCACTTAGATCAGACCAGTGAGGAGGTAACCTGCACATATCCAGTAATTTATTAGATGAGGTTATGCAGAAGCAAACAGTCAATATGTGTGTTTGTACAATGTTGATAATGGACATGCTGAGAAAATAACCATGCTGACATTAGGAGGCTAAATGACAGTAATTACATTAATGAAATCCTGACCTGAACTGAACCTAGACGGTCTAGTCTGGTCTAGCCTGGTGCAATCAAAGCAGAAAACAAAATCAGCAAATATAATATTTTCAAGTTTTGGCAAAGGAAATAGAATAATATGCAAAAAATAAAATAAAAAGAACACAAACAAAGCCATTACGCGTTAAAATAGCTGTCCGAGCTTTTTACAACTTGTAACGCGTTATCCACCAAAGCGCAAAAGAGTGTAAAGAAAAAAAGTAACTAACTTTTCTTCCTCCGCCTCGGAGCTCAGTAAAATATTACAGGGTAACTGGATGCAAACCTTTAAAAGTGAATAAATAAATCCTAAATGTTTGGATCCGCCTGATGAACCGTCCTCCTGCTAGTTCTCAAACAGACGCGCTTCCTCTTCTGGTTTCCTCACTGGGGAGGCGATGACAGCCGCGTTTATCCAAGCGATCAAACTGAACAACAAGCAACGCTTCCCTCATCTAAGCAAAATCCATCAGAGGAAACCCTGAAAAATCCATTTATATCCATAGATATAAAGTAAAAAGATCTGTGCGCTGAAGTAGCCAAAGAAGCTGCGGCGTCTATCCACTGGAGGGCACAGTTAGTTGGTGGGGGGGGGGGGGGGGGGGGGGGGAATCCTCAGAAAAAGTTTTGAACCGCCCTCATTTAGCTTTAGACCCCAGGATGAGGCAGATGACCTACTGACCCACTGATTTTTTTTATTTAACTTTTCACAGAATTCAGTTTTATTGCTAGAACAAACTTTTATATACAGGTGCTGGTCATAAAATTAGAATATCATGAAAAAGTAGATTGATTTCAGTAATTCCATTTAAAAAGTGAAACTTGTATATTATATTCATACATTACATACAAACTCATATATTTCAGATGTTTATTTTGTTTAATTTTGATGATTAAAAATGACAACAAATGAAAATCTCAAATTCATCATATCAGAAAATTAGAATATTACTGAAGACCAATAAAAACAAAGGATTTATAGAAATGTTGGCCAACTGAAAAGTATGAACATGAAAAGTATGAGCATGTACAGCACTCAGTATTTAGTTGGGCCTCCTTTGGCCTGTATTACTGCAGCAATGCGGCGTGGCATGGAGTCGATCAGTCTGTGGCACTGCTCAGGTGTTATGATAGCCCAGGTTGCTCTAATAGTGGCTTTTAGCTCTTCTGAATTGTTGGGTCTGGTGTATTGCATCTTCTTCTTCACAATACCCCATAGATTTTCTATGGGGTTAAGGTCAGGAGAGTTTGCTGGCCAATTAAGAACAGGGATACCATGGTCCTTCAACCAGGTACTGGTAGCTTTGGCACTGTGTGCAGGTGCCAAGTCCTGTTGGAAAATGAAATCTGCATCTCCAAAAAGTTGGTCAGCTGCAGGAAGCATGAAGTGCTCTAAAACTTCCTGGTATGTGGCTGCGTTGACCCTGGACCTCAGAAAACACAATGGACCAACACCAGCAGATGACATGGCACCCCAAACCATCACTGACTGTGGAAACTTTACACTGGACTTCAAGCAACGTGGATGAAGTGCCTCTCTTCTTTTCCTCCAGACTCTGGGACCTTGATTTCCAAAGGAAATGCAAAATTTACTTTCATCAGAGAACATGACTTTGGACCACTCACCAGCAGTCCAGTCCTGTTTCTCTTTAGCCCAGGCAAGACGCTTCTGACGCTGTCTGTTGTTCAAGAGTGGCTTGACACAAGGAATGCGACAGCAGAAACCCATGTCTTTCATACGTCTGTGTGTGGTGGTTCTTGAAGCACTCACTCCAGCTGCAGTCCACTCTTTGTGAATCTCCCCCACATTTTTGAATGGGTTTTGTTTCACAATCCTCTCCAGGGTGCGGTTATCTCTCTTGCTTGTACACTTTTTTCGACCACATCTTTTCCTTCCCTTCGCCTCTCTATTAATGTGCTTGGACACTGAGTTCTGTGAACAGCCAGCCTCTTTAGCGATGACCTTTTGTGTCTTGCCCTCCTTGTGCAAGGTGTCGATGGTCGTCTTTTGGACAACTGTCAAGTCAGCAGTCTTCCCCATGATTGTGTAGCCTATAGAACTAGACTGAAAGACCATTTAAAGGCTTTTGCAGGTGGTTTGAGTTAATTAGCTGATTAGAGTGTGGCACCAGGGGCCATCAATTTTGAACCTTTTCACAATATTCTAATTTTCTGATATGATGAATTTGAGATTTTCATTTGTTGTCATTTGTAATCATCAAAATTAAACAAAATAAACATCTGAAATATATGAGTTTGTATGTAATGTATGAATATAATATACAAGTTTCACTTTTTAAATGGAATTACTGAAATCAATCTACTTTTTCATGATATTCTAATTTTATGACCAGCACCTGTATATTTTTGGGGGACAGAGAAAGGTCTGATTAAGTATCTCAAGGGAGTAAAGTAGAAGAAACATGATTGGTTTTGAAAATTCTTAACAAAAAAAACTGAAACATACATCTCGTGTTTGTATTTAGTCCCTCTTTGTTTAGACCTTCTAAAATTACTTTGCTTTAATTATAGCTGCAGGGTTTGGGGATGTATCCTTTTTTTTGTGCTTCACAAAATAGCTTAAGGTCTGCCTGACTGATCAAAGAAAGCTGCGGTTCTGCATTTTTCAAATCTTTATAAAGAACCTTGCTTGGATTACAGTCGGTAGTTTGGCTGGGCTGTAATTCTGTAATCTGCCTGTATGTTTAGGGTTATTTTCCTGATCTGGATGAAGCGCTGCCCCAGCATAAAGCCTTCTAAAGCCTTTTATTGTCATTCCACTGTCACAAGTACAGAGCAACTAAATGAACTATGGATGCTATTACTAAGTGGGAAATAACTAAGGTTGGCTATTATTACATAAGAAGCATTTAAATGAAAATCTTCATAATAATAGTAATAATTGAACTTAATTGATCTCACACTGGAAATAGATACCTCTGCATTTAACCCATCCCCTTGGGGAGCAGTGGGCTGCCATCACGGGGCGCCCAGGGAGTAGTGTGGAGACCCAGAGTGACAGTCTGTGGGAGTGGGGCTTGAACTCAGAACCTCTGGATTCCCAACCACAAGGCCACCAATCGACATAATTTTGGAACTCCTTTGTAGTTTACTCAATCCATCTTTGCATGATTAACATCTAAAGCTATCAGCATTATGGCAAATTTTAGGATTTCTATACGCATGAAAATTTGCCACAACATTTTCTTGTTTCTAGTGTCCCATTTCCTGGTTATGGCCAACTTTAAACAGGACTTATTATGGCCTCATTTGAACTTTCTGGTATTTTTATATCAAGGAATGCAAGAATAGCAATCAAACTGCTTCCTCTCAGTAACCATTGAGCTATTGCCTGATTCTCTGATCAACGCCCTGCCTGTCATCTTTGGTGTCTTAATAATTAGCATTTGTGTCCTATTCTTTAAATTTCTAGATTATGGACTGTGAGATGTTTAAAAATGAAGGTTGTAAATTTACGACCTATCCCATCTTTAAACTGCCCCATAACTGCATTTCCTCTCTGTCGGCTCTATTTCTCTCTCTTCATGAGCAGATGACCTCTGTGTATCTGAGAGGTGAGTCAGACATGTCACATTGCTAACTCACAGGACTTCTCTAACAGGATAAAGAACCTGAAACTGGACTTGGATGAGACCACACGGTGTCCTAAGATGTCACATATCTTTTTACTTGCATCCCACCAAATAAGCAGTCTCCACAGTAAGCATAGAAGTGTTTACACCTTAACCCTTATATTATGTTGAAAAAAAATTACATTCATTATGTTGCGGGTCATTTTGACCCGCACTGTGTAAATACAAGCAAAATAGTCAAGAAAACAGGTTAAACCAATAACCAATTTATTTTAGATTACTTAAACATTAAGTCAAGTGACAAACCATACAGTTTTAATTCACACACTTTATTTAGGTTTAAAATGTTCCCTCTTCACAAATTTTGTTTTTTGAAATTTAGCTTTAAAACTCGCTAATTACTAATATTTTGAACATTCAACAATTTTAAAGTTCTCCACATGATGGGAAGAATGTAACTGCTTTCTGCAGATGGAATTCATACATTTCACACAAGATGTACTTGTTTTACTGTCCTCTCTGGAGGGACAGAGCTGTGATCTTTTCCTCTTCTCTTCACCCGTCTCCACTTTATGTTGGTTGGGTAGCGGGCAGTCTTCCCTGGCAGCTGTATATTGCTGTGACTTTGTCCAGATTGTCAACTCCTCCTCTGGTTGAGTTATAATCCAGGATCATTTGTGCCTTCAAGTCCTTTTTTGTGCTCAGAGAAATATCAGCTTGCATTATATTCATGATAAGAACCTTCTGTTCCTAACATGGTCAGCTTTCTTTTCTGAAGTTCTTCTCCAAACAGGTAGGACATAGAGGTTGTCACAAGTGATGTTATGACTTGCAGCCCTTCATTCATCTCCAGCATCAAAAACATCCCCTGATTCTTCTAAGCTTTTCCTCCAGGTAGCTTTCCAGTATACAGTATACTTGCATATTCCATGCATAGCTGGATTTTGCACCTCAGGTTGCCCATATTATGATATGGGCATTCTGAGCAATGCTGATTGAATCTCTTCAATTCATGTGATTGCAAATCTGGTAGGACCAGGAGTTTTTATCAAATTAGCTGATGATAGTCTGCATCAACTCTGGTGTTGTGATGTTGTCACTCTTGCAGAAGATGATTGCCTCATTCCTGGGCTTTCATCTGTTCGGGGGATAATAGAAGAATCTTCCTCTGAGTCCATCTCATAGTAGGAGAATTGATCATGTGGGTCAACAATAACTTTGTCTTCTGATTCTGGAATATCCTCTGCCTTAGAAAACTCTTGCTCTACATCACTATCCAAGTTCAAAATTTGTGAAAAAGACTACTCAGCTGTAATCCTTCAGGAGCTAAGTTTTTGGTGAGTTTTTTCATATAGATGATGTGAGAGCAGTGACAAGAACTAGTGTAAGAAAGTTCTCTCCCTTACCACACCTGGGTCTGGGTCTCAGAGGCAAATGAAAAGAGTAAAGTACATCAAAGAGCCATTTTTATTTACCTGAATGGCTACTTAGCCACATTAAAGTGTCCGGGTCAAAATTACCCCTAACATCATATTTGTATACATACTCTGCACAGACACTCCACTACACATCAGAGTGGCCAGATTTTACATACATGTTCATGACCCCAGATGAGGAAAAGTCACCAAATTTCATGAAGAAGAAAAAAAGATAACCAGTACTTTGATCAACACAAAAACTGAAATGGGTCAAATTGACCCTTAACATAATATAAGGGTTAAAGGAAGTTAGATTACGCTGAATTTTCCAACATGCTTTGCTTTGCCAGAATCGTCCTGGAATTTTGTTTTTCTCTCTAAGTCAGTCTGCAAACAGAGGCGTAGCTAGAAATTTTTTTATAAGGGCAGCCAGGCCATAACCAATGTAAACTGTGGGGTGGCCGAAAGTTGAAAGGCATCAGAACCTCAGGGTCAATCTACAACAGGAAAACGAATGGGCACAACATCCATATTTTCTAAATAAAGACTAACTGTACTTTTCTACAACCTTTGCCAACAAATAGACAGATAAATATTTAAACATCTGTGCTTTCTAAATAAAAGTTAGTGGATACAATTCTGTGAGGTTTGAGTTTTGGGCGGACATCTTTTCTATTGTCATTACTTACCTACTTTTATCAATAATCATTCTGCATAAAATTGATATTTAGAAGTACTAATATCTACATAAATTGATTATTTAATACATTTTATTAAAATAAACTCTTAGATGACCTGCAGAAACACATAATTTTCTCTTAACCTCATATAAGAAAAAATCTAGTTCTGAAAAAATAATTAATGCTGTACTTATCATCTTTAATCTTAGTATATTGATGTGCAGAATTAACCACAGAGTTTTTTTTGTTAAGTAATTTTTAATATATAAAAAAATAAAAATGTTTTAATTATTCCTCTTGAGAGTATTACTGTTGCCACCACCTGTATTAGAGGGGGAAAAAACGGTAGGGGTGGCCATAGGGGTGGCCAATGATTGGCTAACGGTGGCCATGGCCACCCCTGGCCCCCCATCTAGCTCCGCCACTGTCTGCATCAGTTCATCACGGTGGATGTTTGTATATTCAGTACCAACGCTTTCCCTAGAAGCACTTTTTAAGGAAATGTAGTAAAATAAGACTGTATTTTTTTCCTGAATCAATTGGAAACCTTTGACATTTTTCAGATGTTTGCTCCAGTTAATCCTCATTGTTGATATGAATGTGAAGCTTGAGTACGTATGCAGAGATTGTTGGAGCTTATTGGACAAAACATATCCAAAGTTCTTGGGAAAAAAAATTTGGAAAAAAAAAATTTTTACTCTGCCTTGTATGTATATGAAATGCTCCTGACAATCTGAAATTATTTACATCCGTCTGAGACAATTTTCATTTAATTGAAGAAAATAACATAATTCTTTTTATGCAATTTTTTTTCTGTTAAATCCATAGCTTCTAAGCTTTTTTAGTTAAGTTGAGTGTTTTAATCCCTTGTATTGTTACTATGTTTGTAAAATATTATTGTTTTTGTTTTGTAGTGTTTGTATTATAAAACAGGTACTTCTTCAAAGCAAGATATGGGATATTAATGAGACTACCTGTACAAATAATGGCTGATTAAAAAGCCAAATTTATTTAATTCCTACTTTCATAATTCATTCATGATGATGTAAAGCCAGTAAATAATTCATATCAACTTTACATATGTTAATAGCCCCTTTAATCAATCGTCTAACAGAGTTAATCCCACAAGAGACTGAGAGAAAGGCCGCTTCTGTCCTAGGCTGCACGTTGAACTCAGTGGAGGAAGTGGCCGAGAGGAGGATGCTGTCCAAGCTGTCATCCTTCTTGGACAACACCTTCCACCCTCTGCACCAAACTGTAGAGGATCTGAGCAGCTCCTTTAGTGATAGACTTTTACGCCCTGTTTGTAAAAAGGAGCGCTACCGCAGGTCATTCATTCCTGCTGCAACCAGACTTTACATTGCAACAGCAATAACTTGTGCAATGTATAACCTGCAATTTACTATTTGATACCCTGTGCATTAACCTGTTTCTCTATATTTGACACCCAGTGCAAAAACTATATATATAGATATCCACCTATATAAACACC
The DNA here is from genome assembly GCF_016077235.1 of Cyprinodon tularosa. Taxonomy (NCBI): domain Eukaryota; kingdom Metazoa; phylum Chordata; class Actinopteri; order Cyprinodontiformes; family Cyprinodontidae; genus Cyprinodon; species Cyprinodon tularosa. The sequence continues at coordinate 180,541 of NW_024039532.1, forward strand.
CTGTGCAATAACCCTGTATAATTATTTATTTATTCATTATATTATATTAATATAATGAATAAATAGTTAAATAAATACATTTTAAAAAAGCTGTCATATGAGGATGCACTATATATATACTGTATAAATCCAATGCACCTTTCTCTTTTTTTGGCACTGGGTTATTCTCTTTTGACAATTTGAGCTCATGTAACGAGTACATTTCTCCTCTGTGAGATCAATAAAGTGAGTCAATCAATCAATGAATCAGTATAGTACGTTACTACTTTAAATATGCAGATAATTGAGTCTCTGCCATTAAAGCTTAAGGAGTAGCATCCTCCAGCAGTTACTAAGGCTGGATTAAGTGGGCTTAATAAAACAAATATCAATGTTCATGTCACTTTAAAAGCTATGCAGATGTCTTACTCCCTGTAAACACTTAGTGTTATTCCATCAGAAAAAGTCGAAAAGAAAATGGTGGGTTTTATACAACAACACGGTAAAAATTACTTCAGACATATTCGTGCACCTATTTTAAACTTTACGGCTAAAATCTGAACTTTTGAACCAGTTTTTCTAACATATAAGAATATTAGTGCAGTAGAAATACTCTCAATCCTCCCAACCTCACACCAAAGCAAAACAACATGAACTGTAATTTAACTAAAAACATTTATTTCTTTGTACAAAAAATTAGAAAACCCCACAAATGTTTGCAAAGGCAGTATCGCTAACATTTGTGACCAAAGTGCAACAGCAGAAAGGATCTTGTGCAATATAGATTTATTAAGTATGAACTTCTACAGAGAAAAGAGGAGTCTCCTTTATTCAACATAAAGTTAACAATTGATTCAATGAGCACTGATGTGTGACACAAAGCAGGCTGAATGGATAAATATGATGCATTCAATCACCCCCTACATTCGTAATTCAAGAGCAAACTCTTCATTAATGCACCAGCATTCTGCAATAAGGTGACGGGAAGTGAGAAAGAGGTAAGCAGCCTCTTTTGCCAATTTTTTTACGACAAGCAAAGTTGGAAGATATACACATTTAGACCACTTTTAATCTTAGAACAAGTGGAAAATTGTTCTTTCAGGCATTTTTTTGCCATATTTTTTTAAAATTGTATCTCCACTGTAATCCTATCATATAGCTGCGAAAGGATGTCAGCCTCCCTCCAGGCCCATTATTCAGCATCTGATGCCAGTTGAAGCCATTATTCTGCTCTGCTGAGTCTATTATGATTGTCGTGGTGGTGACCTGCTGGTGTTCTGGAGTAGACCTGCTGGGGCTCTAAAACGCTTGCAGCCTGCTACAACTTGCCACTCGTCCAGCTTGGCAGTCACACAAGGCTGGTGCTTCAGATGCTTAAAAAGAGATTACATAGTGTGTCTGACCTCCAGCTGATCAGACAGTCAACTATCTCTATTCTCAGAACTTTCTCTCTTCGTGTCAAGACAGTGTAATCCTGTGCAACAAATAAGGCACAGCGCACATTCTCAACCACACTCAGCGCCTCGCCAGATCTCAGGTCCAATTTTCCGTACTCTGTGTATGACTCTGAGAAGAATGGTGGACACTGCAGGGTGAATGGCACATTGTTTGGTCACACAGGGACTGCCTGCGTCCCTCAAGTCTTTGTATCTCTAATTCCAGATTAGGATAATAAGCATGTGTTGATTTTCCTGCAGAGTTAATCCCACAAGCACACGGTTTATCCTAAAGGAGTCACTACTTTGCTTTGCCAGACTGCCACCAACAAGGTCTCAGACATACAACCCTAACAATCATTATCTGCAACATGTTGCTGTGCTTGAATTAAAAGTTTATATATATCTGGATTTCAAACTTTTTCTTTCATTCTATTTCACATGGAGAATATAGTTTATGTTAACATTGTTTGCTGAATGGACTTCACTTGTCCATGTCAGAAGAAATCCATTGAAATCATAGCCATCAATGAGCTGCTTAAGCACTTAGACATGACTGTCTTCCTTTGTAACAATCATCGGAAGAGAGACGATGCCAAGCTTGCTGAATTTCTAAAATCATGGCATTAGATGGTGAAAAATGTTCTAACTTTATGAAGTCTGGGAAGTTTCAGCATCAGTATATCCCTCCATTCACTCCTTTAACTTAGTGTCTTCCCAGTGCTTTTTTATTTTAATTATCATACATCTATTGCTCTAAGTAATTCAGTTTAACTACATGTAGCATTTAGGTTGAGTCAGGTATCTACACTTACTCATCATCAGAGAGCACATGGGCCTCATTGCAGCTGCAATGGGCCAGCATAGCTACAATCTTAGACCTGAGGAAGTGTAGCTACAAAAACTTAATCCATAATGCTACATATTCTGTATTAGTTGCAATAATTCTAAGGAAATTTCTGGCCCACAAAGGAAGGAGGCGGGATCTCCTGAGTAGTGGGAGCTCGGCGGGTTACATCCAGGACAGGGGTCCTATGTGTTGCCATGCCAGCGCCACCAGCGTCAGTGTGGGTGCCGATCCAGTGCATCACACGAGTGGAGGGCCTGTGGTTAAGGGCCAACTGTCTGGAGCTGTAGCCGCACATCCCAATCCCCACAGCCCCAAGCAGCATTGCCATACCGGGCACAGTCTTCTCCGCTGGGGGTGTCACAGGAATGTTATGGAACGCCTGGGTCTGATGGGAGAGAAAAGGGGACAACTATAACATCTGTTAGAGAAAAAAAAAAACACTTTCAACCCTGAAGACTTTCTTCCAATCCTAAACACGTTTCATATAAATTCTTGTTATTTAGTTTGCTTCTTATAGCACACTAAAGAGTTGTCTTTTATGGGGCATGAACGGTTTCCTTTATGCTATGCGCTGAAAAATATGAGACAATAAGATGAGTAAATCATGAAACCTTCATTCTCTCTACAGCTGCTGTACCACAGGCAGTTAAGAAGCAATTCCTGAAGCTCAATCATCTCTTTCTAATGTCTGCTTACAGTTCAATGGACTGTCACGGCTTGGATTTCTCAGTTGTTTGAGAAACAAACAACCAGTTCAAAATTACAGGCAAATCAGGCAGGAAACGTTTCCTAATTGTGGCTTATGGGTGTATATTAAGAAAGTGCTGTGTTTCATCATTTTGTCAAAATGCAATTTATTGAGGCAATAAGCTAAAATCTATTGTTTGCATTATGGCACCATATGGCTTAGGGGAAATCATTCTGCTGTAGGAGCTGCAGCAACAATTCCTTAAATAGAGCAGGATTAAGTCAAATCATAGGATCTAGTTTACATCCAAGACTTTTGATTCTCTGCAGATTTTTCTAGTGCAGATATATATGCATGTAAAACATGAACTGTGTGATTTTTTTTAATAAAGTTTGAAGGAAAAGATGTGCTCTTCTTACCTGCAGCAGCCTGATGTAACCAGGAGTCAGTGATGGGAGTCTGAAAAACATTGTGGAGCCTTCCACCTTAGACTTCTTTTAAAATCCGATGGAAATCAGAGTTAAAGGCCAGATCACGTTTGGCTTTATTCTCTGAAGCTCCTCTCCCTGGACTCCCTGAACGGGAACTCCCTCTGACAGATGACCTGCTTGCTGAGTGCCCAACCTGTGTCCTGCGGTCTGAAATGGGACCTCCTGGTAAGCCCTTATACCGTCGCCGCTCTCTGTTTGCATAACAGGAAGGCTGGAGGAGGTGAGACTAAGGGGATTAAAGAAGCTGGAAGACACAAACTAAGAGGTCATTGCAAACAAAAGTATTTGAAGAGGTTTGCTAGATAATGCTTTGACAATACAAATACTAACATTTAAGGGAGGATTATATTGTAGAACTGAATGTCATCGATTAAAAACAATATAAAATCCCCTAAAATTTTTGCACATTCTACCGCAATAATGCCACAGCTTTTAGTATCTCCTGTTGGTTCTTGATGTGAAATACAAAAAGGGACTGCATAATTTTAAAGGATGTAAAATTATGATTTTTCATTTTTTTATCTATAAAGGTTTGAAAAGCCAGAGCTAAATTTAAATTTTCTGATTTACTGTAATATCCTTAAAAATCAAGTGCTGCCATGCAGCTTTTTTTTTTGTCCTGTCTGGTGATGTGGCAATAAGAGTAATTGTCTTGATGCTAAAAAAGGGCCCAACAGATTTTACTTTCACAAGTGGAGCAGTACGGCTATCGCCATAGTGTTCCGCTTGATTTATGCATATAAATAACTTTATTATGATTATGCAGGAAGTATTACACACTATATGGACACTGCACTGAAAGTAGAACAGCAAAGGAAAAACAAGAAAAACAAGAAAAGATGAAAGAAAGAAGAAATGAAAGGAAGACAAAAATAAAACGTTTTATCATAACCATACAACTTTTAATTCACCTAATTAGTAAACAGAGCCCTCAGTATGAATATATACAGCTATTCTTACATGATGGTACCAAAGGAAAGTTTGTGAGCATCAGTTATCAAATAACATCACAGACACCATGGAATACAGCAGAGAGAACAGGAAACTTTCATGCAACACATGGAAATGAAAAGAGAAATGAACAACAAAAAACATATATTATTACAAATACACTGAACGGCCTTCTACCAAAAGCATTAACCAGCAAAGTGCCCTTTAAGGCTTTTAAATATGCTATATAAATTGATTATGTCCATGCTTATCCTTCTGAATCAGCAGTTTTTGTTGTAGCTTTACTATCTGTTCATACCGCCTTGCATAGTCTTCCATTCCAAATATTATAATGAGTAAGCCTTGTTTTGTTGTATATCTTTCATTGTGGTCAAGTTAAAGTGCTTCCAGTGTGAGAACCCTGCAGTCAGTCTCTTCTCATCACTGGTGATAGAACTCAAATCTGCCTCTTAACTCCTTGTAATCAGCCTCAGAGTGACAATAATCCTGCAAAGTCGTGTTATAATTACGTCTTTGATGCCAGTAGGGTGTTATTTTTGCTCAGAAAGGAAGAATATAAAACTAATGTAGAAGACGAATCAGATCCAAACGTCTGCTGTGTAATATTGTATTAGCTAAGGAGACTTTTTCCCTCAAAACCACAAATATGAATATAATGGGTTCATAAACTAAGAGTGAAATTTGCTTCCTGGAAAACTGGGAAATCTACGCCAAACCAAATAAATATGAGATACTGCGAAATTGTGCTGGTTAAAAACATCACTTTATGCTATGATAAAAAGAGAAATAGATTCACATTTTCTTTCATAATATCTTATATATGAAAAGGAATGCTGAGGGATTTAAAATAATTTTATAATGGTATGCATTCAAACTTCTAATTATAATATTCCTTTTTATTTAGATATATGGGTTTGGAATATAATTATATTTCTCTTGAGACAAAATTTAGATAAACACACATTTAATGCAACCATAAACAGGCTTATTTTTGTCTCAATCTTGAAAAAATACAATCAACAGAATAAAAGTACAGCTTCAGTAAAATGTAGATGCTCAAATAGATTCACTTAATATATTCCTGGAATTAACTTGAAATGTATTACTCCCACACTGGAGAAATTGACCTTTGTATTTAACCCATCCCCTTGGGGAGCAGTGGGCTGCCACAGTGCGTCTTCCGGGGGGCAGTGTGGGTTTAGGGGTCTTGCTCAGGGACCTAGAGTGGTAGTCTGCAGGAGTGGGGCTTGAATTCAGATCCTCTGGGGGCCAAGCGCAATGCCCTAACCACTAGGCTGCTATTACCCACTTAATAGAGTTTAATTATATGATAAACAAAATTTTCAATTTAAAAAATTGACTGGCTAAAATAAAATCCGGACTTACAACAGGATTTAACTAAGAACAGAGGTACAAGCCACCTATTGCATAAGAAATGCACTGGCGATCATCTTTCAGCTGGCAACAAGTAGCTTGTAATTTTTTAAACAGCCATGTGAAAAACATATCCTGTGGTTGTGAAAAAGGTCCTAGTGTCTTAAGAAGGGTTACATGTCATGCACCAAGCACAGAAAACATCTAAGAATATCACACAACTACAGGTCCTTCTTAAAATATTAGCATGTTGTGATAAAGTTAATTATTTTCCATAATTTAATGATAAAACTTGGAACATTCATATATTTTAGATTCCTTGCACACTAACTGAAATATTTAAGCTATTTTATTGTCTTAATACGGATGATTTTGGCATACAGCTCATGAAAACCCAAATTTCCTATCTCACAAAATTAGCATTTTATGAAAAGGGTCTCTAAACGAGCTATGCGAGCTTTTTTATATATATATATATTATGAAAAATAATGAACTTTATCACAATATGCTAATATTTCGAGAAGGACTTGTATAAAAATTGAATTGATGGCTGTCCACTGAAAGGATAATGAGGAACCATCATCTTTGAGATAGAAAATGTAGTCAATGGGTGAGAGGCAGGGTACACCCTGGACAGGTCGCCAGTCCATCACAGGGCAACACAGAGACAAACAGGAAAAACAACCATTCACACACACACTCACACCAAAGGAGAATTTAGAGAAGCCAATTAACCTAATCAGTCATGTTTTTGGACTGTAGGAAGAAGCCAGACTACCCGGAGAGAACCCACGCATGCTCAGGGAGAACATGCAAACTCCATGCAGAAAAACCCTGGGCCGGGAATCGAACCCTGCAAGGCAGCAGTGCTACCCACTGTGCCCAGATCAAAGTCATTTAAAAAAAATTTAACAATCAAATTAAGGGTTGTTTGATTCAAAGTGGAGGTATTTTCTGTTTCTCACTTTATGTTTTTCTAACAGGTTTAGGACAAAGTTGAGAACAGTTTAGGTTAGGTATGGTTACGTTTAGGGTTATAGCATAGAAAGGGTTGAAAAGGACTTAAAATCAATGACAATTAACACATTTGAGAATGTTTTTGCATGTATATATGTATATGTATGTATCTACATGAGAACTAAAAGTATGAAGGAATATAGAAACTAACAACAACACTAACAAACCGGCACTTTTTGAAAAGATATTTAAGCGGCTGATCCAGCAGTGAAATCTCTGGATCCATTAAGCTAGTCTAAAACAGGTTCATTAATCTGCAAATGATCACCTTCGCTTGATCTTACATAATCTCACAGCCTCTGCCCTTCTTTTCTCCTTTGTAACATAACAATGAACGTCTAAGGTCCCATCAGCAGCACCTGATCTCCATTCATCTGCCCCTCTACTCAGTCATCTCCCACACACATCAGGCTTGTGAATCGTAACCGGCTGTTATACACTGGTGGGTGCCATTTCTAGAACTACCCTTTCACTGAGGTTTATAAGCGGCGAGCAGCTTTTGCTCAAGGCACCAAACTATCACCTTCCAGCTGGGATAATTGGTTAGCCTTTCCCTGAACTTGTTGCTTGGCATGTAAGCTGTGGGAAACCGTTTTAAAATAGCAGCAGACAGACATTCTACGGAAACAGTGCTAAATCCCTATTTGGTATAGGTTAAAACTGTTAAGCAACAAGAATGCATGTTGCCATTGTTGCCAGGGTGGCTGAAAATCAGCAACAAAGACAACAGATTTACAGACAATGCTTAAGTTTTCCCAGTAATAAAAGTTTAAGGGGGATGAGTAATGATGCAGCACAGATGATTTTAATGGTTTGTGCAAAAGGTTTTTATGTAACGAAAACCTCACTGCGCCTTGAAGACAGAGATTAAAAGTGATTTTTATACGGAGAGGTCAGCTCTGTTTCCAACCTCTCCTCACTCACAGTGGAGAATATGAAAAGGAAAACTTACCGTTTATTAGATTCTAATTTTATATATATATATATATATATATATATATATATATATATATATATATATATATATAATTTATTTATTTATTATTTTTTTATACATTTTGACAGTGTGGGCAGGTGTCAAGTCTAAGTGGAAAATTAAATCAGTAAATCTCATCAGAAATGAGAAACAATCAGGGCTCTCAGTAAATTTCTATGGCAAACTTGGTCATAACAGAACCTAATGTCAGATGAAACGACCCCTAAAAACATCACTGCTGAAAGACTGCATGGGATCTCTAGCAATTTGGATTCGCTGTCTGTGATATTTTCCTTCAGGTTCTTTGAGGAGGAATTTGGACCAATCATGAAGAGATTATATATTTCTAGGAGCACCTTATATAAGAAAAATGACAAAGGTAGCTTATGCCCTGGATATGAGTGACTCATGGCTGTTAAGAAAACAATCTCCAGCTGTTCTTCATGCCTTTAGACAGTTTTTCTACTACACTTTGTCATCCACTAAACTTAATACAGCTCTGTATTCTATTCATAACATTATTGGATTACAGGTCTTTAAATAGTAATAAAGAACTAAGGTTTGGCTTCAATATGCTTAAAGTAATAACTATAATTTCATAAAATGAACAACTGTGAACACTTTTCAATACTCGTTTATTTTTGAGGTACCTCTAACTGTTTTTGATGAAATGTTTTATTAGGATTGTAATTATATTGTTCGACTACATGTGTCCCATTGAATTTGTTCTATTTTGACACTGTGTGATTTTATGTTTTAGCTTTTCCTTTGTAGCACTTTAAGATCTGTTTTTACAAATGTGCTTTTAAATAGAATGCATTACTAAATACTACTAAATGATGCACTACTAAATAATGCTTGGCAGAAACTGTTTATTAAATGCAGGGCTGCAACTGAAGATTGTTCTGCAAATCGATTCATCTGTAGATAATTTCTTTGATTAATCGATTAATAATCCGATAGCAAAAGGTTCCTTAAAGAAGGCTTTTTACTTAAACCAGGTGAAACTAAAACTTTTCCACTTGAGTTTTAAATAGAGCATATTGACAGAAAAATATTTCTCTATCTTGAATGCTAAATTTTATTATATTCATTTTACACTTTTGGTAGAATTACTTGGTTGCTCTGTCAGCTAAAAGCATGTTTTAGAGGTTTGAAATCAATCAATCCAATCCACCACCCTGGAGAGAAATATCAGCTGTGCTGCTGCCATCAACACCTTTGTTTATAGATGTTGGAGATCGGTTTGTTTTTCTGTTTGGTCCTGTTTCTCTGACTGGCTGGATGTGCTCTCTTCATCCTCAGACATAGGAGCTGGCTTGGAGCTTGTCTGCCTGGCTGTGTGTTTCCTGGATGAAGCCGCCTTTTATAGTTGCTTTTTGTATCTCTGCTTCTGTCTCCTTGAGCCCAAGTCGACCTTGGCAGATGGCCGCTCACACTGAGCCTGGTTTTGCTGGGAGTTTCTTCCTGTTAAAAGGGAGTTTTTCCTCTCCACTGTTGCTAAAAGCATGCTTGGTGTGAGGGATTGCCTTTGAGTCAATGAGTTGATGCAATCAAGGTTTTCCTTGGGTATAAAACTGAATTGATCTGTAAAGTGCATTGAGATGACGTGTTGGGAATTGGCTCTATAGAAATAAACTGAAATGAAATTCAATTACTAAATAAGTTGATTATTTCAACAATCGATTAATCTTATTGTTTCAGACCAAATTAAATGACAGGAATGTTAAGTTTATCCCAACTTTTAATCAGTGTCAAGGACCCATTATCCTGGTGCTTAATAGATGCTGAAAGATTTGATCAATTTCTTTGAGGTATTGTTGTTACTTGAAATTCCTAATAAGACTAAGACCTTAGGGTATACATTATACCTGCAGTGTCTAAAAAGTGTGCAGTCAGATATGGTGATAACTCAATGTTTTGGTTTTTTATATCAATACCAATTATGATTCAAAACAGTGTATACAGCACTTTTAATTTACATATTTAACTATTGGTGTTTAACAGCAAGAAAAGAAATGGGAACATTGGGTTTTTATGGTGCGGTGCATATTTCAGTTACAAGGTGCTGGCAAAACAAGCTTTGATCAGACTCTTTTTAAAGGGGAAAGGGAGCAGATATGTTGCTTGATTAAATTATTAATTAATAAAATCAGTTTCTTTACAGATGTTTGTTAGATTCAAGTTAACTGAAGATATTTTTTTTTAAGTTTGTCATGTTTGTATGAATAAAGAAAAAAAGCTGCATTCATGAAGTTCAACCTCTTTATTTATGAAAAAATAAAAAATTCTAAGAAAGCAGAAATATTTCTTGGGTATAGTCTGTTTTCGCTCACAGATGGTGTTATTGCTGCGTGGCAGAAAGTCCTGCTGTTTTGTCTCTTTGCATGGGAAGTATCTCTGTGATCCAGTATCTGAACAGTGAAACAACAGCATTGGCTTCTTCTGAAACAAAAAGACAGAGCAAAACACATCAGTTACTGCTGACAGCAACCCTAAAACACCAACAATCATGGTTGTCCCACCACAAGACATGTCAGCACATAATTAAAAATCTGCTTCCCAGACATTTATTTAGAAACATCCTTCTTCCAAATCCTTTTTTCTAATGTATTTTTTATAAAGTTGAAGCTCAAGTTTAACCTGTGCAGAAAGTAAACACAGACAGTGTAGTTGAGCTGGTGTTATTTACAGAAAGACTCCCAGGGCGAATCAAAACATGCTTAAAGGAAATCTGCTTTAAATCTGGCCTTGAAGTCAACTAATTGCTACCACTGGGGGGTAGACAGAATGAGAAGAGCTTTAGAAACTTCTTTTGAAGAGCTTTAAAAGCACGCACCCACCTGGATTATCTCCTGCATGCCGCAGAATCTGTGTTCAACTAAGACGCTGCCTCAATAAGGTGACTGTGTTTGGAAAGCTAAATAAATCCTAAAGAGTGCCCATTTTAAGGGAAGGAAATGTTTTTATCTTTCCTGCAGGAATGAAGTTTCTATATCAAGGCATTCCTCATGTTTTGTTTCCTTGCAAACTTGTTTTCCCCATTTAATTTACATATTCTCCACTTTGACATTGTACTGTTTAGTTTCCAGTCACCCACATGTCTTTTGGCAATCTCAAAAAAAAATTAAAAATAAAAAAAATAAAAAAAAATGCACTGGACTTTGTTTCCAAGTTTGAGAATGTTTCCCTTCAAATCCAGGAAGCTTTTTCAATCGAAAATGTCAGAAATAACATTCTAGGTTATATAAAGTAGCCCATCAAAGCCTTGTTTTTCTTTAGAAAACTTGAAATTGAAACGGATGAATGGGTCCACACCTTTGGAATGTGAGTCATTTGGCTTATTTTTTTAGCCTGCAATGCCACATACCCGTTTATGTCTTTGAAAGGGGGGTTGTTAAAGGGAACTGTTGGCCTGGTTGAAAAGGTAAGGTCTTCTGTTTCCCTGTAAAGGGGTGGTGGTTGCGATAATAGTGGAAAGGAATCAACTCAATTGCTGCATTGAAGGTTTTTGGAAGCTAAAATCTGAGTGCACGCCCCTTCTTCAATATGATTCTTATTTTTTATTCCTTTGAAAATGCTCCGAGGGGAAATTAAGGAACTGGGTATTCTTCACAACCGAACCCTGGCTTTCTTTCAGCACCTTTGTCCCTGGTATTTTTGCACAGCTTCTTGGTCTTTAGGGTGTGAAGCCTTCCATGTAGTGCTGTTGCACCCTCATGGGTATTTCAGAAAAAGCATCTTTCTGATAATAGATCATGTGAAAATGATCGCATATGCAATTGAACATCATTTCACCTTTGTTTTATGTCACTGGTTGGTTACAGTTATATTTCCAAAGTCAAATACACTTGAGAGAAGTTTTGTTTCTAAAAATTGAATTACTTATTAGTCATTGTGCAATTTAGATTCAGTAATTTCTAAATATGTGAACATGTAGCAAAACACACCCCAATTCACAAATAAATACCTGATTATCTAAAAAAGCACAGTTTAGGTAGATAGCCAAGCTTTTGTTAGTTTGTTGTTAATGTAAGTTTCCAAGACTCTATACCACACCTGATAAGCTCTGCAATAAATGATTAGTACAAGCAGACAAGAAGCAGGTGGTTACTTTAGAGGAGCAGCAGTGATCCACTGCTCAGAGGGAATCTCCTGACATGAAGACAACTATAAGTTGTGTAGAGGATAAATCTGTATTTTATGAAAGTGTCAAGAAACAAGCAAGTGCAACAGTGTCTTTACAGGTCTATCAGACAGCCGCAGCTGATCCAAAACGCTGCTGCTAATGTTCTCATTAAAACCAAGAAAGTAGAGCACATCAGCCCGGTTCTGTAGTCCTCCCATTGGCTCACTTTAGCTCAGAGAATACACTTTAAAATCCTTCTGTAAGTCTATAAATCACTGGATGGATCAGCAGCTCAATAATAACAGATTTTTTGTCAGTGTTTCAACCTCTCAAACCATGCAGGTCTTCTAGTTCCATCCTACTCTGTTCACCCAGAACTAGAACCAAACCTGGAGAAATAGCATTTAGTTTCTATGCTGTACTTACCTAAAACAAACTTCCAGAAGAGTGGAAAAGGGGTGAAAGCGTGAGTTCTTTAAGTTAAAGTTAAAAACCTATATTTTTAGAGGTATTATTAGGTCAAGGTTCTGATCTAACAGTATAATTTTCTTCTCTACCTTCTTTTATCATGTTTTTTTACTTGCTTTTAATCAGCTTTATCATCTGATTCATGTAAAGCACTTTGTATTGTCCATGTACTGAATGGTGCTATACAAACAGAATTGCCTTGATGAAAGAAAAAACAACATAAATCCTACTTCAAATTTTCATAGGTTGCAAAAAACATAGCAATCAGTAGGGAGAAGGTTTATGGTTGTCAGAGCAAAACTGAATGTTTTGGACAAGATTTAAAAGGACATTTGTGTCGGAAAACAAACACTAAATCCATATCAATCTTGAAAATGAACAGCTAGCAGCATCCCATCGTGGGGATGCTTTTCTTCATAATGGGCACAGAAGGTGGGTTAAGATACAAACAACCTAAAACTAACACATTTGCTGTGATCTAATTAATTTAGCGTTAATCAGTAAAAAAATAGAAACAAAGATTTTCGTCACGATCACCGAGTCCAGGAGTGGCCATTTTTTCCCCCTAATATAGTAACACCTCACTCCTGATATCTTCCGGCAGTGATGTCACGGTGCGGTAAACCTAGCACCATTCTCCCAGCTTTACAAGCAGAATCAATGGGAGATACTAGACACATCTGCAATCAACAGCAACTACTTTAGATTTCCAGAGGACTTCACCATTGAAATTCGTGAGAGCTATAGTTAAACTGACAATACCCACATGCATGGCAGTTGGATGTTGGAATACATCGGGTAAAAGTGAAAACGAATTAGTTATTTCATCTTTCCGATTCCTGATCCTCCACGGACGGGTTCGTCATTGGATTGCCAACTTGAAGAGGGAGGATTTGTCATCGAACTTCTGGCCAGAGAAAAAACATGTAATGTGTAGCTAAATTTCGCAGAATGTTTTCAAGATGACTTGGATAATAGCGCATTGTGACAAACAGCAGATACAGCACTGGGACTTGCTCAACAGCCGATACCGCACCGTGACGTCACGAAGCGGTAGATGGCAGTAGTGCTCTTTGACATGGATCCCTCCAGTAAAGCACATTCAAATGAAAATTAGTCTTAATTAAAAACACTTATCATTTATTGAACAGTATGTAATAATTTTATATTTAAAGTAGGCTTGTCCCGATCCGATCCACGTATCGGATCGGACGCCGATATTGGCAAAAAAATGCATATCGGCAAAGCATGTAAAAATGCCGATCCAGGCTGCCGATCCATTTTTTAAAAAACAATCCGGTCCGTATTTTACATTTTCGCCGATTGAAACGATCCATTCCACTATTTTGTGCCAGTGTTCCGCATTTTTCAGAACACCTTCAACACACCCACAGGTCTTTTTGGGTCTGTCTCCCGGCCTAACCATTAAAACAGGTGAATTGGAAGATAGCGGGGAAAATGTCAGCCGTGTGGGATTATCTTATCCTGCACGATGTGTAGATGGAGACTAGGTGTGGAGGAGATTGGGGAGTATAAGGCATTTTTGTGTAATAGTTCACTATTATTTGCACTGATTTTTTCTTTAAGCATTGTCTTTTTTCAAGAGTAGAGTCCTGATTCTAAGTTAATAGACTATTTTCCACTCTTGTCTGTTTTGCATTTTTATTAAAACTTACAGTAATACTTGCACCTTTAACTGTTTACGGTTTTACTGTTCACTGTGCAATTTCAGATTGCTTTTCATAATTTTGTCCAGTTTGTATTTATCTCTTAATAAACAGGTAAGTTTGTTGTTACCAATCATTGTGTTTTATTCAATCTCACCTAATTCAGCTGGCTAGATGTTATCAAGAGTACTAAAACCCTTTTCAACATGAGTCTTACAACTAAGCCTAAATACTTTAACTTAAACACATGCTCGGATAGGCTGGTATCGGCCAGTATCGGTATCGGATCGGAAGTCCAAAAACAATATCGGTATCGGATCGGAAGTGCAAAAACCTGGATCGCGACATCTCTAATTTAAAGTACTTTCAGAAGTTTGTATTCTGAATATGAGCGGACTTTTCCTATAGTTCTGGAGAGAGTACAAAAGGACTAGAAACTGAAGTGGAAGTTTACCTAATAGCTGGAAAGGTCTGGACCATAATCTAACTGAAAATCCGCCTTTCCAATTTTGCTGATCTTCAGCTACTTTGTTATAAAAAAAAATGTCCTTAGACGTACACTAAACCTTCAGATAAAATGTATAAAAATGTATGTATTGATGTATTTCTACTTATAATTATCATATACTTGCATAAAAAAAAAAACATTTCTACCCGTGAATAGCAGCATGACTCATACAGTAGGACGACAGCTGCTGTGGTTTAAAAAGCTCTGAGGCAGCTGTAAAACAGGCGAGGATTCTCTTGCTGAGCAAAAAGCCAGACATTTCATAGAGAATCCATGATAAAGACGACTGTCAATCTGTGACCTCAGATGTAACGCTAATCTGAATCCTCCACATGAAACCTGAACTCCTTTTAGCTTCTTTCTAATTAACATCAACCTCCCTGCTCTTCCTATTGCTACTACACAACCTGCTTTCCCTCTGTTGACTGATGACTTAAAGGAATAGTACACCCAAAACATGATTAGCCTTCATTTTCTACTCACCCCCATGCTGAACAACACTCTGGAGTACTTTTTTGATATCTCAAATGCATCTGGAGATCTGGGAGGCTTCTTGCTGTCTGCTGACATTCAAATAATGGAGGTCTATGGTGACCGAGACAGAAAGGTCCATAAAAGTCCACAAAAAACGTGTCAATATTCCTCCATACTGCTCGTCCAATGTATTCCAAGTGTCCTGAGTGGGTAGCATCCAGAATTTACTCGAAACGAAGTCATTTAGAATGTTTTTAGAGCATAAACAGTAGTGTATAGGATTTCCTGAAAGCGCGCACATGCGTGTTCACGACGCTACGGAAGCCGGCAGACCAAACCAGATGAAAGTGCGCATTCAGCATCTGCTCTGCCAATAATGCAAGCGTAGAAGAAGAAATGTGCTGTTTACCTGTGCAAAGAAAGAAACAATGAAAGAAAAATGTCTGAGGACTTCAATGTTGAGGAAGAGCATGAGTTCTTTGCCGAGCTGAATGCGCTGGTTTGGTCTGCCGGCTTCCGTAGCGTCGTGAGCGCGCTTTCAGGAAATCCTATACACTACTGTTTATGCTCTAAAAACATTCTAAATGACTTCGTTTCGAGTAAATTCTGGATGCTACCCACTCAGGAGACTTGGAATACATTGGACGAGCAGTATGGAGGAATATTGACACGTTTTTTGTGGACTTTTATGGACCTTTCTGTCTCGGTCACCATAGACCTCCATTATTTGAATGTCAGCAGACAGCAAGAAGCCTCCCAGATCTCCAGATGCATTTGAGATATCAAAAAAGTACTCCAGAGTGTTGTTCAGCATGGGGGTGAGTAGAAAATGAAGGCTAATCATGTTTTGGGTGTACTATTCCTTTAAATGCAAGCCCAAACAAGTCTGCTAAACCACCAGCATAAGTTCTAAAACCGGCAACAATGCTATCAACTAACCAGGAAAAGATGGTGCAAGTAAAGGCTGAAATAGGCAAGTAAGGGCAGGTTTAATCAGCTGAGCAACAAATATTGAAGTTAGGACAGGTTTTAGCAGGGAAGGGCAAACTCAGGCAAGCGTTAACCTGCAGGGACAGGATTGAACGACTTCCCTTAATTACACCTCCTTGATATTTTCACCCACCTGCAGACATATCGGGACTGTTGTTCAGCTCTGATAATGCCTTTTCTAGACTGCCAGCCATATTCTGTTGTACTAATGTTTTAAGACTGTACAGCTGGTTGAGGACAGAGTTGGGTTTCGATCCACCAGCTAGTTCCTTTAAAAGCCCATCCACTGTAGCACAAAGATGAGGAGTCTGGACCATATGAGGAGAGGCTGAAAAGACAGCAAATGGAAAGTGGCTTGTTACATAAGGCATCAATACAAATTTAGCATTAGTTCATACAGGACTAACATATGGAGCCATTATGTAATAAATCAATGTTTCCTTACAAAGTTCTTTGAGATTAAACAGAAGAGTAAAGGTGCTTGAAATAAAGACACAAACAGAAGACAATGAAGATACAAAAAAAGGCTTCAATAAATGTTTGTTTGCTTGCATCATGAGCTACGCTATATTTTTCTTTTTTTCTATGAACAGCCCAACAGCATCCGGATTTAGACATCAAGGCTGTTAATTGTTTCATGGTTTTGGTTAAGAAAAATTCAAATGCAGGTGTGTGATAGATCTCTCCTCTTTTACAATCTTTCAGAAAAAAGGCTGAGATTAGACATCAAATTTAGATTCATTAAATCCAAAATTAACAAAATTTAAAAAAGCTCCTGATAAATTTGGAATAATTGAACATTTCACCTCCTAGTCACTAAAATTCATTCTTTTAGCAATGGGTTGTGTAGTAGGATTAACTTTAATTGAACAGAGCTGCCTTGGTAAATGCAGCTTTTTTTAACAAATAATTTTGAAGCTAATCCTACCCAAATATTACACATTAAAACAAACTAGGGCTGCAACTAACATATTTTGTAAAACAATAAATCTGACGATAATTTTTTTGATTAATCGTTTAATAATCATATACACAAAGATTCTTGAAGGAAGGCTTAGCCAAATTAAAGAAGTTGAGGAGTACTGAATAAAGCACATTGACAGATGAACAATATTTTTCTTTCTTAAATGCAAAATGTTGTGTGTTTTTTTTTACAATTTTGGTAGAATTTAGTGCTCTTAGTGGGTTGTTCTTTCAGGTAAAAGCATGTTTTAGAGTCTCTATAATCCAGTTAACGATTAATCAATTACTAAATTAGTTGAAGATTATTTAAATAATCAATTACAATTAATTCAATTGTTTCAGAACTAAAATACACAGAAATGTACTTGCTCTTTATTTTTATCTGCATTGGAGAACTTTAAAAGAAGAACGCATCCCAAAGATCTTTGAAATATGGATTAAAATATTGAATTAAAATGGTTGATGTAAATGTATATAACTTACTGGTTTCCAGGAATGCCTTTACTACCCTTCTTACAGCATTTCTCATATCTTTTTTTCTATTATTTTGTTAAGATTAATAAAACAAAACTCTAAGGTAGGGGTTCCCAAACCTTTCCATGCTACGGACCCCCACAGAGTTAGCTTCTGGTCAGGGAACTCTTTTGCAAACTAACAGCTAATGCTTCAAAACATAAAGAATCAAATTATAGAATGCTTTTCTTTCTTTTATCCCTATTCTATTATTGCAGTTGTGTAACATAAGAAGACCAACACACATTTTTCCATACTGGGGAGGTGGTGGTCTAGTGGTTAAGGCATAGAGCTTGGAATCCTGAGGTTCTGAGTTCGAGCCCCACTACCACAGACTGCCACTCTGGGTAAAAACCCTTAACCCCTGATTAGGGTTGTCAAAAGTATCGATAATCAAAAAAGTATCGATACTGAAACTTTGTATCCGGATACAATACTCATTTAAAAAAGTATCGATACAGCCATCTAAAGTGCAGAATAGTGGAAAATGCACTTTCTAATCACTGTGTGATTGAATAATTCTGTGCATTTTTCAGTTTCAGACTTTTTTTGTAACAGGTGCAGCTGCTGAGAATAATTTTTGCTTAACTGGTTTGGCCAGTGTCATTGTTATGTCTGCAAAAGAAAGTCAAGGAAGGAACACTTAATTTTAATTTTAAGTTTTTTATCAAGCTTGCTTAATATTGTGCACAGCATACAACCACAAAATAGTATTCTTATAGTTTTTTTTATTTATTTCTTGTATTTTTTTTTAGTAATGAAAATATTACTTTTGAATTTTAAAATCTTTGTTTTTATTCTTGTGGTATCGAAAAGGGTATCGAGTATCGAATATTTTACTTAGTATCGTATCGAGTTGAAAAGTTTAGTATCGTGACAACCCTACCCCTGATTGCTCCCTGGGCGCTCCAATGCTCCCCAAGTGGATAGGTTAAATTCAATAAACTCCAAAAAAGTTCAATAAATATATATATATATATATATATACACTGCTGTATTCCCAATGAATAACAAATGCTTCAACAAAATGTTTTGATTACATTTAAAGTTAAAAAGCTATGCTGATGCAAAAAAGGCATTGTACTGATCTGTCACACATGGGGGGTAGTTCAGTTTTAAACCCCCTAGTTTTCTATGTTAGTATGATATATTACCTTATATTTATAATAATAATAATAATCATAATACATACCTAAAAATCATTCTAAAATAATGTTTGTTTTTGTTTGTTTTCAATAGTTTTTCTTTCAAGGTTTGAGCCTCCAGCGCCCCCTGGTGACCCCCACTAAAAACCTACCGCTCTACGGCAACATCACAATAACTAATTACATTAATTACCACTAAGGAAACATGTGTAAGATTTATGTTCGAGTAAAGATCATTTATAACCCTTAAGTCTCAGAGCTGCTTAGGTAAGGAGTACAGATCTGGGTGCAGAGAGCATAATCAATGTCTACGACCCACTAGCAGTACAGGTGCCAATACTTACAGTCTGACATATAGATTTCCAGTGTTGTGCTCATGAACTCTGACAGCTCAGCAGCTTTCCTCTCATCTTCCTCTCCATCTTTACTGTAAGTGAACTCCAGTGCAGCAGCGCGGGGCATCAGACCCAAGGACAACAACTTTTCTTTGTGCCTCTTTTTCTTCAGCTTTCTCCTCTTGTTCCTGCTCATTTGCTCGCCTCTCTCGTTGACGGGCACCGGACTGGGACCTGATTCGTCGCTCACTGGAGGTCCATCTTTCCCACAGTCCTGAGGAACAGCCGGCCTCTTCTTCTTTCTTCTTCTTCTACACTGTTGATCTTCTGCCTCTTTTTCTCCATCTTCCTCTTCACCTCCCTTATCGGCACATCCCTCTGATAGGAACAAGGGTGTATTGCTCATTAGATCCATTTCTATGTGTAACTACAGCTCACAGCATAAATAGTCTATATTCTAATTTTTGTGACAGTCAAAAAATAAAATAACTGTTGAATTATAGATTATGGATAGTTAATAAAAAGTTAAACACAGGGACTGTTGTCATCATCAGCTTAACTCCTCATTCCTGATTGTTTATTATTTCCTGAAGAGCTGTTTCTAATCACAATCAGATGCACTCTCAGATTTCTGTGTTAAATGACATAATTTTTTTTAAATGGTTGAATGATTTGATCGACCAAATTAGCAATGGCTACTTTTGTTCTAAAATTTCTCTATTTCTCTATCTATTTTTGTATGTAAGGCACTAAATCATTGCTCCTCGCTTCATTGCATCTCTGCTGCTTTCTGTACCTAAAAGCACTAAGAAGATGGGGAAACCAGCTCTCATTAAATTCTGACCCATAAACATCAATGAGCTGAGGACCAGCTGGCAGCTGAAACAGTGACAGTCCAAGTATGTAGGGCATCAGATGTAATAAACAGAGATTTCTTTTCATTTTAAAGACTTCGAGATTTAAATTTAGACTTATTCTTTACGCCTTTTTCCTAAAGACTTGCAAAATCTTCCTTTTGTCATTGATTTGAACGTTTGTTCCTACATTTCCGGACAGCTCTGCTTGACCCCCCTGAAGCAATGACTTTTATGTCGCATTTTCTAAACTTTAGTAAGGCTACAGCTCTGTTTTGTCTTCCTGTTACTTGCATGATAATAAACATTTTATTTAACTTTGGAAAATACAGAAAATAACATTATATGGTGGTGAAGATTCTCAGTCATCCAGGTCATAGTCACCCCAAAAAAGGTGAAAAAAACCCCAATCCACTGGACTTTGTTTCCAAATTCGGAGATATTTTGCTTCTCATCCAGAAAGCTTTTTCAATTCAACTGTCAAAAATAGAGTTGAGTTCAAGGTTTCATACAGTAGCCCATCAAAGTCTTGTTTTTGTTTAGAAAACATGCAAATTGAAACAGGTGAAAGTGTCTACCCCTTTGGACTGGGGGTCGTTTGGCTTCTTTTATTTTGCCTGCAATGCCCTATACCCGTCTATGTCTCTGAAAGGGCGGTCATTAAAGGTAATTGCTGGCCTGGCTGAACAGGGGAGGTCTTCTGTTCACCTGTAAAGGGGTGGGGGGTTGCGAAGATAGTGTGAACGGATCAACTCAATGGATGCATTGTAGGTTTAGAAAGCTTAGGCCCCGTCCACACAAAGCCAAACCCTGGCCTAAACGCACAAATTTTTCACCAAACCAGCCTCTCATCCATACGAAGCCGGCGTTTCGGGGGTCTGTAAACGATCTTTTTTTTATTAAGCCTTCAGAGTGGGAAGATTTTGAAACGCCGTTTTCGCGTTTCCATCTTTAAGCTCTAACCGCATTTTTTTACTTACACGCATGCGTCATAGCGTCGCCTCTAAACACGCATGCGCGACACAGTATCACAACAACAATGGCGCCGTACTGTGTTGAATGGTTGCTGCTCATGCTACTCACCCTGCTGTCGGGCTTACAACAGAATCTTCTTCTTCTGGAATATCTCCAGGAAGAACAGAGCAATATCGACGACATAGTTCAGCACCTGAATTTGACTGAACCACGAAAATGGACCCGCAGGGCAACCATGTATAAATATTAGTGCGCATGCCCAACATTTCGTCGCCTATTTTTGCTTTGGCACCACAGCGCCACTTACAGGCCTGGCATACATTTGCAGCGTTTTCATGTATTCGTGTGGACGATCACATTTATTTTACGTCTCCGTCTTTACGACAAACGTTCTGGAAAATATTAGCGTTTCGTGTTCGTTTTGACTTCGTGTGGACGGGGCCTTAGGGTCCACCCAAACTGTTTAAGGTTGTTGTTTTTTTTAACATAGATGGCTTCCTTCACGCCCCTCTCAAATCATCTATTGTCTTGTCCAAAATGTGAACATTCTGCTCCTCAAAAGAATGTTTGGGATTTTTCCCTACATTATATTATCAAGCCGTTTCAGACATGCGAATCCCATAAAAAATACAGCTATATAAAAAAGGTATATATATATTTATTCCAAAAAGATTAACCACCAGCTGCACTGTAATGAAGTTGAACTCAGTTGGAGAAAAAAAAAAGCAAAATTAATATAATCACCAAGGATTCCCTGCATTAGAGCTGTAATGACATTTAGAATGAATGACTTCCAGGCTCGGTAGAGCCAACCTAGAGAAACCCCAGGTCATAAATCTCTGCAAGTGAAATGGTGCATGGAGAAGTCCATAAATGTAAAGACTATAGCTGTCGTCTTACCAGCAGGATCTTCTGCATTGTTTACGCTTCCAATCTGGGGAAGTATGACAGATTTCTCTAAATGCATATTATAGTCTGGGGGAGGAGGTAGAACTGTGTACATCTTTCTGCTTGAAGTGGCAGCATTCTGTAGCTTCCCTGCATCTCCTGTAAAAAAAGTGGCAAAAATTATTAATAGAATAAAAAGAAAATATATGGAATAAAACCTTTAAGTTTGAATTGCTAATGTCAGCGTACCACTTGAACCATGTTCTCCACCTGTTCTGATTTTCCCACCAGTTGCTGTGGGCAGGTCGTCTGTGACGGCTGATGCATTTTGTTCCTTTCCAACAGTGACAACTGCAGGATAGAGCTTCTGGAGAACCTTTGATTTAAAAACTGTAAACATGACACAAAAAAAGAAATGAAAAAGTCAGCATAACCTCATTAAGTATTTTGTTTTCTTCTAAATCGAATATTAGTCCGTTGTTTTGAGACCAAGAAGGGACTTGCTGATGGAACACCTGTGTCTCTCCTGGATCAGGAGAATGCTGTGTTCCTGTATACACAGCCTTGGAGTAGAGTCAAATTATCTTGAACTTGTTCCCAATAACACTCATTACGGCTGTAAACTTATATAAAAGAGTTGTGATACGCCAACATTAATACATGGTAGAACTGTTTAGAGGACCGAAAACATGATATGGGTTCTTTTTGTTTGATTTCCTCTTTTACAAACACACATTTTTAACAGACTAGACTGCCTTAGTATCAAAAACTATTGATCAATCTGTTTTGACTGAGCTTGAGCCATCTCAATGATTGCATGAATAAATAAAATCAATTTAGATGTGTCTCTGATTCAACATGCCTGAGCCAAATAATAATTAGCAGGACCCCAGACAACTGTATAGAAATGAGATTAAACAGCCATTTGATTTAGGTGTAGAAGCAGGAAAGTGCAGAACGCCAGACCTGAAGGACTGGAACTGAAAACTCCAGCTCTACAAACTTACTTCAGCAAAAACAGTTTCTACAAATCATAGACTTAGTCGTTAAAAAACCTTTTCTAATTCCATCTTTGAAAATGCCCTTTGGAGTTTAAAGTCATGTATTTTTCTGCTCTACTTCCATCCTTGGTGCAGCACAGCAATGACTACATTTTATTCCAAAAACACCTGTTGATGGCCCATCATGGTTTCACTGACTTTGTCTGCAACAGAAACAAGTGAGGATCAGAACTTTAAGGGGTAAGTGTATAGGTTTCACCCTTAGAGCCCATTGTAACCGGGTTAAAGGCAGAGCAGAATGGAGTCTATATGTCAATCCAGACCACAAACAAAGCATCTGCTCACACAGATTGAGTCTACCTTATGCATGTGTAAATATGCACTTTGAGGCTCCCTGCACAGCCAAAGGAAAAATTATCTCTGGTCAAAGCCACTGGTTGCTGCTGCTGTGAATGACGAAGACAAAGATGATGAATTGTAACAGTACAGAGGAGTAGAGAAGAGAAACAAACTGATAATAGTACCTAGCTGGATCATGCCTAACAACGCAGTAAAACAAGACTTGAAGACTCTCCAAGTGATCTTAGATAGATAGATCCTCTCTCTCTCTCTCTCTCTCTCTATATATATATATATATCTGTAGTTGTAAGGCTCAAAAAAATAAAAAGGGGTTTTAACAAGGCTACAAGATGAAAGGTTAAGGAAAGAGTTTACCAGAATGCATTGGGATACCGCGTGCATTTGTTTACACCACGGCTAGTTAGCAATTTAGCAGGGTAATACACAAGCTAGCTGCATTACAAAGACGTTTTTTGGATTTGGCAATAAGATACGACGATTATATCAGCTTACCGTCTTTTCTGTGTGCCATGTAAACATTTCCAACTGCCTCAAATGAAGAAGGGCAGGAGTATCTTAGCTGAAGGCTAAGCTGTCAGCGAGTTAGCTATGCTTCTAACATTAGCAAGTTTCTACAAGTCTCACGCTAGCTTTTCCACGCTGGTTATTTCGTAGGCATTTCAAATAAACTATAGACATATTAGAACCCATCTGCGACAGTCATACAGTTTATTTAACTTAAAATGAACCTCCCTAACATTTAAAACCTCGCTACCGCTCATCCATTTGAATGACAACCCTAACAATATCTGGATAGCTCCACCCACTGCGCCAAACTCGGTTCACATTCATACTAATTTAAAGTATATGATGGGTTCATAGCAGATATAACAGCCTTATATCATAAAGTCCACCCAAATACGAAACCATCAAACCAATTCCGCAAATCGGCATTACTATATTGCATATTAAATACAGTACCTCCAGGTAGAGTGGGTTAGTTTACTTAGCGATAATTTCATATAAACTGTTAGGAATTATCGTTTATAACAGAAATAAAATAAATAAATAAAATAAATAAAAGAAAGTTAGTATGAGAAGAATTAATCTGTTGACTAAAACTTTTAAAATAATACATTTTAGTAATCAGTTTGTTTTATCTATGATGGTTGATTTAAATGGCCAACATCTTCTTCTACAAAGAGAAATATCAGGCTAGAGCTCCTCGTGTGTTTGTTTCCTGTAACTGCAGCGACGTGGGGCGTGCACACACCAAGCTCTGCTGTAGAATGGGATGGAAGCGAGATGAGAATACAAAGCAGGCTCCTCGTGGCTCCGTGTCAGCACCGGGCTGAGTTGAGATTTGCGCACCCATCAAACTTGACTTAGGACCTCAGGATGTGAGCGCACTTCTGCAGGAGGAGAATCAGCCCAGGATGTCAGCTCTGAAGAAGGTAATCCCCCCTCCTCCCTCTTTCTCCTCTCTCTATTCTTGCAACACACACTACTACACTATTGCTACAGTAAATAATAATACATACACCATGCATGAAAGACAACTGTGCGTATTTCACATGGCTGTGGGCTATTTGGTTATTGTGCAAGGGATTTAGATAATGCATCAGCTTGTTTACACTTTTAATGCACAATTTATTTATTTGTTGCATGCACGTGACATCTGTATACAACTACCCTTTAAAGTTAGAAAAAAGGCATGTATGAGAGGAGTCTGGATTCCATAGATGTATAAAAATGAATTATGCATCACGTTTAATCCAAACTACAAGTACTTTTTGTGCAAATCATGTACTACAGTAAGTGATGTGCTGACTGTAGTTTCAGTGGGTGGATAAGTTCACAGAGTCTCTGACAAAGCACCGTGACCAGTTCTGACAGCCGTGAATGAAAGTGGTGCTTCTTGCAGCTCTACAGATACAAAACTACAGAAATTATAGGAAATATGTTACATAACACCTTGCAAGATCCCCATGCACCATTTGATTTGAGATCTGTTTTGAAATAGTAGCATATGACTGGTGTGGGCAAGAGTTGTTAGTAGCAGACCTAAAACATAAGTTTTGCTGTCAGCATCAGCTGTAAAACAGTGACAAATTGTGTTTGAATATTCAAAGCAGTTGTGTTGAAAGCTCAGCTCCCGCTGATTCCTCTGATTAAGTGATACAAGAAGGATGTTGGATAGATTGCCTTCTTCAGCACAGTTCGTCCAAATTCACAACAAATGCACGGCACTTAGTACGAGCCGTGAGTGACAAAGTGCTTGCTGGCAGCACTCGCATAGTCAGACATCATAATCAGAGACAAACTAAAAATAGAGTTCTGTATTCATTGCAATTCTCCAGAAGCTCCGTGAATTTGCTGCTTCTTCAGTTTGTGCTCTCGATCTGTTCAAGCTTGTATTGTTTATGCTTTGGGTCAGAAAGCTCTTCATCAAGAAAACACAGCTGCATTAAAGAAACTACACTTTAAAAGGCTTTAACTAAACTATGCATTGAAAATCAGTCAATATTGTACCTGTAGAATGCAGGCCCTGTATGTTTTAATAAGGATCTTACAGCCTTTCAAAATCGCCCTTCACAGTCAAACGCCAGCCGAAAGGCAGCCTACCCCCCTCCAACTTCCAGTCAGTGGCCTTCTACTGGGTGTGCTTTTTTTTATGCTGACTTTTGTTAGTTTGTTGACCACAATCACAGTCTATACCTTTTAATTTCACGTTGCCCTCTTTTATTTCGAACTGATCAGCCTTTACAGATTGAATTTTGGAGTAGGAAGACATGAAAGTCTCTTTAAAAGGAGAGTATAACGTGAAAAACGTAAATATTTATCAGCAATGTGAACATCTGACAGGCCACTCAAGGGAGCACTTGACTGAGAATCCTAGAGAACCACAGTAACTTTGGAGGAACTGTGACATCCATGACTCAGGAGCAGGCTCGGACTGCTAAACTGTGATACCTGGCATTTGCCCGGTGGGCCGGTCTTCCTAATTTCAGCGTGCGAGGGCCGGCCCTCCTTAAATCTCGAAAACCTCAGAAAAACCTACCTGAGGCAGTAAATAACTCAAGGAGCTCAAGAAGCTCAAGAAGTAATGCAATGTTAACTACCTAAATGATGCATGCAGTATAAATCGCCCTTCCTTGTCACGCACATCCTTGTGACAGTTGGCATATTGTGTAATTTTCTATTTCTTCAAACTCTAAAAACTCTGAAATCCTTGCCACAATTTAAATTATAATAAAACTCAAATGCTTTCTTTAAACCAAACTACAATGTTCCTCTTATATTTGGCAAATGTATGTTTGACTATTTTGCAAAAATATGTTGCGTTGCATGATGGGGTTTTGCTAAAGACTTAAATTTCCCGTCATACGTGCATTGTTGCTAGGTTGGGATGTTTCCCAATCTGGCAACTTTGGCAGAC
Organism: Cyprinodon tularosa; assembly: GCF_016077235.1. Taxonomy (NCBI): domain Eukaryota; kingdom Metazoa; phylum Chordata; class Actinopteri; order Cyprinodontiformes; family Cyprinodontidae; genus Cyprinodon; species Cyprinodon tularosa. The sequence goes on from NW_024039532.1 coordinate 206,993, forward strand.
TTTGGTTCAAATTCTGCGAGATTTCATATATCCAGGCGTTTTATGAAAATGCCAGGGCCAAAAATTGTTCCCAGTTCGAGCCTGCTCAGTAGGGACAGGATACTACTTACCTGTATGCACAGTAGCAGCCATTCAAAATGGCTATCTATCTATCTATCATCTATCTATCTATCTATCTATCTATCTATCTATCTATCTATCTATCTATCTATCTATCTATCTATCTATCTATCTATCTATCTATCTATCTATCTATCTATCTATCTATCTATCTATCTATCTATAGATATAGATGTATATAGATATAGATTTATATATATATATGTTTATGCAGTGAAAATTTTTTTTTATACATTGCTGCATTCGAAGGGGTTAATACAAGTGCATGCTACTTTATTTTTTGGGGGGTACATTAAAAAAAAGTTAAGCTCCCTCCCAAAAAAAAAAAAAATCACAAAAGTTTGTGGTTTTTTACGGGCTCCTTAGCTTTGAGACTAAATCTGAAAATACTAAAGTATGCAATGTTCAATATTTAATGTGAAAGTTAACTTTGACAGGTACCACTCACCATTTCACATCCTTGTGTGACTAAAAGAAATCTCTTGTCAGATTTAAGCTTCCTCAGCTTAACCAGGAAACGACTCATACTTTCACTAAAAGGTACATGATTGATTTAAAAAGAAGCTTATTTCACTCATAATTCTCAGCATTTTGCTTCTCTAAAAAGAAGACTAATTAAAAGATACCACTTTGGGTGAATAGATAAAAGACTTAAAGCCCTAAGATTGCTTTTTTCAGCTGCTTTCCAAGGCTGTAAAAGCTTCCGCAGACATGTACTCTCACACTAACAAAAGAGCTTGCCTGGACTTTGCCTACTTGGATGTGGCAAGATTAAGCTCTTTGAATCTGTGTGATGATGCACATCTAACTGGAAACCTTAATTACAGTGCCTCACAAAAGAATGAATACTGCTGTAGTTAATCATTTTTACATTTTGTCAAACCAAAAACCACAAACTTCACTTTGCTTTCTTGTGATTTTATATGAAATACCCAAAACGAAGTAGTACATAAAGTAACATGCAAGGAAAGCAAAACATGGTTTTGAAAATTCTTCACAAATTAATATTTCCAATGCTTAGATTGAAATTGCTTGGAACCACATTTCTTTTTGTGATGTCTCTACTTGCTTTGCACAAATAAAGTGACATTGCTGTATCATACAATTCATGTAAAATACTTAGTTGTAATTCGTAAAGCATTTGCTAAAGTGTGTGCTGATTGCAATGTTGACAGCATGTGATTTCAGACTTGACTGGTTTTATTCAGCAGGGTCTTTTTCTTATTCATTCACTGAAAACAAAGGTGCTGCTTCCCACTATTCTTAGTCTTATTTGTAATTTGTTTTTATTAATTTTGTTTGCTTGTGTATTCTTTCCCTTTATGCCCCTTTTTATTCACTAAAAGACACATGTAGTACTGTAGTTAACCTTCAGTAGAGGGACTGGAGGGGACTGATGGGGCTTAATGGTTGAAGTCTGAACTCAGCATTGATCGGTTTCAGCAGGGTAGTGTAAATGGGGCAATATGTGAGCATAAGATGATCTGCCTCTGTTACGGTCTAATACATTGAATGTATTAGACCGTAACAGAGGCTACAGGTGGGATCAAGCCTCCCACCTGTAAGGCAAGGCAAGGCAAATTTATTTGTATAGCACAATTCAGTACAAAGACAATGCAAAGTGCTTAGTGTTGAGAGTTTATATGGTGGCTTCTTAAGACTTAAAGTTGTCCTCAACATAATAAAGTTCTAAATAAATTCAGCCTCTGTGAAGTTCTTTCTCATCTGCCTTTAGCTTTTCTACATTCCCTTTTTTAACTTATGACTTGTGGCGGGGCACTTCTCCACAGAGACATTTTTCAAAGCAATGACCTTCTCCTTAATTGGAGCAATTGAATCAGTGATGTCAGAGATTTTAGAATGAAAGTTATTTATTAGCTAATCCACAGAACAAGAGGGCAAATGGGAAGTAGATGAGAACATTTGGTTAGAGGTTTCGTTAGCACAATGTTTTCTTATGATGTCTCTTTGGCTAACTGCAAAACAATACTTAAAAAACAACAACAAAAAAGTGGTGTGATAGGTCAGCTTTAGTTACTGTCAGATATTTAGACCCGAAGTTATGATCAAGTCTAAAATATGTCCCTGTTTTTGTACAACACTAGTGCCTCTTTTTTGGACAGTAGACTGACAGGAAATGGTGTATCAGAGAGGCTAGAGACATGCGGCAAAGGACTACAGGTTAGATTTGAACTCGGGTCGGCCACATCAAAGACTAAGACCTCCATACATGGGTCGCGTGCACTAACCACTGTGCCACCAAAGCATGCCCTAATTTTTCTTTTCAACATGTTTTTTTTACATGAAACCAATATTTTTACATGGTCTCAAATAGTTCTATTGCCCTTCTGTGGGGGGAAAGATGCCCAGTCCAACTCTGTTGGAAGGAGGAAAATAATCCCCAAAACAATATGGATCAATTGTAGCTTATATAAAAATAGCATAGAAAAATAGTGTTTTGTGTTTTCATTGGGATTATAATATGTTGAAATACATGCTGCTTTGCAGAATGACTGCCAATCTCTGTACCTCTGGTGGTGTGACAAAGATGGATCAGAGGCAAGGGCGTAGGTTTTTTTTCAACTATGGTTGGGACACTATTTGTCTGATGCCATTGGTCCTTTGCAAAAATATGCATCGTCGTTTTTTTTCATGCTTGACGTGAAAATCAGGGTGTATTTTGTTTAAAGAGAAAAGCGACATTTCTTGATACATTTATACACATTATATAAGCACTACACACACTATATGCTGTTTATCAATGACTGAAGCTTAACTGGCTCTGATGAATGAGGAATTAGGACTTTTTTCCACTTTGAAAAGTTTTGCATTTGAAATTACCAGCGACTAAGACAGTAGGTAAATCTGTGCCTATTTAACAGAATATAGTCTAAATATGTCTGCTATATGTGGATTTATACTTTTTTAATTTTGAAAATATAGAATTGTGCAGAGGTAAAACCCAATCTTGTCTTTTCAATGTTCTCTCGGTATCATGAAACAAAGTGAAATAATAGATTTATGGACAGCAAATAAATGTTTTGTATTTACATGAGCTCTGGAACTGTAAGAAGAACTGACACTGAGCATTTAATATATTAAATTCCCTCTACAAGTTGTACATATGGGCTGTAGTTACTCTGTTCAACCCATTTCATGTATTTTATTTAGGGCTGAAACAATTCATTGGATGCATCAATTATTGAAATAATATCAACAGATTTAGTCATTGATTAATCACTAACTGGAGTATAGACACTCTAAAACATGTCTTTAGCTCAAAGAGCGACTCTCCTAGAGCAGGAATTATAACAAAATTGTAAATTTTTTTTTACATTTTTTAGATTAAACATGTTTTCGTTTGTCAATGTTCTCCATCCAGAACTCCTCTACTGCTGCAACAATGCTGTATTGTAAATTATAAACATGTTATTCACATGCAATTGTTGGTAGGGACAACTTGGTCGGTCCAAAGTTTTGATAGGGACATGTCCCTATGGTCCCAGAGGTCTATTTTAGTTGGACCAACACTCAGATTTCATAGAAATATTAGGTCTGCTTTGGGAAAACAAAAAATAATATAAACATTTTGCAATTTAGCTCCAAAGTGAAACTGATTCTTTGAGCATGTTGTAGTACCAAACGAAGTATTGTGTTTACTCATAAACCAGCATGTGTTTATAAATCTCCAGCTTATTCTGTGATGTGAGGATTCTCAGTGCATACTCTCATATGAATGTTTGGTCTTGCGAGTCCCATGGTCTCTTAAGAGACCATCTGATGACAGTGTATCGGCTTTGAAGAAATCCTGTCATAGCTTGAAGGGATGCCTGCAATTGGAGCATTTTGTGGGTAAGAGGACCTTTAATAAGTTATGAACACTGAAGCAGAAAGAGGGGGCTTTATTTTATTCTCTGCTGCACCTGTGTTTGCCTGTTTTGCTAATTAAACCCTCTACTTTTCCTTTCAATCTTGCATACATGTTAGTAGCATTGTTCCCATCTCCTCTTATTATAAAAACTATGAGTGACTCAGTCATTTGCTGCTCCGATCCACCTGCATCCACTGTAAAAGGCTGGGCATACTCCTGCAGCAGTGTGTCGCAGTTAAACCTGGTTTATGCTCAGATACCAGGTCATCTGTGTGTGTGTCGAAAAGATATCCCACCCCCGCTTCCGCAGACACTCTGCACACCTCCCCAAAATTGTAGCTGACCGCAGACAGTGCTGCAGACAGCGTCGAAGGGAGGAGAGGAAGGAGGTCTCTGATGGTCAACATTCTCTTTACACTATGGGTATTTCCTGTTTGGTACCTAATGGGGATCCCAGACATCGTACTGGACGCTAGTTTGTAGCTCTTTGCGACGGTCTGTTGGTTTGCACATAAAGCCAAAACACTCAGTCAGTCTTTCGGGAACACTCACCGATGAACTGTGTGTCGTCCACCGTTGGATGAGGGATTGTAGACCGCAAACAAAGTCTTCAAACAGACACACGGACACCCACAATCCTAGCTAATTTATGATTGTCTCTCTTGCGTTGTGGCGTGGAATAATATTCTGCAGACTACACTTCAAAATTGGGCATAAATCAAAAATATCTGCATCATACCTGCGAAAAGCTAAATGCGAAACACTGCCGCGGGAGGATACACAGCCCTTTAGCTTGTAGCATATAGGCGGGTTAATGTGCAGAAACCAGGTCTTCTGCATGTGTGTCGCAGATGTGCTCCCGCCCCTTCCGCAGACACTCTGCTGCACCTCTTCAAAATTGTAGGTGACTGCAGACAGTGCTGCAGACAGAAGGCCTCTGATTGGTCAAATCTACATCCGCTCTATAATATGTGTATTTCTTGTTTGGTACCTTACTGGCTTGTTTTGTTTGTATGACCGCCATTGTGGAAAACGACTCGTGAAGTTGGACCAGCTGGAAAAGCGAGGTGTGTTGAATACTGGTACACTATTTCCAACTGGGCTCTTTTTCGCCCTCATGTCCCTCCGTTGTCGCACAATTCTTGCCCCCATTTCCTCACTGCCTCGGCCATATCTAGACCCACAGCTAGTTTTTGATTGTCCCTTTTGGGTTGTGGGGTTGAATAACATATTGCAGACCACGCTCCAAAATTGGGCATAAATCAAAAATATCTGCGACAAGCTCACTGCGACACACTGGTGCGGGGGTATAACTAGCCCCACATATCTGCATTAACTGCGACACACACACAGACAACCTGTTTTCTGAGCATAAACCAGGTGTAAGGCTGCTATGTGCAATGCCGCCGGTCAAAGAACAGATACGCTGATGAGAAAAAAAACTAAATTCAGCAGAGTGGAATTGCGCTGTTAAGAACCCCGAATTGCATGGCAGCTCCAGTCATATCTGTCTAACTCAGGGCAGCTGTGATGACAATGTAGCTCACCATTACCATGGTGTAAATGTGTGCATGAATGGATGGATGAGAGGGCAGCTGTGATGACAATATAGCTTACCACACATTCATTCACACATTTACACCATGGTAACATGGTATAATTGTGTGCATGAATGGATGGATGAGCAATTGATTGCAGTGGGAGTGTTTTGGAGTTGACTTAATAAAAACCCTTAGGACCACACACACACACACACACACACACACACACACACACACACACACACACACACACACACACACACACACACACACACACACACACACACACACACACACACACACACACAAGTTTGTATTTCTGTCCATATAGAATTTTCCATTGACTTAGATTAATTTTATTTACTACATTTATGTTTAACATGGATATTTACCAATATAAACCTAACCTTAACCCAAAGTTAATTCAACCTATACCTCCAAACTGACTGACAAAGCCTGTTGGTACTCAGAAGGTTAGTAAATATATCAAAAATAGTCTTAACATAAACCAGCACAGCCAGATAAACAGCTGTTTTTTATTCTGTTAATGTTCATTTCTCCTCAGCATTAAGGTTAATTTTTTATTGTCTCTTTATAAATTTGTTATCTATTCATCCTTCTGCTCCTGTTGTTCCTTGTTTATTGTTGTATTTTTATGTCAGCAGCTAATTTTTTGGTTTCATTATTAAATACTACGACTCCTCACTAAATTGCCTTTAAGGCCCTTTACATTTTAATCTTGACAAATTGACTACTTAAGAAGCACAAAGCAGTGAGCCAAGAAATATACTGTATTAAACATAATATCATGTTTCCACACATTACATTTTCCAACTAAATATATCAGAAAATCTCACTTTAGGAAGAAGATAACAGAGAAAAAAATGCAGCTATAAAGCTTACTAAAGAACTACAGCAAAGAGTGGCATCTTGCATTTATCCAGAATAAAGATTGTTTTATATGTACACAGATTGTGTGAAAGGTTTGCCCTAGGTCTAGAATCATCTTATCTGAGTTCAGAATTGTAAAGAGTACTGTTTTTAGGAACCAAAACTGTAGTTAGGCCTAGCTGAAAGAATATATAAAACTATTGTGCCCAAAATTCATAAGCGTGGATGATCTGTGATGCTGTGGTCCCTTTTCTCTAACAACGACCTGGGGGTTTAATCACCGGTGTTCATATTAAACCATAAAAAACAGATAGTTATATCTGTTTAGACAGATAGAACATGTACAACAACAGATAGATAGACAGATAGATATTAAACAGATAGTTTAATATAAAATTATGTTGAAATCTACCAAAAAAAAAAGATAAATGGACATCAGTAGAAAGCATGAAACTTGGATTTCCATTATATATCCTTTTTTATTCTTGAAGCTAATTGTTGTAATATAGCCTCTGCTCTAATCAAAGAGGAAAATGTGTTATACCCTGTAAAAATTAGCTTTATTATGCCTTTATAATACAGAACTGTTGGTGTGGAATTGGCAATTCATATCAACAGATGTTCATAATAAAGTTTGCATAAATAACCATGACATTTAACGCAACTCTAATTTTAATATCTTTGTCCCAGTTCAATATCTGTCTATGTGTCATTACTTGATGTGTGTTTATAAAGCTTTTTATAGTTTACAACAAACATGCTTTTGTGTTTATTCCCTTAAATAGAAGTGAATACCTAACAGCTTTTAGCATGCAACAATGAAAGGCCTCTTTTCTAGACAGTCTTTTTAAAGCGTGAATGAAAGGCAATTAGCATGGGTGTCACTGACATCTAGATTTCCACACTGGATCTGTTACAAGTGTGCAGATCTGTCAGCACCATTAGTTACATCTGATTGTCATGGTTGGTGTTGGAAAGGAAAGCGCTGTGTTTACATCTTTAAGCTTTCTCTCCCCGATTCTTTCCTGAGAAGAGATCAATTGGGGAAAAAAGATTAAAAACACTTTCAATAAGACTTTATAAGGTTTATTTATTGAATTACTCTGAGAAATGCCAACATATTTAGATAAAAACTGTAAACGTACTCAGATCAGAGAAAAGGCTCGGGTTACAGATGGCAGCACTTACCGCAGGCTCGCCTTTTCAGAAAGTCAGCTCAGAATACCAGTTAAAGAAGCATTTATACACACAGCCTGCCATATCATCACATCATTACTTCATTGCCCCATACATGTTTGTGCATGACAAGACTCACTGGCTCCAGCCATATCAAACTATGTTAAGAATAGTCCACTCTTTTTGTGTTCACATTTAATTCCCAAAGCCTTGTTACGTACATAATGAAGATGTTTACATTTTTGTCCTGACAGAAGATCTCTCTTAATTAGATAAACTGCTGGAAAACATTAGTTTTTACACTTATACAGTAACACCTCACTCCTCACATCCTCCGGCAGATTTCCAGAGGACTTCACCATTGAAATTCACCAGAGCTATAGTAAAACTGACAATGCCCATGTGCATGGCAGTTGGATGTTGTAATACATCGGGTAAAAGTGAAACATGTTTTTGAGTTATTTCCCCGTTGCGATTCATGAACCTCCACGGACGGGTTCGTCGTTGGATTGCCAACTGGAAGAGGGAGGATTTGCCGTCGAACTTCTGGTCAGAGAAAAAACACATCATATGTAGCCAATATTTGGAAGAAGAATGTTTTCTAAATGACTTGGATAATAGCACGTTGTGACAAACACCAGATACAGCACTGGGACTTGATCAACAGCCGATACCGCACTGTGACGTCACAAACCAGTAGGTGGCAGTAGTGTTCTTTGACAAACATGGATGTCTCAAGTAAAGCACATTTAAATGAAAATTACTCTTAATTGAAAAACTTATCATTTATTGAACAGTTTGTAATAATTTTATATTTAAAGTACTTTCAGAAGTTTGATTTCTGAATATGACCGGACTTTTCCTTTGAAAAGCGTTGGGTTCGCTGATAAAATCCATATTTTTAAAATCATGCCACAATCAGTATAACATGCTGGTCAAAGGTCATAAGCTGTCGTTCAATCAGTCAGGTCTTATTTTCCCCACTGATGCGTGGCTTATCTGGAAGGTAAATGTTGAAGTGTTTTTGTTATTTTTTGTGGTAATTTCAGTAATTTTGTTGTTTTTCTTTTTATTTAGTACTTTTGCTTAAATGATGTTGATGTGGTTTGCACCTTTGAATCACCATAATACTTTTCACACAGCTGTAAATCAACATGCTGTCTGATTTGTAAGTATTTCTACTCTTTATTCTATCCTAAAAGAACTACAATCATGACTAGAGCCATAAAAAATGTCTCTATATAATGTCCCTGTATCTCAGGGAATAGACTTTAAAATACTTCTGTTAGTCTATAGATCCCTGAATGGCTTAGCACCTAAAAACATCACAGACTTGCTATCAGTGTATCAACCCTCCAGACCACTCAGGTTTTCTGGCTCCAGCCTGCTCTGCATACCTAGAACCAGAACTAAACATGGAGAAGCAGCATTTAGTTCCAATGCTCCACTTATCTGGAACAAACTTCCAGAAAACTGTAAAAGTGCGGAAAGCCTGAGTTCCTTTAAATCAAGACTAAAAACACATTTGTTTAGGATTGCCTTCGACTGTTCTAGTTAAACAGTTAAACTGAAACATCATTAGTTCAACTTTTTTATTTTCTTTCGTCCAACTGTTTTTAATGTTCTTTTTTGTTTCTGTATTTTTTTATTTTATTTTTTTTCCTACTTGCTTTGATTCTGTTTTATTTTCCCATATTGTAATCATGTAAAGCACTTTGCATTGTCTTTGTACTGAATTGTGCTATACAAATAAATTTGCCTTGCATTGCCTTGCCTCTAATTATTGTAGATATCTATCAGTTCAGTTTAGGTCTCATCTGAAAGACAGATCTGTTTGTGTGTAGGGGTGGGTATTGGCAAAGAAGTCATGATTCGATTCGAATCATGATTCACATGCCACGATGCGATTCTATCACAATGCATCACGATACTTGAAATATTGCGATGCATCGCGATATTTTCACTGAACACTGTAAGAAAAAGATCCAGCCCTTACCAGTGGCTGACTGGCTGGGTATGATCTGGATCGTGTCTTTAATTGATACAGAACTGAAAGCAACTGAATTCATACATAGCTGTATTTATTGAAACGACTTTTGGAGGTGTTGCCATGAAAACAAATACTGGACAGAAATATTACGATTACTGGCGTGGACACACTGACAAAAAGATCTTAGGATTCATCAAACTTAAAATAACAAAATAAGGATAATCAGTGCCATTTAAATGGCCTCAGTGGTCCTTTAAACCAATGAAATGAAAACATTCAAATGTATAACATTTCCCCTTTTGCAAATTATGTGCGTCATATCAATTTCGTGTTTACCTTCTTTGTTTTTAAAGCCAAAATGCATCCAAGCATCTGACTTGAAATGATATGGAGCCGGGCGAATTTTCTCAGGCACCTCCATGTTTTGTTCACGAATGACTCATCTCAGTATCCCGCGGCCGGACATGCTTGTGACACAAAGCAGCGGGCGTCAACACATTTGCAGCGACATCTGCTGGACTGGAAGTTGTATTCCACTTGATTTGGCTGATGTGCGCCAACCATTAATGTATTTTATTTGTTAATTTTTTTTTATTAAGAATCGATTTTTGCCATCAAGAATCGATGCAGTAGATCACAAGAATTAGAATTGCGATGCATCGATATGACGATTATTTTGCACACCCCTATTTGTGTGTGTGTTTTTTTTATATTTACATAATCTGAATTTGAGAATAAAAAACTATTCATCTTGAAAATAACTGGCCAAAAAACTGTAAAATCCATCAAAATGAATATATGTATAATTTTATATTGTTTTGCAACCAGTGGTGTAAAAGTACACACATTTGTTACTTAAGTAGAAGCATAGATACTGCAGTTTAAAAACACTCTGCTAAAAGTTGAAGCATCAATTTGACCTCTTTACTTAAGGAAAAGTGAAAACGTATGTGCTCCAAAAACTACTTAAAGTATAAGTCTAAAGTAACCTTTAAAAAAAAACAGCCAGATGCCACTATATGAATTGAAAGCTTAATTTTTCAACTGTTTTGAAAAATTCTTTGAGATAGGGCCAAGGATGAGGGAGGTCTTGTTGGTCTCCGTCTCCATCTCCAGATACGCTCTCGTCTGTGTCTGACCTTTCAGACATTTCAACTAGGGATGCACGATATAATCAGCCCCCTATCGGTGTCGGCCTATATCGGCCTTAAAACTGAATATCGGACATCGGCCACCCCACCGATATTTAACCCGATATTTGATCAGCTTCTGAGTTTCTAAAGTCTAAAAAAAAAAATACTACTTCTTCTTCTTCCTCAAAAACTTCTTTTTCACAGACTTTAAAATTTCTAAAAGAAAAAATATTGATACATTAAAATATCACAATATCTTCATATGCTGATATATTGCCATTTAAAAACACCATATCAATCTCTTTTACTAATGAAATATTGCTATATGTCTTCGTTATGCTACGAAATCCCCCGAAAACTCACGAAATTTTGCCATATTTTTATATGTTGATATATTGACGCGGTATCGATCTATTTTACTAACAAAATCTCACAAGAATTTGCAAAAATATCACGAGAGTTTGTAACAGAACGATGAAATTTCACGAGATTTGGAAAGTAAAATAGATCGATACCGCGTTTTTAAAAATCAATTTGATATCCGCATATGAAAATATATTTGAGTATATTATTTTTCAAAGTCTCAGAAATGGATAACAAAACTGCTATTTTCAATGACTGCTTATTTTTGTCCAGCATTAACATCAGTATCGATATCGGTTATCGACTACATGAGTCTTAAAATATCGGCATATCGGATATCGGCCAAAATCCTAATATCGTGCATCCCTAATTTCAACATCTTTTTCTGAATCCAAAATTGTTGCATGGCATAGACAATTCACGTTTGCAGTTTGAAGAACACCTGCTTGCTTCTGATGATTTCCTTTGGTGCCGACAGCACACATTTGATGAATAGCTAACCAGTGAGTTATATGACTCATCCAATTACACTAGTTTTCACTAGATGTGGATGGCGTCAATCATCTGCATTGGAGGGTGCACATGACTTGAAATAAATATTTATAAACATTAAACCGAAGCCAAGAGTAACGAGTGATCTTTGTTTTAAAAATGTAAGAAATAGAAAGTACAGATACTTGTGTGAAAATGTAATGAGTAGAAGTCAGAAGTGGGAAGAAAAAAAAGTAATGGAGTAAAGTATAGATACCTAAAAAGTGTACTTAAGTACAGTAACAAAGTATTTGTACTTCGTTACTTGGCACCTCTGTTTGGAGCTCACTAAAGTTTCATATAATATATTCTGTTTATCATATTTCCTACAATTCCACCAAAATATGTTATTTATTACTTTTTAGAATTAAAGTTGAATAGAAATAATGTTTTAAAGTTTTTTTTTTTATAATACCTCCAAGAACGAGTTGATAAATTTATTCATATGAGCTAATTTCTGTTTTGAATATCTTTCTTTTGGAGAAGCACCATCATATGTCTTCTCTCTTTGATTAAAATGAATGCTTATCTGATGTTTCCTATTCAATGCCTGAGGAAAGTAAAATTAGTTTGACATAATGTGGCAGAGCCATCAGTCAAAACAGTGGTTAGAGACGGAGATGAAGCTGCCACTCACCTGCAAGGACAAAGAGCTGTAAAATCACCTGCATGTCTACATTTGTTCCCACCTTTGAATATCAACCAATGGTTAGAAGGTTGAGTGTAATTGTGCAAATAAATTAAACTGCAAATTCTGTTTCATATGTAAATCATCTGGTTGATTTTTTTTGTGGTGTTTTTTTGTTGAGAAAATGACTGTTGCAGCTCAAATTTAACTTCAGGTCAGTTAAAAAATTCAGTGAAGGCCTTGTGGGATATACTGTAAGCATGCATTATTGATCAATGTGACCACCTCAGGCGTGTAAGTAGTGCAATAAATGCCTGTTATATTTGGAGCTAATATTCTCTTCAATAACAAAAGTGTTGATGAATAGAAACAAACGTTTGCTTTACTAGCCTTTTTTTTGTGTAACGGTAATGTTTTAGTGGATTTTTAGATATTTATTTGTATTCACATGCCACTTTACCCATCACTGACTGCATGTGAATTTGAATCTTAAGTTGAGAGTTTCTGGATACATCTTCCATGCACACATCCATGCCACAGCTATCATTCTGTGCCCCTCTGCTCTGATCAGTGTGCATGAGAAAAGTCATAGACAACTGTGGAGGCATCTGCTTTGATGCAAATGGTGTCAGAAATGGGGATCTGTTTCTGCTCTGTAAATGAAAATCTCAGCATGCATCAGTGCGTCTCAGAACTCCAACTTGTTTATGTGCTTTGAGCTTCTGTGATATTAATATCTTCCCTTCTTCTTTCTTTTACAACCCCCTTCTGTACCCCCACTCCCTTCCCTTCCATTCTGTTTCCTGGAAGGTGTTGCCAGGCATACTGCAGAGGCATTGCTGTATCTTACCGGACAAGAAAATAGGTAAGAACAGCTAAACACACCGACGCAGAGTCATTTAGGATTTTAATGAGTAGACAGTGATGCTGAGGTTTGGATAATGAGATGGGAAAGTGAGGGAGGTGGGGAGATTGCATATTTTATTTAACTGTTTTCAACTGGGTTGCATGCTCCCAAGCCCGATGGATCTTTATTGCTTATAACCTTTATCCTTTCGGTTTTTACTCTTTGTCTGGACAAAAGCTATATCAGTTATTATCGTCATTCCTGCTTTAGTATTTTCATTACATTTCCACTACTACCAGACTTTAACCTTATTACTGAACCTCAAACATGTCCAAAACTAATCTCATTTTGAGAGATGCATCAAAATCTCAGCCAAGGAACATAATCAAATGATTTCAGAAGTAAGACAACTTTACCTGTGCTAGTAGCAGAAAAAAGGTCTGACCTTGCTTTTTGAATGCAAGAATGTTACTTAAAAGCTACAAGCATGTGATGACAGGAGCATTTTTCAGTGCAGATACTATTACTAGGCTGAAAATGACCAAAGTGGCTTATTAAAACTGGGGTGTAAGAAACATTTAAATAGACACTTTCCTAGACAATATAATAGAAAAACCACATATGGTTTATACTTTTCCTAAGAACATAAGGTGCTTTCCTCCTATGTCCTTACCCCTTTATAGGGCAAGTTAGCGTTTTAATCACTTGCATACCCCTTACAAATAGAGTTCCTCCCCGTCCTTCAGTGAGGTCTAGAAGCACAAGATCTATACCCAGACATGCAGCATAGATCCTGCTACATGGCTGCACATCTTATTTTGGCATTTGACCAATTAGATGAGCCCTTGAATGATATACTACCTACTGTAAATTAAGTTAAAAGAAAGAGTTAACAAGTCAAAAAGCTATTTATAAAGTTAAAAAGTAAAGTTCAAAAGTTAATAAGTCTAGTTAACAATTATATTTAGGTTTATGACCTAAGAAATGTAAGTGCCAGTATCAGCATTAATGCCTCTAAGGTTATATTGTACCCAAAAAAAAGTGTTTTTTCCAGTGTTTTTCATTAATTTCTTATAGAAACACTTTTGTTATTTTTCTTAATATATTCGGGCAAGTTGGCGTTTCTTGTTAATACATTAACATTCATTTTTGCCATCAAAATATCCATATTTTTATAACGTTACAAAGGTAATAAGGTCCTGGATTCCAATAACACTATTGTCTTGAGTGCCCTATAAAGGGTTAAAACCCATGCAGGGGCCAAATTCCTTCATCTGAAGCTCTTTCCAGCTGCACTCAGAGCTGCTCCCTTTACTCTTTATCGACACTGATAATGTATCCTTTATGGAAAAATCTGTGACTGGCTTATCCCCTTACAGTGAGAGCAGGATGTAAATGTAAGACTGTCTCTCCCTGAATAAACTACTACTCCACATTAATTCCTGACATCATTTTTTTTGTGCTGGTATCACTTTTTATTTTATGCAAATTGTATACAAAGAGTTTTCATGTGTCCTAAATTTGAAACTACATAAAACCTATAAACTACACGAAATTATAAAAGTAGATAATAAAAAACATAAATACTTTGAATGTGAAGCTTTAAATAAATTCACAGATTTGACTCTCCTACCTCTATACCATATCTACCATAATTGCATCTAAATGGGCCATTATATAAATCAGAGCTTTTAGTGACAGCGATTAAATTCTTCACTTACTGAGGTGTCAGTGGATATGAAGAGACATCTGCAGATAATAGGAACTCTAAAGGTTTTACATTAGTTTCTTTGTTTTATATTTTTTCACTTTAAAGTCATTTCTTAATTCAAAATATTGAGTAAAATGTATTTTACACAATATGCTTCATTAAGAAATTATGGGAGATTTTTTGAAAAACACAGAATAAAAGTTGTATTTTACACTTTTTTTGAATAAAGGAAAAACAGAACAAAAACCAGTGTGTTAATGATCGCTGTTGACCACACTAATTACTCATCAGATACTAAACTTCTTTAATTTAAAACAATAATAAGATCTGTTCTAACAGCCCGTGTTTGGTTAGCATGACTCTTCCTAATAGATATTATTAAGAGGTGGTTGGGGATAAATGTCAGAATAAAAATCTTAACTGTAGTTCTTTTAGAGAAATCTGAATAAATGGGTATCAGCAGACATAACCTCTAAAAAATCACCACAAAACTCCAGTTTTGTAAACTTTGGCTTACTTGCACATTTAAATGATAAAAGGAGAACAACATTTGGAAGTAGTTGCAGTGACTTGTGATGATGATGCACTTCTCCACATCATTGCAGGTATGAAGAGGTTGCTGATGAAATTGAAGAGCAGGGAAATATATTCAGGTACCCGACTGCAGTTCTCTTAATGATGAATTCTTTTGTATCTATTTAAGGTTGCTTTTCTGGTAATTTCTCAATTGCAATAAGACTGCATGCATTGGGGCCCATTCATCTCATAACCAAAGCTTCAGATGCTGCTCTGGGGATTTTTTATTCAATCTTATGTCAATTTTGGTATGTTAATTATACTTCTTTGATGATAACCTTGGTCTATGTGTGGCGCTTTGTTCAGTTTTTTAGTCGTTATAATTGCATATTGTCAGAGGAGGGGGAGCTGCAACCTTGAATGTAATAAAATACTTTAAAACTTAATATCATAGCAGAACTTAGTCACTTCACAGTTTGGAATCAATGTTTGACATCTCATCAAAGCCAGACTAACTTACTTAAAGTTCAAATAACTTGTTTCAGTGTAATCAGAAACATGAAAGAGTACTGGATTTGTATAAGTTTTAAAATGCCGTTTTTTGGGAAAAGCAATCAGTTAAAGGATTAAAACCACAGTGTCTAACAAAAACATGGATTTAATGACAGAAATTTAATATATGACACATAATTGTTATTTATTATCATCTACAATCTGAAAGTCTCAATCTTTATCTTTTTGTCGGGTTAAAAATTGGTATTTCTAAATACATAGGAGCTGTTTTCAAAATGTATGGAGGAGACATCTTTGCTCTACAGCAGCACAGAGCTGACAAACTAGTGACTTAGATGGCCATGACGCTCAAATGTTACTACAGCAAGTTAGGCTAATACTGTATAAAACCTATATCCTAAACAGACTGATAAAGTAACATTTATAAAATTATCAATGGAAAGAAATCTTTTCATCCTGACGAGATTGTTCACCTATCTTTAGATTAATCCTATCTTAAGACAGGTGATGTTGACGTTGCTAAAGCCACCATGACAGCCTCTGTATTGGAGGGGGAGCAGTTCATTTCGCTGCAGTCAGACTATTAGATGTAGCTGAAAATCACACACTGTAGCTTTAAGGGAGAGTTTTCTTTTTTGCTTGCATACATTCCTAATTTAACCCCCAGGATGCATTTCTGAACCTTGTGTCTTTGTGCAGTTTTCTGCAAAAAGCTACTTACTTACCAAAAGGTTCAAAGTAATTTGTATAGATTTCATGTAAAAACAAAAAACAAAAGAAAAGAAAACAGCACCAAGTAACACTCAGTTGTGAAGTGAAAGAAAACTGATACATAGTCTGATAAGTAAAACTAAGTTAATTTCAACATCCTTTAAACCGCCACCCTGGTCTCAAGCTTTCTGAGGCATGAAGGTTTTCTTCCAAACTAGCACTGTATTTACCAAACAATCTACTGGACCTTGTTTCCAACCTTGAAGACGTTTGTTGTTAGCCTGCAATGCCCTATACCCGAGTATGGGGCATTGCAGGCAAGAGAAGCCAAACGACTTCCATTCCAAAGGGGTGGACCCCTTTGTGTCATAAAACGATGACAGATAGACTCAGTAATCAAGGTGAGACAGTCAGTAGGAAAGTTCAAAATGTTTGTTAAAACAAAGACAGAACTGAAGTGGGTGCTCTGGAACTGTGACTGCAGCGACTGCAGAGGCCAGGTGCAACCCATCTCTGACTCTGTATAGAGAAAAACAGGTAAGTGACCACGATCATCTGACAGGAGATGATTATCAGAGTGAGTCACTAACCTGGTTTAACAGTTCAGTCCATCCTCTCAATAATTCGCATGATCAGCCGTTACAATGCCAACAAGATGCAGACACCCAGTGTCCCCAATGCTGCGGCCCCGGAGAACATGAAGACAGCCAATCCAGGTCAGGGGAAGACAGAGCAGGTAGGAACAGTTCAGGAATGCAGGAGACCTCCACTCAGAGGTCTCAGGTCCCACCCAAATGGGAACAGAGGGATTCAGGCTTCCAGGAATCCTCAGAGCATGAAGGTTCAGAGTCAGATGGGTCCAGAAGCATGCCCAGTCGGACATGCACAGATGCAGAAAGGAGCACTGCCCAAGGCAGGTTCAGAGTCCTGTGCGTTGACTAACCAGCTCAGAAAAAAATGCACACAGACAGCCAGAATTGAGAGGGAACAGAATCAGGAGTTTAGAATCACCAGAATACGCTGAAATGCTCTCACCACTGGCTAGGGAATGAACTCGCCTGAAGTCACTGGCTCCAGAATAATCTCCTCACTGGAACAAGTACATTAACCTTGGACTAACTAAAACTGAGCCCATGATGAGATTAGTGATAATTGGAGATCAGGTGGAGTTAAGCAAGCGAAAGGCATGAAAAATTAAGGCCACCTATCACGGCAGATCAGGACACTTCGTCCGGTTCGATTTGCATGTTTTTAATTTTCTTTTTTGGAATATTTAGCTACTGCCATATTCTAATGCAATTTTGCCAGATTCCCTTTCTCTATTGTAAGCCTCTGCCCCCTATGTGGATTATAAAAAATTGGAAGCAGGAGGTCTGCTTTGCTTTTTTTTTTAAATGGATACCCTCCTTCCATTCTTGTATTACGGCAAAATGTTGAGAACACATTACAATGTCCAACCTGAGCTCAGGAGGTTCTCTCTCTTCTATGACTTCCCAGATAAATCATGTGCCAATTGGAAGATTGGGC
This sequence comes from Cyprinodon tularosa, assembly GCF_016077235.1. Taxonomy (NCBI): domain Eukaryota; kingdom Metazoa; phylum Chordata; class Actinopteri; order Cyprinodontiformes; family Cyprinodontidae; genus Cyprinodon; species Cyprinodon tularosa. Next base: position 225,062 of record NW_024039532.1, read on the forward strand.
CACATGCAAGTAACATTTGTACAAATGCTTTAGGGGAAAATGTTGCATTCACCATTTTTCTACTATTTCGAATATTTTCTCAGATAGAAACAAATTTCACGAGGTATCCAGATTTGACCTAGGAGTCTTGCGCAATCAGTCAGCAGTTATCCAAACCCAGTTTTTCATTAAAAGACTACTTTAGTTTTACTTCGAAGAACTTTTCCATTTTATTAGGCTACATCATTATATAATATGCATCTCTGCAATTATAAATTACATTTTTATTTGCTAATAACTGCAGTGTCTGCCACTACACCTGCAGCTGACATGTAGGGATCCAGAGGACACTGGTTTAATTTGTTATTTCATCAAAAGAAAAAAACTGTCAGAAAACAAGTTACTATTGAAATAACATCTGGGAAAGAAAATGGATCGAAAGTTCAGCAAAATATGCATTTAAATCACCACAGGGCAGCTGCGTGGCTTTGTTATTATATAAAATGTGGAATGTTTGGGTTTATCTTAATTTATCAAATTTAGAGTTTTACCGTTAACATTTCATCTTCAACAGGGATGCCAGGTGTTATCTGGAGATGTACGGTAAACATGTTTATTGAAAGGAAATTTTTCCTAATGTGGTTCGTTGATAGCAAACTCATATTTAAGTATTTACATCATATGGTGCACCTCTGACCCCTGCCAGTAGTTTCATTCAGTGTTTTCAGATCAAATCACTTTTTCTTTGATTATTGTTTTTGTGTTAATTTAACTTGTGCAACAGTGCAACAACAGCATCTCCAGCCTTTGTGATTTATTTACTGGTTCTTTATTTCTGCTGCTGAACCCTCAGTCAGCAGAACCTCACCTTCCAACCCAACAGAGGTCTTCTTCTTCATCTTCATTTCAATGAATCAATGACTCTGTTTGAATTTATGGGACGCGTCCTCCAAAGGCCGATTACGTTATTGCGCGGTCCCCAGGTCTGGTCGGATTCCAAGACTCCTCGTTATGCTGCTTACAAATGCGTCCTTTTTGCCTGATTTGAAGGATGGGTCCGATGTATCCTCACTATCCTTAGTTATCCCAGGATTCATTGCGAGACCAAGCAAGCCAGCTGCTCCGAGATCAGGGGAAAAAGGGAAATGGCGCTGAACAGTGGTGAATATTGGAGGTTCAGTTTAATATAATATAAGTATGAATTCTTCTGTCTGAAATGAATAAAAATAGTTGTTTTAATGGTTATTGAGTCAGATATGTGGCGGGTAATGTTTGATTTCTTTCTATCTCTATTCTCCCACTCTGCAGAATCTGTTGGTTCAATCTCTAACGTTCTGCTCTCTCTGCTTTTTCTCATAGTAGTTTCGCCTCATCTGTTCCTGTTTGGCTGTGACTTCATCCTGAAGAGAAATATCAGCTGTGCTGCTGACATCAACACCTTTTTTTGTAGATGCTGGAGATCGGCCTGTTTTTCAGTGTAGTCCTGTTTCTGACTGTGACTGGCTGGATGTGCTTTCTTCATCCTCTGACATGGGAGTTGGCTCAGAGCTCGTCTGCCTGCCCGTCTGTCTGTTTCCTGGATGGGGCTGCCTTATAAAGTTGCTTTTTATATCTCTGCTTCTGTTTCCTTGAACACCAGTTGGCCTCAGCAGATGGCCGCTCACACTGAGCCTGGTTCTGCTGGAGGTTTCTTCCTGTTATGAGGGAGTTTTTCCTCTCCACTGTCGCTACAAGCGTGCTTAGTATGAGGGATTGCCTTCGAGTCAATGAGTCGATGCAATCAACTGGTTTTCCTTATATAGAAAACTTTGAATCAATGTGACTGTATGATCTGGTGAACTGTAAAGTGCCTTGAGATGACGTGTTGTGAATTGGCACTACATAAATAAACTGAATTGAAATTTAATTCATTTAAAGGTTTTTATCTTTTACTGTGTAAATGGGTTTGGTTGTAATTTACGTATAGATTCTAATATATCTTCAGTGTGAGGACTATAAATCTGATATGATTTTTATTTTTTAATTGCTATTTTGCACAATTTGCTTAACTATTTTTTGCTGTTGAATATAGGAGATTTTGCAGACGTATTTTTATACATATAGTGTTTAGACTGACATATCTTTCTACCCCTTTTATTGAATTGAATAGAATAGAAAATCTCTTTATTGTCCTACACAATAAAATACTGTACTGTAAAGTGTTTTAACAATATAAAACTGTGCATCTGGAGAATAGATAACAATTATACAGCAATGGATATTTTTACAGTAATTAATATTTGCAAATAGCAGCATGTTATTTAACTGACTAAGGTTTATTTAATTACATTTGCTTTTGATTTTCTCATGCTCCTGGTGGTTGTTATCTTTATTCCACTCTGTATTCTCATGAGTGTAGTCTTTTTTCACTTTACAATAAAAAAAAAGAAAAAATGTTTGGTACAGAGCTTGCGGTGGAGAAAGCCACCGAGGGCTAGATAATAGGAACTCTAAAGGTCCTTATTTTCAAGGACTTTTAAGTATCCCGTCCTGGTAGACCGCGTCCTTGGAAGACGCATCCCATAAATTTGAACACAGCCTATGCCTTCTGACAAGCGTGGGAAGTCAGAGCCCTCCTACTTATATGTAGCCTTTTATGGTATTATTGGGCTGGTAATTATGCAGATTTATGTTTCTGATGAAAGTTGGACTACATTAGGTTTACGAGGATCATTTACAATAATTTACTAAAGTTAAGAACATTTGTTGAATCTTATGTGGCGCTTTTGTAAGAGCCCACGGTAGGAGAAATTAATGTCAAGAATCCAAAACTTTTGTTGCATGAGGCCTATTGTTTGTATATTCCTATTTAACAGTTGTGTCACTTTAGGGCTATCCACCTTTTATTATTTGATAGTTAAATTAATGTTTTATTAGGTAAAGATGCTTTATAGTTCTACCCACTGTCCATTGTTGATCTGCTGTGTTCTTTGCTCCTCATGAGGCTGTGCTTATTATTGGTCTTAAAAAAAAAAAAAAGAAAAGTATTGTTGTATTTATAGTTGGAATAAATTAGTCAGGTGTGCAGAATTACTCTCTGAATGCAAAAGATCTTTGGGATTTGTGTCCATATAAGGTGAGTTTAATAAGCTTCAAGTTGTAGAGAATTCGCACATTTGGTGTCAATCTTATCAAAATGTATTTTGATGTAGGTTGTTATAAGAAAATGGGAAAGTCTCTAACAGGCCTGATACTGATGAAGGCTCTTTGCCTTTTTTCAAAATTTTTTTTAACCTTTCCACGGATATTTTGGGAAAAAAATGTTTTAGACAGATCTAACCTTAGTGTTATCTTAGATCTTCTGCATCTCTATTCATGTACACAGTTCTTTAGAAGCATGTGAAAGCATCTTGATAGTAAAATTAGTTTGGCTGCATGTAAGCTTGCATGTTCAATTTGGTTGTAAAAAGCAATGGAAATATCCTTATTTTGACTGATTATACTTATAAAAAGAGCACACAGCCCATCATTTCGACACTTGAGAAACCGGATTTCACCTAAAAGGATGGGGAAGAAAAAGCTTCTGTGAATTTTTTTTTTGTGATTGCTGATCCAAATGAAACCAAAATTACAGCTAAGGCTGCTGCAAAATAACATTTACCTTGGCATCCCGTTGCCATGGCAACAAAGCTTGTAGCCGCCAGCCTGTTGCTTAGTCCATGTCTTAGAAGCAAAACTCATTTGCATTGTTGTTGAGTCCCGGTTCTAAGGGTGATAACCAGAAGCTTCAGCTGAATACTTAACCCTGGTGATGCTGATATGTAAGAACATTAATCTGATCTCACATCAGATTTTGAGTTAAGCTTTTAGGTTCAATTTAAAAAATGTATTGTTAGAAAATGGATGAAAATTCATAAAAAATATCTACGTAATCTGTTGGGACTGTGATTATATGCTGCATTGCATCACATGAATCCCTATTTCCATGTTTATGTGGTTTGCTGATACACTAATTTAACCTAGGGTGCCCTCTTCTGGCCAGCATCCCTGAGCTCACAATTTGTTGTTGAACTAAAAATTCTTCCATCTGGTTTTAGAATTCTGTTCCATATTTCAACAGCATTTGCACAAAAACTGAAAGGAAGACTCTCACTGTCATTAACATGCCCCCTCTGCTCCTAATGGATCCATATGTAGAAACACTTGAGCTAATGAGCATTCTGCATTTATATGCTCCCCATTCACTGGCTCTCCCTATTTTTAGACATTAATCGGTTTGTGAAAATCTGATCATTGATGTCAGCACTTATATTTTATGCATCCTGCCATCATGTTCTTCCTGTTCCTTGGTCGAAGCCAAATCCTTTTATTTCAGTGATGCAAAAATACATTAGCATGTGTTAAGATTCACTGAATGAGGGTAAGAGTGTTTTTGCTGCAGATATTAAGTTCATGTTTTGCAGACTCTGTGGTCTTCATTTAGGTTTCAGGGTACTATGACGGGGTTTCTAATATTGTCCTTTTAAACTATAGGGAGTGTTTCCATTAAAGCTACAGTGTGTAATTTTCAGCGACATCTAACGTCCAGACTGCAGACTGCAGCAAAATGAACGTCTCCCCCCCACCGCTTCTCCCCCCCAACAGTACGGCAAGCGTTAGGGGACAAAATGTCTTCCACGACGTCGGAATCACCTACCTTCTCAAGTGATGAGGTTTGTTTACATAGATAATTTTACAGATAGTATTTCATTAGTCTGTGTAGGGTATAGATTTCATGTAGACTTTAGATAATAAATATACCCGTTATTTTTTCTACATCGTTGTGACGTTTTGGTGAGCTGCTTTGCATGGTGATATAAACAGACGAAGGAATTGTAGTCATTAGTTTAACAGCAAGATTGTGTTCGCTGGAAGAATATATATTCCCCGTTTACAGAGTCCAAGTCTTGTTTGTGGCACGGGGGTTACAAGGCGAGGAAGAGGGCGAGGGCAGAGAGGCCGGGGTGGGCGTGCAGCTAGGGCCAGGCGAGGGAGGGGAGCCAGCGGGGTGAGAGCAGAGGAAGAAAGGCTTGAAGATCTCCAAAGGAGCCGGAGAGAAGTAACCGAGGTATATATCCAGAAAATTATTTTACAGAAAATTACTGAATCATTACCTGTGAAACGTCAGGGACGTTGCTGAATAAGTATACTGGAGAGTAACAGCATCATCACGCAGCATGTTATTGTTTTAGACAGGTCTGAGCATCCTGTACTCCAAAAACTGCAGTGATATTAGACAATTGTGTGTGTAGGATTAATTACCTGTCCAAGAGAAAACTGGCAACTTGAGCGTCACTTTGAAAACCTTTTTCCTCCATCAGTGACTTCCATCGTGTAAATGCCGTGCCAATGTTGATCCGTGTTTTTTGTCGTTTCTTGTCACGCTTGCGTTTATTCTCGTCGTGTTTCCGCTTCTTAGATGACGGGGGTTCGGTGCCCGCCGCTTTTCGTTGTGATACAGAGTAGGCATGATCCTCCATTCGTCTGATGTTTGGCCACACAGTGCCAAACAGTTTGCAAAGTCACTCACGCCTGCCGCCTTGTTCACCTTTCTTGTTACTGAGGCGCAGTATACCTGCTTCTTCTTCTTCTTTGGTTTCAGGCAGACTAAACGCTTCTCAGGCATAGTACTGCCATCTACTGTTCAGTACCGTCTCAGTTAATCTCTCTCAACTTGCCGTAGTTATTTTCGAGCGTAATGGGCGATCTCGCAATCGCTAGTTTGTTGCCTCTGCGCTTGCCGTAGCACAAAGATGTCAGCCTCCATGGCTGCGAGACCCGCTCCTATGTAATTATAAATAACGAATTCTAAGGCAACGCAAATATTATGGTTAAATGGCTGAGCTCATAGGTGATGATAAATAACATAGTTATGTATAATATATTAAATTTCTGACTTTATATCCCTGTAATTATTACACACTGTAGCTTTAAATGTTTGTTTTATCATTCTACAGTTATTTGAACTTCTGGTGGTTTTATACTCACATGCAAGCGTGCAGATCTAATATGTGTTGGTATTTTGATTTTTTGCAAATTTCTTCTATTGTCCTGCAATTTTTTTATATTAAGAAATGGCCTGACCTTTGGGATCAATATTTATTTTAACTCATGTCAGAAGCATGCAAATCTATGCATTGTATTATTTTTAACTGAAAGGGCATGCAAGGTAATACCTTGGCATGCAGGCTACCCTTACTAGACAATACATGCATGTGTTAAACTGTGTATTAATAAGTGTATTAAAGACTTAGCATGTATTTATGAAGGGAAAAAAAAGAATGCAAGACTTTGTCTGAAAAAGAAGACTGCAACTCTAAAGATTTCCTGGCAAACTACTTGCCAGAATGTCTTAACAGGCCTCTGTAGAACGGTATGGCATGCTGTTTAGGGAATTCAGCAATTTGAGTCAGGTCTTTAAAAACTGCGATGCATATAAGCTGCAAGATGGTAGCTTTCGATTATTGGACTTGGCACCTCAGAAACTTGTAATCTATATCCTGAAGCAGCAGATACCTTACAGTCTCACTCACAACGGGTCACATGCTGATAATTGACCGAGCATCAATATGTGAGGAGTTGGGAGTGAGGCAGAGAAGCCCCAGACATTCATACTACCATCACCGCAATGTTTGACTAATGGCCTTGATGGTCAGTCTCTACAGATTTTGTGGGTTGCACACCTTTCAAAAAGCACTTCTACGGGCTGATGCATGTAAATTACATTTGTCAGAAGAACAAATCTTTAGATGTCAGCCACAGAACTTGCTTTACCACAAGTTTTCTTAAAAAAAAAAAAAAAAAAGACCATAATTTCAAGCTTTCTACATAAAATAGATTTTGTTTGACACAAAATGCATTTGAGAGAACCGACATAAATTAATTTGTATCTTTATGATGTCCCATTTTAACTGAAAAAGCACTGCAATTAATACAGGGTCCCCCAGATTTCCCCGGCTACTGTAAAGAACTATATGGTTTCCCACAATCATTTGCATGCAGAGCCTATAGGCACAGCCCACCCTACAGAGTTTAACAAAAATACATTAGTTTGTGACATTTAATTCGTGTGACACATGCAAATGTCCTCATCAACACTAAGAACAGGGGAAGGAAAGGAATTCATCATGCAATCATTTTGATTGCAGTCAGTGTTGTGCAACAAAAGGGTAGCATCAGTTTTTCCCAGGCTTGTTTCATGAGTTTGTTTTTTAAAATCATTTTGTTAAAGCATGGTTGGAAAGCAATCACTGATTTTCATTTACTCATTTTCACAGGATTTTTATTTCGTATTACTTTTGTCCAAGTCAGGAGATTCCTGTGACCATTGTGTTTTTATTTCATTAAATGAGGGATACCAACAACACCAATGCCATAAAAATATTGGTATCTATTGTTTTTAGATGAGAAGAGGCTTTCGGTATACAGCAGAGCAGAGGTTTCAATCCCAGTCCTCGAGGTCTGGCTCCTTACAACTGTACATCCTGTTTCTAGCTCCTATCCCTCCACCTTTCATGAGGTCAAACATAAGAACACCATCAAGCAGGAAAGGAATTCCCGACTGCTGTGCTGAATCCGAACAGCCTTCAACCTGCATTCATGACATTCATTCGTGACAGACACGTTTTTTTTTTTTTTGTTTGTTTGTTTTGGACATGCACATAAATGACACTGTTCAAATATGTGTCACACAGAGTTCATGTCACACAATAATGAATTCTTGATCAACTTAGTGAGGTCGGTTGTGCAAATAAGGTCTGTCACACAAAGGATTGTAGAGAACCATTTAGTTTCTTGGCACAACAGGTGGTCACTTTGCTGACTGCATTGGAGTCCTAGCTCCTTCCTTACTGCCAGCACTATTTGGATATTCACTTAGTATGGTGATAATGTATGCACTTCCACCGTGGCTTAAAGGTATAGTGGAGGATTTTTACACATTTTTGAAAAGTCCCGCCGTCTCCCCTTTAATAAAATAGTGCACATGCACAACCCTGTACTCACTTCAGAGAGGGAACATTTATTAAATGCGTGCGAGAGCATGCATGAGCCCATTTTTCTTTTGCATGCTCTGTTTAAAAGTTGCTGTTTGCATCGCTCATACAAGCTTACTTTCCAAAAGAAGATTTGCAATTCCACTATGTCAGACTGACCACCGATAAGTGTTAATGGAGACAAGCACGTAGGACGGCCTACCATCAGAATATCACCAAAATGATTAACAAGTAAGAGGACCACTTATTTTGATGATCCACCTGGAAAAAGAACATCCTCCACTCTAACTTTAAGTGTCCTTACCCACTTGAGGTATTAGGATAAGCTTCAATATCCCACATGGACCAAAGCTTGAGAGCTGCTTGTGTTTTAGTTTTACAGATGTACAAAAAAAGCAAAATACAAAAGTAACTGCTTAGGATTTTAATGTCTAAAAAATATATAATCATATATTTTCTTTTTTCATATTCAAATCTTTCCAATTAATCCAAATTGAAAAATGCAAGTCCCTAGTGAAAACATTTGTGCTTGTGTATTTGTATGCACAGTTTATACCACTTATCCTCACATCAGAAGAGAAAAGTCAGGTACCAGATGTTATGTTTTCCCATGTTAGAAGACAGTGAATAGATTTTTTAATTTAACACAACTACTTAGATGTTCTGCTACACACTTAACCATTAATTAGCTTATTCACTACAACAGCCAAGTGTTTTGTTTCTGCTTTATGTTGTCAAATTTGTCTGGAGACATGTTGCCATGAAAACAAATCAGCCTGAAGGACTTGGGGGTTTCATATGAGAGGTAGTGAGGAGAGGGAGCAGCACAGAGCCTCATGTAGGAGGCTGTTTTAGCCCTTTTCTTACCAACTCTCCCTTTTCAATCTCTACATTTAGAGAAGTTTTATATTTGTCTCCATTCAGCGACAACAGAAGTCCCCTAACTAGGTTTGTTTTAATGTCTCCTCTGCCTTTTGGAGCCTCTGTCAGAAGTCACAACACGCCCATCTTAACGCTTCACATGTCCTGCCTGAGCCTCTTTACCCTGCTGTGAATCCCTCCGACACGAGAATGAATCAGCAGCTGCTATATTAACTCCCGTAATTAACGGGCAGGCTGTCGCTTTTCTCAGTTGTATTGTAGTGAGCACTCTCAATACATCCTCTACTGCATTTCAGACAATTTACCACAGAAATATAAAGAATATTTAGAACTTGTGTTAACTTTACTTGTAGAGGGAAGAGCATATTAATGAGAGCTGTCAGTGTAATTTTTTTTATTCCAGCAGTGGGTGTTTACCCTTGACAACATGCTCATCAGTGTCTCCAGCCCTCTGCTCATCTGCATTCACTCCAGCACCACAGCAACATGCTTACTGAACTGTTTAGAGCGGGTAGGTTTGGAGCTAGACTTTTATTTATTTTCTGTTCTGGGGCTTTTCCACTCAGTATACAGAAAACAGCACCTCCAAATTAGCAGTAAACCCAAAGAAACAGTGTCTCATATGGAAACTTCCCAATGCCTAACACTGTCTGTGCAGGGTATTGTTTGGAGAAAACTGAAAATTCTTCATGTTAAGGTCTTTGCTTTATCCATACTGTAGTTGTTTTCAGCTGAATGCATTTTTTGTATATTGTTAAAAAAGAAAGAGATGTGTGCAATGCCTTAGAGCATCTGATCCCCAATTTCTAGTTTTGTGCTGCTTTATGTAAAAGTTTAAATGTTTAGTTTCCATCTTTGTAGCTCATATCAAGGCAGTTGTCTCTCTTTTGAGATGGTTACAGTAGCTTTAAAATCTGTGAACTGTAGATAATAAAGCATTCTTTTAAAAGACTACTGTTGTCCCTGCAGAAGAATCCCAACAGCATGATTCTGTTCTCATCACATATCAGAGGATGATGCACCCTTTTCTTTTTCCCACCACATTCAATTTGGCATGTAGGCCAAGTTCTGTTTAGGTTTCATCTGACCATCTAAGAACCTTTAATCATACATATGTGTGTCTGTACACATGTATATATAATATTGAAATGTAAATGCAATACTGTAAATTAAATATATTGCTGTAAAGAAAGCAGAGCTGCTGTTATTGTCACAGAGACAGAATTAAGGCACATAACTCCATTGTGGCCACAACTAAAACATTGCTGCCATTTGTGGTTTCCATAGATTGCAATCACATCCACAGCTCCTTCAGTCAATAGAAAATGCTATGTTTTATTGTTCATAGTTTCATAGATGTTTATTTTTAGCTAAACATACTTTCATTTTTTTCCTGTAAATAATGTAGGGGACATAGACATATTCAATTCAATTCAGTTTATTTATCTCAAGTTCACCAGTAAAATTGATTCAGATTGATTGAGTTTCTTATCTAAGGAAAACCAGTTGATTGGATTGACTCGAAGGCAATACCTCACACTAAGCATGCTTGTAGCGACGGTGGAGAGGAAAACCTCCCTTTTAACAGGAGGAAACCTCCAGCAGAACCAGGCTCAGTGTGAGCGGCCATCTGCCGAGGCCGACTGGAGTTCAAGGAGACAGAAGCAGAGATACAAAAAGCAGCTGTAAAAGGCGGCCCCGTCCTGAAAACACACATACAGGCAGACGAGCTCTGAGCCAGATCCCATGTCAGAGGATGAAGAGAGCACATCCAGTCAGTCACAGTCAGAGAAACAGGACTACACTGGAAAAAAGACCGATCTCCAACATCTATAAAGAAAGGTGTTAATTGCAGCAGCACAGCTGATATTTCTCTCCAGGATGTGGTCACAGCCAAACAGGAACAGACGAGGTGAAGCTACTTGGAGAAAAAACAGAGAAGGCATAGATTAGAGATAGAATGAAGCAGAATGATGAAATAGGATTCCCTATGTTCCCTATACTTAGAGTAGGTTAAGCTTGCTTTCTAAAACACAGGATCTTTGTGTTTCTGGATGCTACACTCATCAGCAATCAATACTCAACAAATACTGCCAGCAGTATTTGTGAGCATTGTGCGGTGCCTAGAGAGCAGAGTGGGGTTAAGGGTTTTGCTCAGTCAGAGTGGCAGTCTGTGAGAGCAGGGCTCAAGCTCAGATCCTCAGGATTCCAAGCTTTATGCCCTAACCACTAGGCCGCCACTCAACTTGCTTTTGTCACTCAATTATGCACCGCTTCATTTTGGCCTCACATAAAATCCAAATAAAACACTTTGTGAATAATTGTTATGATTTAAGAAAATCTAAAAAAAAAAAAATGGTTTATTGTTACTTTTGCAAATGACTCTAGGGTTAACTTGTCAAAACTGGAAAATTACTTGATAATATTAGAATCTTAAATGTATGAATTAATTTATTTGGTAAAAGTTTTATAAAGGAAGTAAAAAGGCCCCAGTACATTTTTTCTCTGCACATTTCTTGTGCAGGCCTGTTCTGTTTCTTATTCGCTCACTACAGTATATATCTTACAGACGTTAATGAGAACAGATGACTTTTTAACTCTTTTGATCAGCTCTTGATGTGATTTTATTTCTACACTCATGCAGCTTTTCTTTCTCTCTGTAAACTGGTTGCTGTTATCCTTTTTCTTCTCTTTCACACAACCAGTTATTTATTTTACCTGAACAAGCTTTTTAATATTATTAAAGTATTATTTTTCTCTTGTGCTATAAAGCTTAACATTTATTTAAATTTCCTTTTCATATTTAACCTTACGTGTAAGTCTTGTCCTCTGTCTACTTGTTTTTGCCACTGTATTACACATTTTTTTCACTACTAGGGAATAAAAAAGGTTTTTCCATTCTATTCAGAAAAGAAGAATACTTTTTTTTTTTTTTTTTGAGGCGAGCCAAGAGGAAGCTGCAGCATGCTACTTGCATGTTAATACATCTCACTTTCATGGAACAGCTTGATAGAATTGGGGTTGAAAGGTGAAGGAGGCGGATGATTGTGAAAGCTTATCCATCGCTTGCATAGTTGACCAGTTGGATAGCTTTTGCTCATCAAGTTGCATGAAAATGGTTCTGCACTTAAAAGTAATAAATAGTAAATATTAATCTGCACTAATAATGAAGGGAGTTCATTAAAAGTTCTTTAAAGATTATTGAAGCTGCCTCACATTAAAAAATAAAAAGAAATCCCCAAAATTATTTCCCACAGATTCTTATATTTACACTAAATAAAACCTCATAAAGAAGTGTTACAATTTTGGGGGTGAATATGACTGCATGCAGTACACTTCACCAGCAGGCCTGATCATGTCCCAAACTCTGGAAATATTTAGCAGTGTTTAGCACTTTTTAGCACTGATTTAATGAAGGGGATATAGCTTTTATAACCTGTAAAAGCAGATTCAGAGTTTGATTAATTTGCTTTCCCTTCCCCTTGGGTTCTTAAAGTCCAGATCACTTTGAGATGAAGCAACTTGTGTTTCCAAATTGGACCACAGCACACAGGGTGAATTAATCTGGGGAACGATGAGACTAAAACTTATTAAACTACTTCTAATAATACAAAGCTTGCTTTGTATTACTGCTCATTCACTGTTTAAAGCTGTATGGATCAAAATTTTGCTTTGTATACACTCTTTGTATACAAGATGACAAAGTTTGTCTAAGTCTGAGTCTAACATTTTTTTCTACTCAGATTTTTTAAAAGTATGATAAATACATTTGAAAATTCTTTTTAAAAAGATGTATGTGGCAGTTGATTCCTACCTTTATGGGACGATTGGTTGCTCACCTAACTCGATGGCTAGACACCTATACTTCTGTAACTGTAGCTGTTTTTTTTTTCTTTTTCTTTTATTTTCTGTTGTCATTTTTTATTTGACTTCTTTAGATTCAACTTTTGGGACTTTTTCTGTATGGAGGTATTGAAGCAATGACACAACAATAGGCCTGTAAGCAACATTATCTGGGGGGGCCCCATATGAAGTACAACACGTGTTAAAGTTTCAGGATACGGCAACAGTTCCATAAATCGGCCAAGAAGATAGAATTATGCAATTCTCAGTAGTATATGATCACATTTAACACACAGAAAAATGGAACCATTGGTGACAGCGCACCTCCACATTTTGCAGACATCCCAAGTTCCAAAAACTAATTTCAGGGAGATGCTTATGTTTAAAAAAGAAACTGTTATAAACCAAATAACACATGAAGAACTTGATCATGTTAAATGATTTGTCTGGGCTTTACCTAAAGGGAAAGACCATGCTTCTAAAGCAGCTGCTCCTTTATTAAGTAACTGCACCAAAACCTCTGTGTTACACCAGAGAACAAAACGTAAGGCTTTCTTTAAACTATACTACGTATCAACAGATTGATGTCAGACCTTCAGCTGTTTAAAACATTGACGATATTTCATGACTGCAGCAGTTCAGCTCAAATTATCATACATTTGATAGACTTGTTTTGGATAAGCAGATGTTTCCTTTCTTGATATCACTGAGTTTTTACTTCCTCCTATTCTTCTTCCTGCTGGTTTGCCTGCAGACTATTTTGTTGTTGTACTCAATGTCCTGACCATGTTTCTCCCACTGTTGCAATTATGCTCAAGCAAGTCTGCTTATTCCATCTCCTATAATTAGCACAGCAGCAGTTCTGAATAGATGACACTCATATAGTAGCCAAAAGGTTCATGACACCTGACAAGGAGAGCAGAACATATCTCCTCTTTTATGAAGCTCACAAACAATGCACAAACACAAACATGTTTTTATTAGTCTTGCATTTGTTATTCCATTTAAACTATTGCTTCCTGATACAGTCAACTATACTTACAGTATCACCTCTAAGAGAAAGAAACATTTTTTTCTCCCTGTCAGCATGCATTTTTGTCTTTGCAGTGTTTGCCATTCCTCAGACTTAGTTTTGGTGTTATTATTGTGACAAATAGCAGCTTCCAACATCCGTTTGTTTTCAGGACTTTTTCTGTGGAAGAGCTGCAGCCTGTGGTCTGGCAACTGGCCGTCTGGAGAAGCTGATGCAACTATAATTGGATTTTCCTAACATAGGAAAAACTTACTGTACATTGTTTCTCTGATTTTAACTCTTGCACATATATCAAATAAAACAAATGGGTCAACTGTTCAATGTTGATATAGAGTAATTATTATATGCAGGAAAGCTAAATTAGAAATTGAAATACTTACACATAGGAGAATTTCAGGGTTCTTTGTTTTAGGCTGACTCCATATGCTGTTATTTATAATTTCAAATGTGATTCTTCCTTATTTTGAAACACTATATTAATTCAGTTTCATTAAAAACACATAAGGTGGAGTTAATAAACTTAATGCACCTCAAATATTGTGTAACTTTGTTCACATTTTCAAAAGCTTTTATGATAAAAGGTTTTTTTTTTTAATCTTATGTTTTTTCGGATTGCAAAGATTTGCTAAATTGTAAAAACCTTTTATCTTTTTGAACTTGGAGGTTCTCTGGAAGTTTCCTGGTAACACTTACAGTTGGAGCCATTACATAACGTTTATGACATGCATGCCCTATTTGTTGTAGATCTGCATTGCAGTTACTTAGCACCACATACAGTACGTAAACAAGACTATTTCCTTGGCTTTTTTGGATCAGACCTACCTTTACTTAAAGGTTAGGATTAAGACACAAAATTGGATTGGTACAAATTAGGCACCTCCAACTACATTTCTGTACATTAGTATATAGTCTATTTGTTGTATATTTGTTTTCTTATAAAAATGAAGTGAGATTGACAAGGCTAATGCCCAAAAGCTGCCTTAGAGAGCTAAAACCCAGTCTAATTCTTACTGACATCCTGTAAACAGACGTTGTAGGACTCGGTTTTCATGCAACCACTGACTAAATATTTGCATGTGATATGGTTACAGTTGTAAAAAAAAAAAAAATCAAAATTTCCCTCATCATTTTTTATGTGACATTCAATGCTCAAAGAAAGTTGAATCTGTTTTTCCATCATAAATTATGTTGTAAACACAGTTTGCAGTTGCAAAGAAATGAGAAAATGCCAAGTAGTTACGTATTTTGTAACATGTATGGTATTTTTGCAGCACAGCCATAAGAGGAATACCTGGCAAAGTATGACTCTTGCTGTTTCAGTAATTATGTCTTGTCTGCTTGAATGCACCACTTACAGCCAAAACCATGCCTCAAACTGGTGAGATGATAAAAGATGACCAGTGTCAGACTCATTTCACAGATCATTAGACATCTTGGGGCGAAGGACAGAGGTCTATTTGGGTGCATAAAACTAATTCCAAAGGTTAAAAAAGCAAAACAGACCTTTGATGTGTGGGTTTAATTTTCATAAATATATTTTGTTGAAAATGCTTAAAAGCCATTAGTGATTAGTCAATTAGAAATGGAAATATATACGTTTTGATGGGAGGCAATAATGTGGTTGCAATCAGTGAAATCACCAAATTATACACTGGAAATAAAAAGATAACACTGTTAATGACGAGCCTAAATCTACATTCAGTTATCAACAAAACATAATAAGTTTAGACATTTTTTTGCAGGGATCAAAAACAACCAAATTATGAAATTTTTTAAGTTATCATGTGTGCACATCTAAAGCATGTTTATTTTTATAGCTTTAATATTTCTATTAGCTATAGCATGTATTCTGCACTGGAAAAATTATCTAGAAATAAGTAAACATTTCTTAAATTAGGTGTATTTACCCTTAATTTGAGTAGGTAAATTAGATAGTTTGCCAATGGAATGAGTATTGTTACTCTTAAAATAAGATAATATGTGATAAATTGCCTTGTTCCATTGGCAAAATGTTTCTTTTACCTCCTCAATCCAAGAAAAAATGCACTTTTTTAAAGAAAAAATTACTTATCTAGATTTTTCTCCAGTGCGATCATATCCTAATGTTAAATGCTTAATAGTTCCCTGTCTCTTTTCCTAAAAGCTTTTTGTTTTTTAAGCATTTCCTTCAAATCACTACTTACCCAAGGTTTATTATGGGAAGAATTTCACTGTTGCTGTGAAGGTGGTGTTATCTACATTATCTACAAGATAATGTAGTGAGTCACACACTCAGTCGTTGCATTGATGTCCTCTCCATGTGGCTGACACACTGCATCCTAGCCTGTCGCCTCTAAAACAACAATGCAGAGCTTCTTTGGCTTCCTGTGACCATCTTCTTACAGTTCTTTTTAATGGAGATGATCTCTTATAAACTGAGTTTTACTCTAAGCTGAAAAAAAAAACAAGATTCTTATTCCATGTCCCAAGAGGTTAATTCTATAGAGATGTATGAGTCCTGAAATCTGCATAAAACAAGTCTAACGGTTTGTTTTCTCTGGTACAGCAGCTGACAATTTTTTTGAGTGCTGGTAGTGTAGCAGCAAGTGAGAAATGATTGAAATCACCAGTTTGTGACACAAATGTATATGAGTGTTCACTATTTGGGCTGCAGTGATAAATCTTCACAGTAACATGTCTTATATCACACCATATATTTACAAGCACTGTCTCCCTCTTTGACTTTTCAAGTCTTCTTTAAATCTTTTTTGTCTCATATGGTAAGAAAACCTAGCAGAGAGATGCTAGAATCCAGAATATGACCCTGCAACTACGTTTTAGTAAAACACATACTGCTGCATTATTGATATTCTGGCTGGGACCTTGCTAGGGTTTGGAGTTTTTCTGACTTATTTCCTGACATCGGCCACAATCATTGATGAAAGAGATGGCTTAACTTTCATGCTCCTCTCTCTTCGCCTTGCCCCCATACATGTATATACATATATATAATTTTATGGTTATTGTGGCTACAAAGAAGGCATTTGTACAATTACTATGATTAGGAAATCTGCCCAGGCTAGCACAGATGGGTAAAAGTATTTTCTGCAATTATAAAAGAAATTAAAACAATTTTTAAACTGCAAATAGCAAGCACATTAGCCTTATTTAAAGATGGCGGACAAACTTGTTTGCACATGTTAATTTTTGCACATCCAGTATTACCTGATAGATTGCAAATTGACCAGTTTTTGCACCTGCAATATTCTTTTTTTTTTAGATTGATCTAAAAAGGAATGATACACTTATAATGCTAAGATCAGGTTCTACAGCTACACATTTCAAAACAGAGATACCCAATATGTGATCAGATACTGCGGATGAAAACCTCAGCAAGTGTTGTTTCATGAATTTTGGAACCAACGACTTTGCTTCCTTTATTTTATTGAAAAGGACTTTACATTTGAGTCAGAAATGGCATTTAATTTGAATATAGAAAATTTAAAGAAACTGTGGATCATAACTAATATTATCTAATACACATTTTTCAGATGTGTTTTCTGTTTCAACAAATGCATTCAATACAATTTTCTGTCAGGAATATAAACATGTTCTTTCCAAAGACTGTTAAATGTTGATAAAGATTAATAAAGGGTGGTATAATCATAGAAAGCAGAAGCAGGCACATTTTGTAAGAAATGTAAACACAATTCAGCTACTGACAATTAGAGGTACATTCATTTAAAGACAAAATCATCAACTTTCTTTCTATGTTCTGCACTAATGCAGACTTTGAGACCAGACTACTTGTTATCATTTTGGTTGTTTTTTTATTTTGTAATTAGACAAGCATCTTGCATATACTTTGCCACCTTTTGTAGTGCAAAACGCACACAAAAAAAAATCGTACTTTTATGGATAGGAAAACAGCTTTTGTTGCCTTTGGCCAAAAAGAGGACCGACTTCAACAGGCCTTTTCACCCAAATGAACAGACAGTCATGAAGACACATAGTTGTTATCTTGTCTAACCATTAAGTGTACCTGACCGTGAGGATCAAAACAAGGCCCTCTTGTAACAACCACTGGTGCAAACATGCACTAGGGTCTTCTGAGGACAGCAATGATTGTATCCTTCCCTTACTTTCCAGCGACACACACAATTAGTTAATTCTTCTTTAAAAGTGATTCAGAACTCCTAACTTGCATTGTACCTTTGACACAAAATTAATCACTTATTTTGATACTGACTGTGTTAATATGTTACAGGTGATTAGTGGCTCTAGGTTTGGATGAAGACAGAGAAAGAGAAGAAAGTGTTATCTCTTTATCATCGTTCAATTCTCATTCATATTTTTCTTTCTAAAGTAAGATGTCATTTTATATGGTAGAGAAAACAAGGTAATGAATATGTCTAAGTTAAACAATTAAGAAAAATAATATAGGTTTACAGAAATATAAAGATTTTACAGTTGTCGTGCTTTTGTCTTGATTCATCCTAAATAAACCTTATACATATCTGCACATGTAACATATGTTGCAGCCTTAGGGAAAGTAAAGAAAAACAAATAAAGCTCTAGTGAAATTATGTTGAGCCTTCCAATGTTTGCATTAGGACAATTAAACCAAGAATGCAAACAAAGATGCATTTTATTTTCTGATTTCTAAAGAATCAACCTTAAAGGAATAGTACACCCAAAACATGATTAGCCTTCATTTTCTACTCACCCCCATGCTGAACAACACTCTGGAGTACTTTTTTGATATGTCAAATGCATCTGGAGATCTGGGAGGCTTCTTGCTGTCTGCTGACATTCAAATAATGGAGGTCTATGGCGCCCGAGCCAGAAAGGTCCATAAAAGTCCACAAAAAACGTGTCAATATTCCTCCATACTGCTCGTCCAATGTATTCCAAGTCTCCTGAGTGGGTAGCATCCAGAATTTACTCGAAACGAAGTCATTTAGAATGTTTTTAGAGCATAAACAGTAGTGTATAGTATTTCCTAAAAGCGCGTTTACGAGTCTACGGAAACCGCGGCAGACCAAACCAGATGAAAGTGCGCATTCAGCTCAGCAAAGAACTCATGCTCTTCCTCAACACTGAAGTCCTCAGACATTTTTCTTTCGTTGTTTCTTTCTTTGCACAGGTAAACAGCACATTTCTTCTTCTACGCTTGCATTATTGGCAGAGCAGACGCTGAATGCGCACTTTCATCTGGTTTGGTCTGCCGGCTTCCGTAGCGTCATGAACGCGCAGGTGCGCGCTTTCAGGAAATCCTATACACTACTGTTTATGCTCTAAAAACATTCTAAATGACTTTGTTTCGAGTAAATTCTGGATGCTACCCACTCAGGACACTTGGAATACATTGGACGAGCAGTATGGAGGAATATTGACACGTTTTTTGTGGACTTTTATGGACCTTTCTGGCTCGGGCGCCATAGACCTCCATTATTTGAATTTCAGCAGACAGCAAGAAGCCTCCCAGATCTCCAGATGCATTTGAGATATGAAAAAAGTACTCCAGGGTGTTGTTCAGCATGGGGGTGAGTAGAAAATGAAGGCTAATCATGTTTTGGGTGTACTATTCCTTTAAGACATCCTGACAGGATTATTTTCCTAAAATGTGTGTTTTAAAGCTTCAAAACAACCTTCACTACTGCTTAATACAACACCTGTTGTATAAAATGTATGTGAGCTATTATTTTGTAATTACAGATGAATTTCTCTGATAGACCATGAGATGGTGCTATGTGTCTAAAATAAGATCTTTGCCGTTTGGAAAATAATTACTTTAATATATATTGATAACATTACTCACTTCTTTTTTGAGCAATGCTGATTAATGGCTGGAGCTTATTCATTTAGATGCTCTATGTGGTTTTTTTAGGGTTGGTGGGTCAAGGGCTTTACAAGGACGTATGAAGCTGTGGCTCTTTTACCCACTTTTTCCCTCCCCAGCCTCATAATAAGATTCACCCGCACTGCTTAGCATTCACCTGTCATGGACTATGAGTCAGCTTATCTTCAGTCTGAAAGACTGAGAGCCTGAATCTCAGTGAACGGGCTGTTGCTATAGATTTTTGTCATCACTTTTTCATGGGACAGTGGGTTGGGTAGGAAATGGTGCTGGGATATGGGCTATCAGAGCAGAATGGGGCGCGATGTAGCATTTTCTTTGCTATGAGACATAAGGATGCATCTTACTGAGTTTGTTCTGCTCAAAGCAATGCATCTAGAAAACATTTCATATTTTAAAAACCTGCTCAGACACATCAAAGTTCCTTTTTAGCAGGGAAGGGGCATCATTTAAATGGCTAAGAGGATAATTGATACGCAGGAGAATGGTAATCTAAAATGATCTTTTTCTAATCTGTACACAGATGTGGTGTAATTACCCGTATTCCCATATAATGCTCACTGTTCCTTATTTATTATTCATAGTGTTTTGACCAAACATTACATTTTTCACTGTTGGTGCAGTTAAGGCACTTGCAAAATTGAAGCAATTAATCATGATTGGGACACACATTATTGCCATTAGACTCTGCCAGTAAGCGTTCTGAGTCAGCAAATATCGACAGGAGTCCATTTAAATATTTTAATTATTAAAAAGCTATCTTAAGCCTAAGTCCTGTAACTGGGGATTTTCTCACAAAGATACCAGAGGTAAAGTGCTAATGCTTTTGTGATCTGTGTATTTTATGGATGTAGGCAGAAAAGCATAAAACACCTTGAGAAAGTATTTATTCCGCTTAAACACATTTTACTAAGATAAAATCCTCCAACTTCAGCATTTTGTTTTACCGACAGCACAAAGTGTCTCATAATTGTAAAGATAAAGAGTACATGGTTTGCATTTTTAAATAACAAAAACAAATTGCATGCAGTTTGTTTTTTGCATTTATAGTTGCTTGTCTTTTGGGTTACGTTTCTACTGATAATGTCCACTATTCTTTGCTAAATAGTTCAAGTTCAGTCAGATTGGGGCAGAAAAAGGTCTTTAAAAAAATGCTGAAATTATGCATGAGTTTGAGCTAATCTAATATATGAATATAATTTGATCTGAATCATTACATTGTAGTTCTGGTTATTTACGTTGTTATTTCAGATAAGGTAAACCTCAAAGGTTTTAAAATATTTACCAGAATATTTTTTTTTGCTTTCTAGGATGACCTGACATTTAGCTCTATTTATTTTTACATGACTATTGGCAAACTGCAAGCAGAAGGTCTAACAGTGAGGGGCTTCTTTACACCTTAGTGCAACCTCAGTACAGGGGTCACCCACTGAAGCGGGATGCCATTTCTTTGCCACCTCACTGTGCTAAATGATGCTGTCCCATGGCTTTGTATACTAAAGCTGTTTTGACAATACCCAGCTCTATTTGTCATTCCTATCTGACAACTGTATTCAAAGTATTTTTTAAATGAATTGAACCAAATAGACTTAGGGCAGATCTCAGACTACTTGTCATAAATATCAACAGTAACACTATCAGTTACAGTAAATCCAGGCTTTCACGTGCGTATATGAACCTCTATCTAAAAAAAATACAACTCATCAAAATATTAAAAAAATGGCTCTGTCTCAACACGTTTAACTTGTTGTTCCCCTTAAAGCTACAGTGTGTAATAATTACAGGAATATACAGTCAGAAATGTAATATGTTATACAGTACATAACTACAGTATGTTATTTATCATCATCTACGAGCTCAGCCTCTTAACCTTAATATTTGCGTTGCCTTAGAATTCGTTATTTATAATTACATAGGAGCGGGTCTCGCAGCCATGGAGGCAGACATCTTTGCCCTACGGCAGCGCAGAGCCAACAAACTAGCGATTGTGAGATCGCCCATTATGCTCGAAAGTAACTACGGCAAGTTGAGAGAGATGAACTGAAATCTATACCCTACAAAGACTAATGAAATACTATCTGTAAAATTATCTATGTAAACAAACCTCATCACTTGAGAAGGTAGGTGATGCGGACGTCGTGGAAGACATTTTGTCCCGTAACGCTCGCCGTACTGTTGGGGGGGGAGAAGCGGTGGGGGGGAGATGTTTATGTTGCTGCGGTCTGCAGTCTGGATGTTAGATGTCGCTGAAAATTACACACTGTAGCTTTAAACGATATAGTATTGTGGGGGTGCTTTGATGGCGCAGTGGTTGTCACGCAGAACCCATGTATGGAGGCCTTAGTACTCGACTTGGCTGACCTGGGATTGAATCCGGTCTGTGGTCCTTTGCCATATCGTATGTCTCTTCCCCCTCTCTTGTAGCCCCTTTCCTGTCAGCTCACTTTACCTTAAACGAGCTACTAGTGCCATAAAAACCGAGGAAAAAAAAAAAAAACAATCTGGGATTGATCTTTAAAGGTATTGTGGATGATTTTTGCATTTTTTTTTAAATTGCCTCCTCCGCTTAAAAAAAAAAAAAAAATGCTAGTACCCTTTACTGGCTCCCGAGACGGAACGCCTATTAAATGCGCGCAAGAACATGTATGAGCCCATTTCTCCTCATGCACGCTCTGTTTCAAAGTTGCTGCTCTCATAGCTCATGCACCATCTTTGTTATTAGTAGCCTCTGTCATGTTGCGCCAGCCTATGGCGACAGCGGGCCGCCGTCACAGCAAATCCCATAATGCTTTGCGAGGAGAGCTCTCTGCACAAAGCATTCCAGGATATATCTGCATCTTCTGAGGCCTTTCTTTTCTTCTCATACACTTCGGAGACACTTATTCTCTTACGACACGCTGCGATTTTCAAAGAACCGCGGTGAGAAAGGTGAGCTTTAATAAATGTCTGAAACCGTAGCTCACCACATAGGTTGGCTTTAAGTAAACAGATCACCAGAATGATTGACAATTAGGAGGACCACTTATTTAGATGATCCACATGGAAAAAAAGATAGTCGCTTATTGTTAGCATGGATTTTTTAAATACATTATTATACCTTGGTTTGCAAGTTGCCTTAAATAAGGGTTTGTGTTCTGCACATTTTCTAAGGAAAAGACTTCAGAACAGCAGAATTTATAATGAAAATAGATTACGCAGTGGTTGACCTTAATTAACGATACATGTAGATGGCTTTCTCTAAGCCATTGGTTAAGTAAGCGGTCACAGAATCAAGCAGAGTAGAAATAAATGCCACATTTTTTCAGATTTCTTAAATAGGTGGCTTTTATTTCCATGTACATAACCTCATGATTAATCACTATTACCTGTAGGTATGCCACACTGAATCCCATTTAGATAAACTGCAGTTTTTGCTTTTTTACATTGAAACATAGGAAAATGTTCAGGGTGTGTGCTGTTGTAGCTTTCTTCTGGCTGTTTGAGTTTTTTATTTTGATCCTCAAATTCACATTTGGTAAGAAATAAGCATTTTGTTTCATAACTGACAAAAAGAACAATCCTTATATGATGATATTACGATGAAGAAGTCCACAGCCAGGAGAGCTCTGTGTTGTTTGCTACTCGTGTGGGAATTTGGAAAACTGTTGAAGTGTGAAGAGTTATTTGAGGCAGTGTGGTCTATAGACATGGACTCACATCTCATCTCTTGTCCAGTCTTTGTAAAGGAGCAAGCCACCATGCAGAGGGAACATGAAGGCCGAAGCTGCCATTCATCCATGCTGGCCAGAGGCCCAGAAGGAGGAAGGAACACCGATAAAAGGTGTTCACTGGAATGTGTGTCCCTCTATTTCTTTCTTTTTTCCTCCTGTGAAGAGTAGCAATGCTTTCTGTCATTGGTTGGTGGTTTTTATGTTTTCTTTTGGATTTGGCTTTTTTTTTTTCAGGAGGTGGGGGGTCTGTTAGCAACAAACAGGCCTTTCACAGTGTGATGCAGATCTGTAACTTTCTCTGATCAAACTTCTTTCCAAGTCACTTCCTCTTCCTTTTCTCTGTCTGCGATGTCCAGCTGATTTCATTCTTTACTTTCCCTGCAGCTTCTTTTTCCTCTGTATAGCTACTGCATTACTGAAGGAAGGAAGGAAGGAAGAAGGATTCAAGGAAGGAAGGAAGGAAGAAAGGACTGACTGACTGACTGACGGGCTGGCTACTGACTTATCTGACTGACTGACTTACTGACGGACTGGCTGGCTAACTGACTGACAGGCAGACTGGTTGACTGACTGACTGGTTGGCTGACTGACTAACTGAATGACTGGGTAACTTACTGACTGGCTGACATATCTGACTGACTGGCTGGCTGATTGACTGGCTGACATATCTGACTGACTGGCTGGCTGACTGGCTGGCTGACTGACTGACTGACTGACGGAAGGAGTGACTGACGGGCTGGCTTCTGACTTATCTGACTGAATGACTTACTGACGGACTTGCTGGCTTACTGACAGACTGACTGGCTGACTGATGGACTGACCGGCGGACTGGTTGACTGGCTGACTGATTGACTGACTGGCTGACATATCTGACTGACTGGCTGGCTGACTGTCTTGCTGACATATCTGACTGACTGGTTGACTGACTAACTGGTTGGCTGACTGACTGGCTGGCTTACATATCTGACTGACTGGTTGACTGACTGAATGAGTGACTGGCTGGCAGACTGACTGGATTGACCGACAGACCGATGGACTGGCTGACTGACTGACTGGCTGATTGGCTGACTGACCGACTGACTGGGTAACTGACCGATGGGCTGACTGACTGACATATCTGATTGACTGGCTGACTGACTGACTGATGGACTGACTGACTGACTGATGGACTGACTGACTGGCTGATGGACTGGCTAACTGGCTGACTGGCTGATTGGCTGACTGACCAACTGACTGGGTAACTGACCGATGGGCTGACTGACTGACATATCTGATTGACTGGCTGACTGACTGACTGATGGACTGACTGACTGACTGATGGACTGACTGACTGGCTGATGGACTGGCTAACTGGCTGACTGGCTGATTGGCTGACTGACCAACTGACTGGGTAACTGACCGATGGGCTGACTGACTGACATATCTGATTGACTGGCTGACTGACTGACTGATGGACTGACTGACTGACTGACTGGATTGACCGACAGACCGATGGACTGGCTGACTGACTGACTGGCTGATTGGCTGACTGACCAACTGACTGGGTAACTGACCGATGGGCTAACTGACTGACATATCTGATTGACTGACTGACTGATGGACTGACTGACTGGCTGATGGACTGGCTAACTGGCTGGCTGGCTGACTGACTGGCTGACTTATCTGACAAGACTTCCTGAATTTTCCTTTTAAACTCTCTGTTTCACTCATGACCCCCATAATGCAAAATTATATATTTTCTTTATGTAGAGCTACGGGGATCTTTTATTCCTGGTCACGTAAAAACGATGCAGGTTAATGTCCTGTACAGCCAGGCTCATTTATTCTCATATATTACTTTTGACCTCTGAAGGTGAAATCTTAATTACAGGAGAGTGATCTTTTGACCGAGTGTCTTTGATTTTTTTTTTTTTTTTGACAGAGCTAGCAGTGTTCAGCAGATAGAGTGGCTCTGTTATCATACCTGGCTAAAATATAAAATTGAAGGATTAAACTAAACCCCAGCAGCATAGCTGCCCCCGTTACTGCTGTCACATGGATTTCAGCATGCCTACTTCCTCTAGAGCAGGAAAATATGTTCAGTATATTAGTTTTTTTTAGCACATCTACCCTATAAAACAGTATTCGGATTTCTGATTGAAATATGTTGTCTTAATATCAGTGGAGTCATCTTGTTAGTTTGCTTTTGCAGCTTCGGCTGTGAAAGAAAGTGACAGATAAAAGAAAAAAAGTAGAGAGATAGAGAACAGCAGAATGAATAAAAATTGGAATGACAGTGTTGAGGAAGGGAGGCCACTTGAGCACAGTCAATTGTGTTGGACAGTAGAATGGAAAACTGACTGTAAGCAGCAATGGGATTAAACAACTGCAACTCAACAGCCTTACAATACTCTTATACCTTTTTTACATTCCTTTACACTACAGACACTAACCTAAATGCATTTTATAGAGGATGGCTAATACATACACGTGAAACAGGATACATGAAATCCTACAAAGTTGCATCCATTTTTTGCAGGTCCCACTCTTTAGATGCTAAAAAATAGACCCAGAGCGACCAATTGTCATCAGAAGACAATAATTACAAAATAACCACTCTCTCTGTGTTAATTATTATCATTGAGAATGCATGTGTGAGGGCCTCGGAGGTTAAAGATGAACATTTTTCAGTGCTGAAATGGTAATCATTCATTAAAATAAAAAAATAATTGATTCATCCCAAAAGGGAATTGAATAAATTTTTTTTTTAGAAACTAACATATCAAGAACATGCTGCAACATTTAGTACAGAAATGGCTTTCCACCAGGGAGTGGCAGCAATCAGAAAATCATCCAAGAAATGTATGGTAACCCTGGAAGAGCTTGAGAGAGCCACAGCTGAGAACTTTCAGTAGTAACTGTACAAAGGAAGTTATAATCACTCCAATTTAATGTGTGGAATTTAAAGGAACACTAAAAACTACAATTGGATGAAGACATTCATCCAAGCGGCGCATGTCCTGAGGCCGTAACATCAGTAATGACCCCTCACACCCCCACCATGGACTGTTCTCCCTGCTGCCTTACAGGAAGAGGCTTTGCAGCATTCAATGCAAGGCCAGCAGATTCTGCAACAGCTTTTTCCCCACTGCCATCAGGCAGCTGAACTGTTGAGAGGACTCTAAATCATGTCACAGTCTCTGCATCACACTGATAACACCAAATGAAAAATACTGCATATTGGCAGCATATGCTCTGAACTTCCATATCAGTGCGTTTTTTCACCATGTTTTTTTCTCCCACACTGTTTACATTTGATCACTGCTGCACCTTATGGATTGGAAATGTTCTGAAAGCTGTACAAAACGAAATGTAATTTTGTATGCACTCTGGGCCGGATTTATCAAGATCCAATTTTGCGTGCAGTAATTTGCGCTCGCAAACTGGAATTTTGCGCGAGGGGCTGAACCATGGTTTGCGGGTGATTTAACAAGAGCGATTGCGTAACTGGTGGCAGGTGCAAAACTGTTGGAGACGCCCTATTTAAATGATGGTTTTGCGCGTTTGGTGGTTTGCGGCATGGCGAGTTTGGACAGCAGAAAGCGCAAAAGGAAATTCGACCCCATGGAAATGGAGGTATTGGTGGATGAAGCCAACAAACATTTAAGTGAGCTACAGCAAAGAAGTGTGACTGTCACACAGAGCAACGATATATGTGAACAAATCTGTAATAAAGAAAACACTGTCGGTGAAACCTTGCGAACAGTGGATGAAGTAAAAAGAAGATACCAGGATATTAGAAGGCGAACCAAAGAAAAACTGGCATATAACAAAACATCTGCGAACAAAGCAGGAGGGGGCACAGTAGATGAGATGCCTCTGACCAGCATTGAGGAACAAGTACAGCTGACGCTCTGTGAAGAGCAAATCACTGAAATTGCAGCTCCAAAATGGCAATGCTGGATAAACGAAATGTTTTGATGATTGTTTCCTCGTTCATTGCAAAAATATTCACACGGAGTGAAAAAATGCGTTCTCTGCGTCTCCTTGCTTCATTTCCATGTCTCCTTCTTGCGGCAATAACCGCTGCCATGTGTGCGCAATTACGCATACAGACCATTTGCACCTTCTTTTGAAACGTGTTAAATATAGAGTCAGATACCGTTAGCAAAATTGCTTTCAGGTTTGATAAATCACTTTGCGAGTGCTAAATTAATATATTTACATGTTCTCCTCCCACAAGACGCACTTTTGCGTGTAAACGCCCCATATTGCATATTCATTGCAGAAAAAGTACTAAATGGATAAGAGGCGCTATTTAGCACATTTTAAAGACCAAATCCTTTTAGCACGCTGTTGATAGATCAGTTTGTACATTTTTTAGCGTGCGCAGTGAAATAGCTCACGTTTTAATACACGCAAACCTTTGATAGATCCGGCCCTCTGTGTATAAAAATGACAATAAAAGTTGTCTTAGACATGAAAAGTTTAGATCAACTCTTTAGATCCCATTACCTCTACATCCAATCAGTTAGAAGAGTGAGGAGTCGTTATATTCCTTTAAAACCATGTACAGTTTTCCTTAAACCCTAACAGTTATGCACTAATTTGTGTTGTTTAAATCCTCCTCAAATACCATTCAGAAATTTTATAATATTTGAAAAGATTTTTGAATATTTTTACGGGGCACCATATGTAAACAATAGGCATTAATGAAAATGGTATTATCCTCATAATATTCTTAAAGTAAATAAATAATGTAGCTGGATTTATTTCAGCCAAGCAGAGATCACTGATGTTATTCACTCAAATGAAATTAAAATGAAATCTGTTTCACCAGTGTTTAAAAGTCTGAACCAAAATCATGGTTAAAGGCATGTTTAAGAAAAGTTCCTAAAAGGGAAAAATGGATCATTTGAATGTGTCCTTCATATTATAGAATTAGTTTAAATTTCACCTTAAATTTATTTATTTATCTCCTCTTTCTTTCATGTTTTCTCCTTTTTTTCTGGGTTTCCTTTCCTGTTCTACTTACATTGCAGTGTCCATATAATTTTTAATACTCCCTGCATGAATTATAATAAAGCCATTCATATACATATTCATATGCCAATTTATTAGGTACACCTGTCCATCTGCTCGTTAATAATAATAATGATAATAATAATAATAATTGAACTTTATTAATCTCACACTGGAGAAATTCACCTCCGCATTTGAACCATCCCATCGGGGAGCATTGGGCTGCCACTGTGCAGCGCTCAGGGAGCAGTGGGGCGCTAA
Source organism: Cyprinodon tularosa (assembly GCF_016077235.1). Classification (NCBI taxonomy): domain Eukaryota; kingdom Metazoa; phylum Chordata; class Actinopteri; order Cyprinodontiformes; family Cyprinodontidae; genus Cyprinodon; species Cyprinodon tularosa. The sequence goes on from NW_024039532.1 coordinate 253,622, forward strand.
GGGCCTTGCTCAGGGACCCAGAGTGAAGGCTGTGGGGGTCAAACCAGGTACTTGCGACCTTCTCAGAGCAAAAGCGTACTGCTCTAACCACTAGGCCAACACTCCCCCCTGTTAATGCACATTTCTATCAGCCAATCACATGGCAACGACTCAATTCATTTATGCATTTAGACATGGTCGAGATCATCTGCTGCCATTCAAACTGAACATCAAGATGGGGAAGGAAGGGGATTTAATTGACTTTGAAAGATTGGAAAAATATTGCCTGGTCTGATGAATCTCGATTTCTGCTGCAACATACAACATAAACAGTTTCAGTTAATCTATATAGCGCCAATTCACAACACATGTCATCTCCAGGCGCTTTACAGTTCACCAGATCATCCAGTCAAATTGATTCAAAGTTTTATATCTAAGGAAAACCAGTTGATTGCATCGACTCATTGACTCGAAGGCAATCCCTCACACTAAGCATACTTTTAGTGACAGTGGAGAGGAAAAACTCCCTTTTAACAGGAAGAAACCTCCAGTGAAACCAGGCCCAGTGTGAGCGGACATCTGCCTAGGCCAACTGGGGTTCAAGGAGACAGAAGCAGAGATACAAAAAGCACCTGTAAAAGGCAGCCCGGTCCAGGAAACACACAGTCAGGCAGATGAACTCTGAGCCAACTCCCATGTCAGAGGATGAAGAGAGAACATCCAGCCAGTCACTGTCAGAGAAACAGGACTACACTGGAAAACAGGTGAATCTCCAACATCTATAAAGAAAGGTGTTGATGGCAGCAGCACAGCTGATATTTCTCTCCAGGATGGTGTCACAGCAAAACATGTGTCCTCCAGAAGTCTAAGCCTATAGAAGCATAACTATAGAGATAGCTCAGGATAAACAAACAACACAGAAAACCCAAAGAACACTGACAACAAACGAAGGCCTAAATGACATGAAAAGAATAGCCAATATGAGGAGACAAAGGTGAACAAACTCTACTAATTAGTCGACCTTCCAAAAGCAACAAAGAGGATAATAGAATATATCCTGAAAGAATAACTGAGAAAACAAATGGGATGACTAAGAGCAACACTAAGAAATAATCAAGAAATAAGCTAGGAAACACCTCGTTAAGGGTAAATACAGAAAAATATGGCAAACCCCAAATGATAAAATAACAGAGTAAAGCTAATCATATTAAGCATAACAAAGTAAAGAAGAGGCTGAAAGACATGAACCTAGAAATCATAACATCAACAGTGCAATAAATCATCCAGAGGCCAATATTTATTTTGAACAGTTGATTTCTCACAGTTTCTGGCTTATGGATAAAAAAATACGTGGATCTGCTCTGCCTCGTTCTAAAAGTTGGATTGTGAGATGATTGTAACTACTTTTTGATTTTGGGCCGTCTGTTAATGGTGTTATAATCTGAACCTGCAGGGCTTTGTGTACTGACCATAATATCACTGCATTTAGCCTGCACAGTTTTACTGAGCAGACACAACTGCTGCTTGTAGTCATTCTTTGAACCCATTAAAAGCTCATTTGCACAGCTATAATTGGAGCACAGACATGGTCACAATCACTGTACCACCCGTCCAACAGCTTAATCATTGTACTCATAAGCAGAGGTGATGGTACATACCCACAAAAAAAGTAATGGAGTTCACAGTGTTTTTTAAATTTCAAGTTTTATTCTGTTTTTACAGCTGGGTTTCATACATAACATTTTGCTTTTCTGCGTTAAGTCTAGTTTATTTTATGCAATCATGGACAGCCTCTGGCTGACAATAAGGGGTCTTATAGTCATGTGATTATTAAGGGATATACTGGTGTCATCAGCGTATATAATGTAATTGCCAATAAAGTGAACTAAAGGAATGACTAAAAGTGAGAGAAAGGAGCCACTTTTAGAAACATAACATGTTTACTTAAGCTGCTGTACTAATTTAAGATAAAATGACATAAAACCCGGACAAATATTAAAATCCAATAAGTAATAAAAAGATCATCATATAAAGATACTTTAAAAGAGATAAAGTAATAAGCAAGGATTAGGAGGGACTGCTTTTACTGAGTAATCCCGACTGCAAAGCAATGTATGAACCAAGATTAACAGACATTTCCAACTACTTTTCTGTTATGATACAGTAGCAGCCATTCAAAATGGCCCTTCCCAGTGAAATGCCAGCCAAATGGTAGCCCACTTCCCTGCAACTCCCAGCAAAATCCTCTCCAAATTCCAGCCACTGGAGGGACCCCCTACTTCTCCTCGGCATGCATATTTTTTTTTACTCTAACTCCACCCTTTCACTGAATTACAGGGTCTGACGCTTCTCTTTAGATCTTAATGTCCAGAAATAATGACAGAAACAATATTTTAGTACAAAGATTAATGTCTTAAAAAGGAATTGTGGGGGACCAGCCAAGAACCCATCAAGAAAAGAGGGGGCATTTTGATTGGCTACTACTTTATAAACTGGTGTTTGACCTATATTTGTTAATATCTCAGTTTAGCAATGTGCCCATTACTAGAGGGGGCATCCTTCCTTTGGCTTGTCAAAATGGAAAATGGCAGCAAGGAAAGTGACACAAAAGGTGTGAGATGGCTGTGTGGTCATTAATTAACCTTCAATATTTTTTAACTTTCAGAGGGTTTTAAATTATGAGTTGCTTTTTGTTTATGAAAGCTCATTTTACTCAAATTTGTATTTATATTGTGTACAGTCAGGTGTTCCCTTGTGCCGTCTGTCGTTTTCCTTAAAAGGTGATTTATTTGGTTTTATTAAACAGTAAGGAAATCCATCCAACTTTTTAAACTTATTTGACACAAAAAATTATATTTTGCGTGTTTTCAATTGAACTGTGTATGTTAGTTCAGAAGGGCCCTCATTTCTTTTATTCATTAAGCAAGACTTTTCATTCTCTGTTGGATTAAAAAGGTCTCAAAAATATTTCAGACATTACCGACTGTAATGGCCAGAAAGCACAAAACGCATATTCTCGCCAGATACAACGAGACATGTTTAAACAGTTTATTGGAAAATAGAACTGACGCAGGTTGGGAGGGACTTACACAGAATCTGCGACTGGAACTTCTGGAAGGAGCCTGGACAGTTGAGTAACCAGGCAGAAACAGATGCTATGTTAAATATTGTAGATATAGCATATATAGTGTTATTCATATCCTGAAGATAATTGTTTTGAATTGGCAGTCATTTCTTATTATGCTTGCTTGTGATCAAATGTAATCAATGTCAAATCCTCCCTCTTCAAGTTGTAAATCAAACGACGGAACCGCCCGTGGAGGATCATGAATCGCTAGTAACGCCTAGCGATTCCTTGATTCGTATAGTAACGCCTCACTCCTGACATTTTCCAGCAGTGACGTCACATTGCGGTAAGCCTAGCGCCATTCTCCCCGCTTTACAAGCAAAATCAATGTGAACTACTAGACACATCTGCAATCAACAGTTATTGAAGATTTCCAGAAGACTTCACCTTTAAAATTCACCAGAGCTATAGTTAAACCGACAATGCCCACGTGCATGGCAGTTGGATGTTGTAATACATCAAAGTTTTTCACCTTTCCGATTCATGATCCTCCAAGGACGGGTCCGTCGTTGGATTTATCATCGAACTTCTGGCAAGAGACAAAAACATGAAAGTTGTAGTCAACATTTCGAAGAAGAATGACTTGGATAATAGCGCGTTGTGACAAACACCAGATACAGCACCGGGACTTGCTCAACAGCTTATACCACACCGTGACGTTACGAACCGGTACAGTAGATGGCAGTAGTGTTCTTTGACAATCATGGATGCCTCCAGTAAAGCTTATTAAAATGAAAATTATTCTTAATTAAATATACTTATTTATATAACAGTATGTAATATTTTTTATATTGAAAATACTTTCAGAAGTTTGTATTCTGAATATGACCGGACTTTTCCTTTAAATGCAACTTGAATGTCAGCCATAATGTTTTGTCTATTTGCTTCCCTGCCAAAAGGTCTTGCAATGTTCTAGAACAATCCATTTTAAACGTTGCAGTTTTAGTCTAAGCTTTTGATATAAATCAATTGAATGGGGAATGATTGATAGATAATTGAAGAAAATACACTTGTTATTGAATAGGTCAATATTAAATTCATGATCACTTGAAGCTGAAAGCAAACAATCTGCAATTCAGTGTGTTTCAACAACCTCTGGGAAAAGATCTTTAGGGAAATTTATATAAATATACATGATTAAAAATAGCTAACAGAACTACATGAATTTTTCATCCATCTGTGTACTCTTCTTTTAGATTTTTAACCTTTTTCTGATTGATGAAGCCTTTAATCTCTTTTTGACAGCTTAAGACTCTGGTCCTTAATTTTCCAAAAATCTTGATATCTAAAACCCAAAACTTTGTATCATCTACCATTCTGAACTAGCAGTATTTTAAATACCCACGATTCATAAAATAGATACATCCTATTCTATAGGCCAAAATATAAAGTCCTGAGACTTTAGTTTATGTTCTAAAAGTACACACTGGACCTGTTTTCCCAGAATCTACTTGCTTGGTGTCAGTGATTTTATTAAATTGTCCAATCATTATTTTTAAAATCTAAAATATGTTATCTAAAAGTTTTCTTCAGTAACGATTATTAACTATCAAGTTGTTATACAGTTGGAGGCTATCAATGACCTCAAAAATGCGGGTCCTCAGCTTAACTGACATTTTATAGGATTTTTTTTTTCTTTTTTGTTCATTAAACTGTTTTATCAGTTCGACCACATTGTGTTAGTATCCATCAACAACTTCTTCTTAATGGTATTGTGGAGGATCTTCGCACATTTTTGAAAACACCCACCCTCTCCATTTGAAAAACAAATTTACATGCACAACCCTGTACCCAATCCAAAGAGGGAACGTCTTTGGAAAAAAGCGTGCACTGGGAGGAATAGGCTTGTGCATGCTCTGTTTAAAAGTTGCTGTTTGCATCGCTAATGCAAGCTTACTTTCCAAAATAAGATGTCAGACTCACCACTGGTAACTCAAACTAGGGACGAGCACGTAGGAGGGCCTTACTGTACGTTAATATATCACTCAAATTATTGACAATTAGGAGGACCACTTATTTTGATGATCCACCTGGAAAAATAACATCCTCCACTATACCTTTAAGTTCATTAACTGGTTATTTATGTTGTCTGTGATATAAGAGGTTTTGAAAATCAAAGATCTTCAATTTTGCATATAAAAGCTTAGTACTTTAACTTATTACACATATAAGAATTTACTCGTTAAGCCTGTAATTTAGGCTTATACATGTGACGCTCATTTCCTCCTTTAACTAACTGTTTTTCTGCCTTTTTTTTTTCTTTTTTCACAGTATCCTGTCTGGCGATGTAGCATTAAGAATAATTGTCTTGATGCCAAAAAGAGAGCCCAACATATTTTGCTTTCACAAGTGGAGCAGTACGGCTATCGCCATAGTGTTCTGCTTGATTAATGCATATAAATTGCTTTATTATAATTTATGCAGTGATTTCATGGATTTATGTAAGTAGAACAGGAAAGGAAGAACAGAAAAAAAGAAGAAAAGACAAAAGAAAAAGGAGATAAAATGGAGACTGTTTTACTTCCAATGAAAAATGGATTAATCATAAAGTACCATTTCTGCTGTAAGATTTAGAACCATTTTTCCTAGGATTTCCTTACAAAGTAAAACAATAAAAAGATATTGAAACACGCTTTAATTAAAACCTGTATTTTGGCTAACTCTGCTCTCTGTTGTGCAGTGAACAGCACCTTCATCTCTGTGTGTTTGAACAGCCATGAGCTCCTGCAGTCTGTCAGATCTGATAACCAGCTGTTTCACATAAACCATTGTGATCCTTTTGTGCACTGCTGCTAATATCCAATAAGCTGCAAATATACATAAGATTTACAATGATGAGGGAGGTTTTAAATGCTGTAGCAAAATATTGCTTTGCAACACTCTGAAGTAGAAGGGATCTTTTGAAGGTTTTAAACTGTGATTTTTTTCATTCTTTTTGCTTGCATATAGTTTTGTTGTTGTTGTTTTTTTTTACCGCTAGTATACATAATAATGTCCCTTGTCATAAATTGTAGAAATGAATTAGACCTGATCTTCAAAGCAGCTGGTTTTGTACATGCAATAATTGGGTATCTTGTGGTTGGTCTACAGATATTGCTGCACAAATGTTAGGATGTGCAAAGCGATTTGTTTCCACCCATTAAAATGAGCCAATTGTGTGTTCAACAGACAGTTTGAGAGTGGTCATAAAATAAAGCTTAGACTGTGAGGAAATAGTAATAATTATATATAACAGTAATAATGATAAATAAAAATTATTTTGATAACATTGGATAATGTGTACCTCTTAACCCACCTCAAAGCACTACAAACAAATATAAAGGAAATTAAAAAGTAACCTTGCTTCGTGTACAGTTCAGTTTTAATAAGATTATCTGCTGTCCTCCAGTCAGACCTGCCGGTCTAGGTACCAGATCTACTCAGGGCCCCGTCCCTTCTAATGACAACAACATATGGCAACCCCACTTGGACAAACTTTTTTCCACCTGTTTCTTAAGAATCAAACCTCCTTTTGAGTTTTAACATATTATTACCTGTATTTGCTATTATTTCACATTTCATTGGCGATCCAAAATTAGCCGAAAGTAGAAAACAATTATTTTCAGTCTTGAAGGAAAGTACTGCCTTCTAAGATTAAGTTCTGCCATTTAACAAGGTGACAAAAGTCTCAGCTTATTTTTATTCTTTTTATTAAGACCTGAGCACAGTTAGCCACAGCACTTCCCAGCTCTCCCCCGTTATATCATCATCTTACAGTTACTTTGTTCACCATAAACAGATTTTTTTCCGTTTTGTTATTAATCAGGTAAAACTTAATTGTTCTTTCGACACCCTAACACTACGGATGCTCCCGACTCTGCACACTGACGCTGTGTGATGTTATTACGTTGTCTGGGCAACCATAGAGTTTTACATCATGTGGCAACGTTGAGCCAATCATGTAGTGTAACAACACTGGCATGCGCGGGACCCGTGCAGATCTGACCACCCGAGCAGATCTGGTACCTACCTTTTTCTCTTTACTATTATTCTACTTTTTTTCTACTTAGTGATCTACTTACTTATTTTTGACAGCCCAAATATGCTTACATGCACTATAGGCATTGTACCACTGTCTCCTTTTTGGCAACAATGACTGCAGATATTTGTGCGAATCAGTTGAGTTTCTGATTTGGAAAAATTGCCTTGCAAGTTGTAAATATTTATATATTCTCCACCCATGAATTTCACTGGTTTGGTCATTTGAATGTGAGCTGTTTAATGATGAATGCACCTATGCATAAAACAGTTTGCACATGATGCCTGCTTAATTGTAAACACCAAACCCTTTAAACCTTTTTTAGAATTTGCTCTGCTCGTGCAAACCTTCTGAAGATCAGGCACTTTGTGTTTGTTTATGTATTTCAAACTGCAAAGAGGAAACCTGATGCTAAATGAGCCAAATGTGAACCTCTACCTCACAGTGTGCTCACTTTGTTTTCATTTTCCTTGCTTCTCCATCAACAAGTGACCCCCTAATTGCTCTTTCTGCAGCAAACACCAGATGCAGGGTTTAACATTTGCAGGCAGAATGTTCTGCAAGAGGGCCTGTGAAATTAGTTTAAATCACATGCTAATTATCAGTTAATTGGTGCTTTGAGCAAGTTCAGAACAAATCTTAATAAGGAAAGACGTTTTCATTTGTTAAGTGAGGAACATTGAGATATAAATCTGTGTGAAGCCTTAATCATGCTTAATTTTAATATAGACCAGAATACTATCTTAGGTGCTTTGCATTCAGGGTTTTAGCTACTTACAAGTCTGAGGAAAGACATTGACATTCATTTGAAAATGTTAATAAAAAAAAAACTTTTTCTACATCTATGACATGTTTTTTTTTTTCATCTAACATTTTTTCTACCAGGGATTTTTTAATTAAAAAGTGCAATAATCCAACTTTTCCCTCAAAGGTAGTCAAAGAAGTCTCACATTTATTTTCAGTTTCTGTTAAATAAAGTGATACACATCATAGGCAGACATTTTTTCTCATTCTTGCTATTGAAAATATTTGATCAAAATGGTTGACATATTGTCATCAAGTTTAACCCACTTGGATTAATTAGAGAATCCCTTAGAAGATGCCTGATGGATAAATAATAGCCCATCATACTGATATAAATGATGTATAATGAAAATACACAGTCTCGTGTAAATATTTCTTTAGTACTGTAGCATATTGTATCATTAGAAAGAAATAATGAAACAACAGCCATTTTGTTAAACCTTTAATTAATACTGTAATGTTGATGTTGTCTTTCGTGCTTGGTTGTATTTCTTACCCTGATAAATATATTGCTAATTTTAAAACTGCCTTTTTTTTCCTCAGATTATCTATTTCTGACAAAACAGTATTTGACCTGAAATATTTAGGTATCTCAGAGTCATTATCCAATTATAAAAATGATTGATCCTGTTATGTACTATGCAGACTGTCTGCCTGCAATGATGAGTTTTAACTATTTGCTTAATCGTCATACTGGCTCCATCTGACGATGGCATGACCTATTTTCTGATTAATTCTAGTTATTGTTGGACCATGTTGGGGCACTCACAGGCTGCATCTAAATCCAGACTTTACATATGAATAAAACAGTAATTTTATACCTTCTATATTCATACACTCTAATAAAAAAACTAGATTATACAGTTGAAAAGACTTTGTTTAAAAAATGCAATTTATTTATCCTGTGAAGCTACAGTCCCTATATTTTTATGATATATTTTATTATTGTCAATCCTTTTTTATTCAGTTCATTTCATTTTCCACTGAGAACCAGTGTGGGAAGTAATCAAACCTATGACAGTAGGATCCTATAAGGTCTAATCTCCCTGACTTACCCTTCATTAAGCCCACAAGTCCTCATCTCAAATCTAAATGAGATCACCCTCTTTACAGTATTTGCAGTGATACGCTGAAGCTCATTTCATGAGCATGGAGCTGTATTATTTTCAGAGCAAATCCAACTTACAGGCATCAAGTGCTTTCTTTTCATTAGGTCTACCTCTGGTTCTAGAATTACTATCATCTTCTTGCATTGCGATATCACAATTGTTCCTCTATTTAATGCATCTCATTTAATCTTACAGAAATATAGCAACCTCCTTAAAAAATTTCCTCTTCAACGTTTTTGATGAGTTAGGCTGATGCATTTATAGCAGCATCTTAAAAAAGGCCATGTTTTAATCTTCCAAACTCATTGATGATACTGTATCTTGTATTTTTTCATGTCTCCACACTTGGACGGACGGACGGACGGACGGAGGGACGGACAGACAGACAGACAGACAGACAGACAGACAGACAGACAGACAGACAGACATGGATGCATGGATAGGCATCAGCTGTTGATCAAGTCCCAGTGCTGTATCTGGTGTTTGTCACAAGAAGCTATTATCCAAGTCATCTTGAAAACATTCTTCTTCCAAATGTTGGCTGCACATTACGTGTTTTTCTCTGGCTAGAAGTTCGATGGCAAATCCTCTTTAAGTTGGCGCCCGTCCGTTGAGGATCATGAATAGGAAAGGTGAAATATAAAATTTTTACTTTTACCCGATGTATTGCAAAATCCAACTACCACATGGGCATTGTCAGTTTAACTATAGCTCTGGTGAATTTCAATGGTGAAGTCCCCTGTAAATCTTCAATAATTGTTGTTGACTGCAGATGTGTCTTGTAGTTCCCATTGATTTTGCTTGTAAGGCGGAGATAATGGCGCTAAGTTTACCGCACCGTGACGTCACTGCCGGAAGATGTCAAGAGTGAGGTGTTACGATATTTAGGTAAAAGTGGCCACTCCCAGACTCAGTGATCGAGACGAAAATTATTATTTTTATTTTTTTACAGATGAACCCACAATTCATTAAATCACAGTGAACATATTAGTTTTAGTTATAAATAATGATCCATTGATTGTACCTTGCTGATTGGACTTTTACTATTTTTAATTTAAAAAATAATTGACAAATTAATTGATTTGCAAAATAATCATTAGTTGCAGACTCATCTCATCAAAAACGATCTTTCTGAACTCCAACAATGGAGTTTAGTTTACACCATAATATCATCACACCCCTTCTTTACATTACCATTGGGTTCTTTTCATGTCTTTTGACCTCTCCTACATCCTGGAGATGACTCTTTGACCCATCTGGATTTCTCCTTCAGCTTTAATGGCTCTACTCTCCTGATTTGATTACATCTCTCTCACAGATAACAATTAATTAATTCAAACAAGTCCTCCCTCTGACTCGCTTCTCTCTCCATAGGTGTTTCCCAGGATTCTGTGCATTTCTCCTCTTTTTCCATCCTCCTACTTTTTCCCCTCTGGCCACATTATTCTCTATTCCAGACTCTTATCTCGCCACTATACCGAGGGACCCAGACCTAAATTTCTGCTAAAATGGTAACCTGCCAAATTCCTGTCAGTTATTGAGAACTTACTTTTTTTTTAACTCAACTACACTATCCCGTAAATAGTAGTAGTAGTAGTAACTTCATCCAGAAATTATCCTCATCAACTCCTATTCAACATAGATAATTTCTTTTTGTAAGAACCTTGATTTCCATCCCTCAACACATTCAGTTTCAGGTTTTCCTGCTAATCTTCAAACGTCTCTGTTAAAACAATGGCATCAAAATAAACACCATGTGCTAATGAGATTTGGTATCAGACTCAAATACAAATAACCTGGATTTAAAAGTAATAATGAGTTCAGTTCTATAATTTTACAGTGAATTTGCTCTGTGAAAGGACTGTATCCATATGGACCAGAATACAAAAAAAATATAATAGTCCTCAGATTTAAATTAGTAATGAGTATTACCTTTCTGTCTAGTCTTAAGGTGTCAAATAATTATCTTATTCTCTGAGTCAAGATGTCATGTACCATGTACAAACTGTTCCACATCTAATCCATGTACCATTATAGCAGGTGGATGCATGGTGGGAAGGTTTTGGGTTCATTTTCCAATTTGAGGGTTTTGCCTCTCTATATTACCCTTAGATAGGAGTGTGTATGTGTGTGAAATGTTATTTTGCTCTTGCTCTGTCATGAACTGGTGACCTCTCCAGGGTGTACTCCACCTCCCTCTATTAATGTTGGAAAGAGGCGCCAACCTCTGAGACTCTACAAGGACAAGCCATTGATGATAGACGAATGAATGGATCAAAAATTCCAGCAATTAAATGAAAAACCTCACCCTCTGCTTGATCAGTCAAATCCTACATTTTCTTCCATTCCTTTTCTTTTACCCGCTCGTGTGTTTTACATAATTTAAGCATTTTTACAGGTGGTTAAATCAGTAATTAGGACTTCACATTTAAAATTGTTCATCTGAATATTGTGATAATTAGTGAAGGCTGTGAATTTGAGCGGAACCTCCAGACGTCTTCAGCTATCGTGTTTAGAAGCTGCTGTGAATAATTCAGCCATCATGTAGCTGCTGTACAGCAGTCATTCCCCATGTGCTACAAGCTGCTTAGGTGTCGATCGATGCTGTACCCTGTAATCTCAATGTATTAGCAGCTTGTGAGGTTTGTCTGTATTAGGCAGCCCCTTTGAATGCTGCGGGCGACATCACCTTGAAACTCTACAGTGCAGCAGTGGATGGGCTTGTTTCATAACAGACACACGCCCTCTGCAAAAACAAAAGTAAATGAAATCAGAGAGAGCAGATAGATGCAGAGAGCCATTATTTTGCTAGCAGGCCCAGATATGCCAGGAATACAGGGACAGAATCAAATTACCTCTGGATTTGATTTGTCTGATAGACCTAGAGGTTTCCTCTTGGATGTATTTAATGTCACATTAGTTTTGCTGTTTTGATGTTGTGCAGGTGATAGCAGAGGGTTCCGGGTCTTTTGGGTCTGTTCATGTTGGACTTTGCTACCTAGTTTGTTTGTTTTTTTCCAGCGTTTTATTGTCATTTTACTGTCACAAGTACAGATCAACAAACTGAAGTCTGCATTTAACCCATTCACTTGGGGAGCAGTGGGCTGTCATTGTGATGCCCGGGGACATGGCCGCAGGAAGCTGAGATGCTGGGGGTGCTTGCAGCACCCCCTAGTGGCGAGAGGGAGCTTTATAAAAATACTTTGCACAATTTAAACATTTCTTATGACTTTTTTTTATTTTACTATTATGTGTATTTTGATTTTAATTAAATTATTTTGTGGCCTAATCAACACAAGTTCATGGAAGTTACATTCTCATGGCGACGTCAAGCAAGCTAGTGGTAGCCGCAGCAGACTAGTAAATGTACATAGTCTAATGACAGAAATGAGGAGGAAATATGGCACAGAAATGAATTTCAGATTCATCAACTCATGAGAGACTTTACTGTATCTTCCCGACCTCACGGAGTAGCTCAACATTTGGACACCTGTAACCAGGCAGGGCACCCTCCGTGTAGCTCAAAGTAAGAGCTTGCTGCTGCCCTGCACTTTCATATCTATTCGTGCAGTTTGACGTAACCATAGTATTTTAGAGTGTAATAATATGATTATTTCCTTGTGGTTTGCGTAAAATATTTTTAGGAGCTAATAGAGTCACATGTGACATAAACACAATGGCTAAGTTTCATACCAGCTGACCAAATCTACATTGTTATAGTGTTATTGCTAAGTTTAATTAATAGAGCATATATTCCCCTATATCACCAAAACTGGTTTTAATGCATTAGGAGATTTCACTCAGAGTTTTTATTTTTATAATATAATTTTACGTCCCTAAAATATTTACTGCAAAAAGGAAGCTTTAGCTTGCTACTTCCTCTGAAAATAATCTCTGAAAGACTTACAAGGCAGAGAGTCCTTTAAGTCCTTTAAGTCAGCCCCACTATGGTGCATCTTTAATACAGCCATACCTTCCCAAGCATTACTGTCCACACCATAAGGTAGAGGTGATAGTCTTTATAGTAGTATAGGAAGTAGTTTTTCAGATTGTATGTGGGGCAAATGTTGATTATGTAAAGATGCGGGAAAATTGTATTTTGTTTAATTAAAATCTAAAAAACTTAATCTTTCAGAACATGCAAATTATCATAAACTCTCAGGATTGAAAGATTAAAGAAAAAAAACAATTGTCTATTAATTTTATTTTGTTATTAGAAATATCCCTCAGAAGCTAATAAAGCACATGTGGTGGTTGTAAGGGAGGGAGGACGGGAGTTGTAGTTTATTTGTTTAAAATCTTTTAGGATTTTTGGCTCTCAAATGTATGTCAGGTACTGTGGAGTTTTATAGAGGACCCAAATGCAGAGATGGAAGGCTGAGATTCTTACAAGTTTCAAGAAGAGGTAGTTGGTTCAGAAGCATTAATCCAGGAATTACCAACTAGGAACTCAGGAATCAAAACTAGGAGACGCTTGGGAGAAACAAACATAAGAATGAAGACAATCCAGCAATGTGGAACTGCACAGAGGGTGTAAATATGGGAGACAGAACAATGAGTGGACTAATCAGCTGATAGGGAGCAGATGTGGACAGAAACAGCTAGAAGGGGAAAGGTGAGGCGGAGCGGAAGAAATATGGTGGAGTGCAAAGCGGTTTTCAATTTGGAGGCCGGAATGAGGATTTCGCTCCACTCCAGTTCTCTCCGATGCGCTCACATGCTATGGTTGTGGTAAGAGCCTGTTTTTGAAATTGATCGCAAACATGCATTATACACTATTATCTCATTTGCAATGGGATGCGAAGTGACCTTTTTTTATGTAGTCTAGTAAAATAAATTGATAATTAAATAGGAAACGCGGGGCAACATGAAGGGAGCCAGGTGTTACTTTCACAGCTGGGAAACTGCGCGATAATTTAACAGCCAGTTAAATAAGATAATACACATGTATCGGTCACATCATTAAATCAAACGCTGTGTGTCCCAGGGCCCTGGTATAATGACATAAAGGAAAAATGCCAGAAAATGACGAAATCGCTCAACGAGCGTTGAGCGATTTCGCCGGAGCGGCAGGACAATAAGGGTGAGCGTGGAGCAGATTTTGAGCGGGGCGTCTTGGCACAACTTTAAGCAGCGTTCGAATGACCAAACATCCTCCTGAGTGGGGAATATGAATTGCACGATGCTCCGCTATGTTCATATGCTCTGATAGGGGGCAACAGAGTAACAAGGGAAAACAACAGGTCCTTTATGTAACTAGTAAATAACTTAAATGAAGATAAATGGAAATAAAAGTAATAAGTACAACTAAAACTAGACCAAGGGATAATAATACAAAAAATGCTGAAAAGAGATAACTGAATTAAATAACAAGGGAGAGTAAACCTAAAAATACAAAAATGATATAGATCTTGACAAACACAGAATAACATTATATAAAGCATAACTGAGAATCCAAAAGGAAAACTTTAAACAGAAACAAAACTTCCAGAAAGGGCAGAATCATAACAATATGTCCTTTAGCATTTACACAGTTGAGCAGCAGTGAGAGACAAGGAGAGATTTTTGATTCAGTACTTTTTCCCTGTTTTACATTCCTTCTGTTAACAACTTTTTAACATTTTGATCTTGTTCTCTATTAACCATTCCCTCAGCAGTTGGTGGCCTTCATAGGTTTTGGCATGTGTATCATTAAATGCTGACAAACTGCCCAGTGCACATCAGGCAAATGCAACAAGACAGATGAGACATGCCTCCTTTGCACATCATTTAGCAAAAGTCATTCGACAGCAGCCCCCATAAGCCCTGCCGGTGAATGACCTAAATGAATAGTTATCAGTGGCTTCAACATCACAAGGACAAACTGCATATAGTCAATGGTTGATATGTCTGGGATGGCTCCTCTTTGCTGTTTGAATATGGAAGGGAAGAATGCCTAATGCTTTTCTGTTCGTGGATGGCGGCTTGTACGGGACAGCGACCCGTGAAATTAATATCTTTGTGAGATGAGTTTAGTGGGCTAGACACACACACACACAAACACTCTATGTCCCGCTATCCTTACCGGGGCTTTTCCTTGGCTTCCATTCATTTCACATTCAATTCTATGGCCTTACCTAGGTGCTTCCCCTAACCATTACCACTACAGACCTAAACCTAACCTACACTCAATTTACACATTAGTCCTAAACCTAAACCCCAACCCAAGAAGGGACCTTTTCCATGTCCCCAGAAGTACCTGTAAGACCCCACAATATAGCATATTCCTGTGAAATTAGCCTTGCAACATGCAACAAATACATGGCCACAAAAAAAAAACATATTTCTGTCTTGCTTTGTCATGTGAGAACCATGTGTTGACTCCCATTGTCTTCCAATGATTTTCTGTCATTTTCAAATCTTTCTACGCTTTAACCCTGACAATAACCCTAAACTTAACTATTACCTGTGATTACCAGTGGCAGCTGGCCAATAGAGGGTGTGCTATGGCAGCGCCCCACCAACCCAATGACACTGATTAAGACATAAAAGAAAATATGATATTTAATTAAAATTTAAAATATTTTGAAATATATTAATATATATATATATATATATATAAGATATGCAATAAAAGTATCTAATGTTTAATGAATAGTGAAGCTTTAAAAGTTGTACATGTGCAGTAGCTCCTCTGCAATACAAAGGTATAGGAGAGCTCAGGGCGCAGCTAAGCTGTGACCAGAGGTGACAGGAATTGTATTTGCTCACTACCTCCTGCCACAGAGCAGATGTTTTATGGGTGATTGACAGGTTGAGTCGCAGGAGTTGCAGACGCATTGGAAAGAGAGAGAGAGAGGGAGAGAGAAATGGCACAAGAAATGTCCTTTTCCAGGACCTGGTTTAGCAAGAAGGCTTGGCTAACTGCATGCAGCGAGGCTAATGATGTATTCTGCTTTCCCTGCCTGCTTTTTCAAATGTCAGGATCTGACCCAGCATGGATAAAGACAGGTAGGACTGATTTTAAGCACTTTTTAGAAAAGGCAAAGAAGAATGAACAATTTGGGATTCACATGGATAATACTATAATATAGTGAACTTTTTCTAGATCTTTGTTAATTTGCATAGTTGCGCTTTAATAAACGCTGTCTCAGAAAATAAATAGTTTTTATATATTAAAAAAATATATGGCTGACTAATAGCTTCTTCATTATTAAACTGGTAAATTTTTTTTTAGATTTCTGACACAATATTGCACCATGTAAAACACAGATTTGACTTCACAAAGCCTTAGGACAACCATTTATATAAAAAAAAGTAAATCTGTACAGTGTTTTTATAATGTTTTTTCTTGTTGGCATTCATATAAATAAAATGGGGTGATAACTTGTTATAGTCTTGATTGTTTTTTTTTTTAATATGTCTATTTTGAATTTATAGCCCCCCCCACCCCACCCCCCACCCCGGGGAGGTTTGCCCCAACCTCCACTGGTGCTAACCAGATTCTATTTCTAACATAAACTTAATTCATATCTTAGTCCTAAAGCTAGCGTTTAAAAAAAAAAAATAAAGTAAGTACCACCAAAATATTCTCATTTTATGGAAATGGTCCTCAACTGATCTGATGCCGACTGCAACATTTCTCCACATAAGCAGCTGACATCCAGTGTAAGCATAGCTCCGACTATCAGGATAGTTCTAATGGTGACATAGTGAAGCACAACATTATCTGAAACATTTAAAGAGGCATTTTGGCTGATCAGCAAACCCTAATGGCGTCTCCTATCCACAGCGCATCAAGTTTGTCAAGTTATTTCAAGGCAGTAATGGAAAAATCGACATTAAAGCCAACACTTTGCACATGCAAAGGAATATTAACAAGGTGGCAAATGGGTCTGGCTGTGAGTGAAGTGGTATTATTTGTAACTGCAGTTACAAATACCTGGTGGAGAAGAGCTTTTTCAAAGCTAAAAATAACCAAACAGTGTAATGCAATTTATTTTTATTTCCTTCAAAACAAATAAACAACCAGTAGCTTCTGTTGATCTTTTAAATGATTCCCTTTTTTATGTTTGGAAATATAATTATCTGTGTTCTATCTGTTAAATTCTTACACTGTAAAAACAATCTAGAAACAAGTAATTTTTTTTTTTTTATTAAGCTTATTAACCCTTAATTTGAGAAGGTAAATGAGATAATTTTACAATGTAATGAGTATTTTTACTCCTAAAATAAGATATTTAGATAAAATGCTTTTAAAATAAAACAATGCAATTGCGTTTTGTTTTTTAATTGTAAATTGTCTTGTTCCATTGGCAAAATGTCTCTTTTTACCTTCTCAATTCCGGAAAAAATGCACATGTTTTAAGAAAAAATGACTTATCTATATTTTCATTTTTTTTTTCCAATCTAGAATAAGCATGTCTAAATTCCATGCTAACAAGATTTAGCCTTTTACAAGTTGTCTTTTTTAAGAAATTTTGAACCACACTTTTCTGGTCTTCTGGCTGAAATCTACTCTGTATACCAATAACCAGAACCAACATGGCGAAGCAGTGTGTGGTTCTTATGCTCCTCTAATCCTGAAAGATCCTAGAAAACTGTAAAAGCACAGTAAACTTAGCTGCTTCCAATTGCGATTAAAATCACATTAGCATGGCCGGTTGCTATTATTAAAGTTTTTAGTCCAGCCTTTCATTTTTGTATTTCTAAAAGGGATGCCTGTCGTGAAGATGAAGATTAACCGACTGGAATTGAATGAGGAAGTAAATGCTGGTTATGAAAACGATACAACCCTGCTTGTACTGACCTTATCTGTGTCTCAAAACACAAACAAGGTGCTGCTTCTAAAGACAATACAGTAGCAGCCATTCAAAATGGCCCTTCTCAGTCAAACGCCAGCAGTGTGAACTCCACATATATTTGACAAAACCTGCCCAGTACTTCAAAGAGAGATGTCTTTTACCTCAATTATCAACGGTTCAAAAGGCCATTTGCTCCTACAACAAAAGATTAGGAATCACCAACTGAGATTGCTGAAAATATTGGGATTCGGCTAAAAAACAGATTTTCTGCCTTACAAGATGACCTTAAAGAGAACACCCTGTTTCCAGACAAAACAATAAGATATGATGACATTCAGCTTTCTCCCAAACAGCATCATAACAAATCAGCTGCTAAGCCAAGAACATTAATAGTAACTGATGATGCTGTAAATGAGACTTTACACTTTTGCAACAAGAAAAACACAGAAGTAGTGAATGCTTTCTGAATTTTCAGAGGATAACACTAATCACATTAAATCCAACCTTCAAGAACTTCATCAATATACACTGCAGATCATACAGATTTTAAAGTGTTCATTAGTGGCCACCTTCAGCAGAGTTTTCTACCTGAATCAACGGATCAAAGCCTGCCTTGCAAGATCATTTGGTTTCATTGATAACTTTGAAATATGCTGGGAAAAGAGACCCCTCTTCAAGAGAGATGGGTTTCACTTGAATATATCAGGTGCAAAACTCTTGGGTTTCAACATTGTCTACTACCTGAACAAAGTACGATGAGGTAACAAGTCAATGAGGTAATGGGGAAATATAGGTCATTGTCTTTGCTTTGGAGCACAATGACCACTCCTACAACCCCAACAAATAGCATCTCCCCTCCGACTGGACCCCAGCAACTGTCCATACTAAAGTCTCCTGTACCCAGCCCAAACATGTAAATCTCCACATGCAAAGAAAGGTAGCAGTGTTGGCTTTTAAAAAGGCCACTTTAATTTAGTCATAGAAGGCAGTGGTGGCAGGTAGAGTTTGCTCCAGGGGGGGTTATAAATTCAAAATGGACCTATACCAAAAACCAATCAAAACGTGTTTTAGTTATTACACCAGTACATTCATATGAATGCCAACAACAAAAAACATTATAAATAAAACACTTTATAAAAACAAACAAAATTTCATGTACAAATTTACTTTTTGTACATACATTTTCCCTTGTGAGACTTTGTGAAGATAAATCTGTGTTTTCCATGGTCCAATATGGTGACAGAAACCTAAAAAAATAATGTACCAGTTTAATAATAGAGAAGCTATGAGTCAGATTTATACATATATATTTTTAATATATAAAAACTATTTTCTGAGAATGTGTTTATGTAAGTGCAACTATGCAAATGAACAAACATCTAGAAAAAGTACACTATATTATATTATTTTCCATTTGAATCCCAGATTGTTAATTCTTCTTTGCCTTTTCTAAAAAATGTTTTAAATCAGTCCTATCTGTCTTTGTCCATGAACTGTCAGATCCTGACGTTTGAAAAAGGAGGCAGGTAAAGCAGAATACAGCATTAGCCTCGCTACATGCAGTCAGCCAAGTCTTCTTGCTAAACCGGGTCCTGGAAAAGGACGTCTCTTATGCCATTTCTCTCTCTCTGTCTCTCTCTCTCTCTCTCTCTCTCTCTGTCCGATGCGTCTCCAACTCCTGCAACTCAACCTGTCTATCACCTGAAAAAAAGTCTACTCTGTGGCGTGGGTGAATTGGTAAAGATTTTTGCACAGGGCCGAAATACATCACCAATCTGACGAAAAACGGAATGACGCTTTACTAGTCATTAAAGATTAGATATTTTTCTTGCATATTTAAAAAATATATATTAATATTTTTTAAATATTTTAAATTTTGATTTAAAATTACTTAGTTAATTTTATAAGTAATAATTTATTAGTCTGTGTAGGATTGTATATACTGTTGGCCTTACCTGCCGCATCCCATTCAAGTGTAATTGCAACCTCTACAGTTACTAGTTAGTCAGCTCTGCGTCGTTATAATGCAAAAGATGTTTGCCGCTGCAAATGCAAACTGACTCATTGGAATGTAATTCTACATAACAATTTATACGGCAGGGTAAATATAAAAAAAACTTTCAGTTCAAAGTTGTTAATAAATAATCTCTCTCAGTAAATCCCTGTAATTATTGCACACTATACATTTAAACTCCAGCCATATTAAGATAGCATCACAGCTTTAATCTGTTAGATTAAGGGTCTGTCTAACAGTTTGTGGCTCGCTTTATATACCAAATAATGTGTTCTTGCCCTGTTTTTTTTATACTTTTATTCTTCTGTTCTGAACCGTCCCCCACCCCTGGCCGCCCTGGTAAATTTTGGCTAGAACCACCACTGCTTTTAAACTCTCTGTACCACAGTAATGCACTTTTCTTTTTTTCTTCTCATGTACAGAGCTTTGAATTACCTTTCTACTGAAGTGTGCCTTATAGATAAACTTGTCTTGCCTTGTCATGTCCGCTTTGGCCCCCTTATGCAAAAGGCTGATAAAATTGATTGAAAGAAAGAGAGAGAGAGAGACAGAGAGAGAGAGAAAGAGAGAGACGCAGTTGCTCTTGCAGGGGAGGTCGTTTTAACTATGGGACAAATCATGATCACTGATTGGTCAGTTGCTGACGAGCATCAAGGACTGATTGACAGGTGCTGCCAAATTTAAGGTGAATTTGGAATTTTAATAAAATGAGTCCCTAATTCTCAAGCTGACTGAGCCAAAACTCATGTGATTCAGAGGGACAAAAATTGGTATGAGTTATATACAGCTTGGAAAATAATAATACATGAGCAAAAGCAGACTATAAGGGAAAATTACATTGGAACTAATTAGATAACTACAGAAGTAAAGCAAGAACTCCAAGAGAGGTGATCTGTTTTTGTCATTTGTGTCTGTGAAACATGCAAGCTGTAAAAGAAACTTTGGTCCAGCCAGATCTGACCGGAGTCAATGGTGGTTTACCAGACTGAATTACATAGAGCGTAATTCAATATGTCTGGTTTGTCTAGTTCACATGTATATTCTTTTTGGTATAAGGGAAAAGAAAAGGCTTTAGGTCTTTAGTGGAACCAAAGGCCTAGAAATGTGAAATTGCCTGAGCAAATGTGTATGGAAACACTATCATGTCAAAACCTGCATGCTTCTAAACAACTTTATTACAAATCACATTTATTGCACAATTAGCCTTTTTATAAAAATTTCAAAATTCAAAATACAAATTTTTTTTTCACAGTGTCCTAATTGGTGTTGTGTGTTAAATTTTAAGGACAAAGCTTCATTTAGTGCCATTTGGAATACGGCTGTAATATAGCTAAATGTTGAAAAAGTCCAGTGCTTTGAATACTATCTGGATGCATAATCAAATAGATATAATTTCTTTATGAAGGAAAAATATTAAACATTGCTGTGGAAATGTGTTAATTCAATTCAGTTCATTTCTATAGCGCCAATTTACATCACAAGGCACTTTACAGTTCAACCAGATCATCCAGTCAAATTAATTCAAAGTTTTCTATCAAAGGAAAACCAGTTGATTGCATCGACTCATTGACTCTTCAGCAATCCCTCACACTAAGCAGGCTTGTAGCGATAGAAAAATCTCCCTTTTAACAGGAAGAAACCTGCAGTAGAACCAGGCTCAGTGTGAGCGGCCATCTGTCGAGGCCGACTGGGATTCAAGGAGACAGAAGCAGAGATACTAAAAGCAGCTATAAAAGGCGGCCCCGTCCAGGAAACACACAGCCAGGCAGACAAGCTCCGAGCCAGCTCCCATGTCAGAGGATGAAGAGAGCACATCCAGCCAGTCACGGTCAGAGAAACAGGACTACACTGAAAAACAGGCCGATCTCCAGCATCTATAAACAAGGGTGTTTATGGAAGCAGCACAGCTGATACAGTATTTCTCTCCAGGATGGAGCCACAGTCAAACAGGAACAGACGAGGCAAAGCTACTATGAGAAAAAGCAGAGAGAGCATAACGTTAGAGATTGAACTAAGAGATTCTGCAGATTGGGAGAATAGATGAAATGGGGGTCCCTATGTCCTCCACAAGTCTAAACCTATAGCAGCATAACTATAGAGATAGCTCAGGATAACCTGAGCCACTCTAACTATAAGCTTTATCAAAAAGTAAAGTTTTAAGCCTAGTCTTAAAAGTAGACAGGGTGTCTGCATCACGGACTAAAGATGGTAGTTGGTTCCACAGGAGAGGAGCCTGATAACTAAAAGATCTCCCTCCAATTCTATTTTTAGAAATTCTAGGAACCACTAGTAAACCTGCCGATTGAGAATGTAGTGCTCTGCTAGGGACATAAGGAACAATCATATCTCTGATATAAGATGGAACTTGGCCATTTAAGGCTTTATATGTGAGAAGGAGGATTTTAAATTCTATTCTGGATTTAACAGGAAGCCAATGCAGAAGCCAGGATAGGAGAGATATGATCTCTCTTTTCAATTTTCATCAGAACTCTGGCTGCAGCATTTTGGATCAGCTGAAGGATTTTAACTACAGTTTGTAGACTTCCTGATAGTAAAGAATTACTATAGTCCAGCCTTGAAGTAACAAATGCATGGACTAGTTTCTCAACATGTTAGTTACATGTTTTTTTTTTTTAAATACACATTCTGTTTATTAATTTGTTAAAAGAACCCATGGGGCAACACAGTAGGAAAGTTTATAGTGCTTTTACTTTTGTCGTTGTCCTTTTAATTCCAGGACCTTTTGATCCCAGTCTAGGAGAGATCATTCAAAACTTTGTGCATAGTATTTTCATGTTCTCTTCATGGATGCATGAGGTACTGAAGGTTTCTGTTGCCCTATGATAAACCGTTAACCTGCCCATGCTGCACCCCATTTTACCCACATACCGCTGGGGCTGGATGGATGGATGGATGGATGTAGACAAAATTTAAGCTAACAAAAATGAAAAAAAAATGAAAGTGCTTTGAAAATAATGCTACAGGTGTGAATTTTTTTAACCATTTGATTTGAGATGAGCTACAGCCACATCATGTATCCTGAAAGCCCATTTCTATCATTTTCTTCCCTCTACATTTTTTCTCATCTTATTGTGACAGAAAACAACATCAGTATTATAAATGCATCCAAGTTTTCTGAAGAGGAATGAATACTTCTCTGCAGGCTCATAAATTACCAGTCCAACTGGTTGTGTGCTACAAGAATACCTGATGTTTGGACAGCCAGATTTATTCCCCAAGGCTACAGATTTAGATTGACAGCCTGTCAAGCCAATCCCTTGTGCCATCTTTTGTCACAGAAGCTTTTTGGTTGCCAGCAAGAGGTTCTACCAGGTGACTTTGAGCCCTGCTGGGATTGAGAGAGACTTGTTACAGACTTTTAAAGCAGACTAGAAGGGTCTGATTGGTGATTACAGTATATATACTAAAATATTATAGCATACTAATTATCAAACAAGTCTTTATGGACAAAATTCTGCATTACACAGCTGCATATATTTATACAGCATCTCTTCAAGAAGACTTGAACTGAATAGAATTCACCTTTATTGTCATTGCACTGTCAGAAGTACAACGCATCGAAATGTAGTTTGCATTTATCCAGAATTGCTCTACAGGATATATATGTATGGACTATAAATTGTATATATGAACAAAGATTACTTGTAAGGGTCTATAATAAATAAATATATAAACTATATGAAGATTATACAGGAAAGGTATGTTATGGATTATATATATATATATATATATATATATATATATTGGCAATCCCCAGCGACAGCAACATCAAGAAGAAAGAACACGAGAAGCTTGAGAAATACCAAGGACTGAAGGAGGAGCTAGAAAAAATGTGGAAAGTAAGAGCAGCAGTGGTGCCAGTGGTAATTGAAGCACTGGGGGCTGTGACCCCCAAACTGGGAGAGTGGCTACAGCAGATTCCAGGTAAAACATCAGAGGTCTCTGTCCAGAAGAGCGCAGTCCTAGGAACAGCTAAGATACTGCGCAGAACCCTCAAACTCCCAGGCCTCTGGTAGAGGACCCAAGCTTGAGGATGACACATACCACCCCACGAGGGATGAGAAAACAGTTTTTATATATATATATATATATATATATATATATATATATATATATATATATATATATATATATATATATATATATATATATATATATATATATATATATATATATATATATATATATATATATATATAGGGCTGCTGATAGTTGATAAGTTAAAACTACTACTACTGTATATTGAATTTAAGGATGTTTAGAAATTTCAGACAAGCCAGAAGTTGTAATTCTGGCAGCATTTTAAGAATTCATAATTCAAATTGCAGGACTTGTAAATAGTTAGAATTGTCTGGCTTACTTCTTCCATTTTGAGAAGGATTGAGGGCTTTTAGGAGGGTATTCTGCTTTCCTTAAGCCGGGATTTTTTATATCATTGTAGTGTGAGCTGTATCGTCAGATACACTGAACGACGAAACCGCAGGGTTTCATCGTACAGAGTAAGTTCACAGCTCATGATGTATGTTCTCACACTGTGCGACACGATGCTCTGATGCGATCTGCCTGCTCACACTGTACGTCTAAAAACCATGTTGCACCAGGGAGCCAGCTTTCTATTTTTAACGTTTTTCTCTTTCAAAATAGCTGCGTTGTCTTAGGCAGTATGCAGAGAACTAGCAACCCCATCAACAAAATCATCAACCTGTGAAGAGGAATAAACTAAGCTTTTGCACTCTGCAGCACTGCTCAGCGACACAGAGGAGAGAGAAAGTGGAACAGATTCTTTAAAATTTATAACTGCACTATCTGATAATGATCTGCTAAAGTGGAACCTTCTTTTGGGGGAGGAGAACTCTGATAAAGTAATTCTGAAGGTTATTAAAAAGTGGTCAGAAAGGACAGGGTTGTAAGGAAATATTGATATTTCTTCACATTCTATGCCATATGCCGGCACAAGATCCAAAGTATGAAGATGATAGTGTGTGGAACTATTCACATTTAGAACAAAGCCAATAGTGTCTAAGATAACATTAAAGGCTCTTAAGCCATCACCTTCAATGTCAGCATGGATGCTAAAATCCCCCACTATGATGACCCTGTCAGTATTTAATACCAAATCAGAAAGGAACTCCAAAAACTCATCTAAAAATTCAGAGTAAGGACCTGGTGATGATACAAAGTTACAAAAAGAAGGGGTTTTCTTGCTTTGCAATTTGGATGAGGGAAACTAAGGGTTAAATGTTCAAAAGAGTTGTAATTATTAACTGCCTTTGGAGTAATCAGTAAGTCAGGCTGAATCATTGTTGTTACCCCTCCTCCTCGCCCAGAACTTCTGGGTATGTGAAAATTTAAATAACTAGAAGGAGTTGCCTCATTTACAGTATGCTCAGATAGT
Source organism: Cyprinodon tularosa (assembly GCF_016077235.1). Taxonomy (NCBI): domain Eukaryota; kingdom Metazoa; phylum Chordata; class Actinopteri; order Cyprinodontiformes; family Cyprinodontidae; genus Cyprinodon; species Cyprinodon tularosa. Next base: position 278,872 of record NW_024039532.1, read on the forward strand.
CCTCTTGCTGCAGCCAAGTTTCTGTAAGGCAACATAAATCAATGTGATTATCACAAATCAAGTCATTGACTAGCATATTTTTTGTTTATGTTAAACAGACTACATTTAATCGTTTTAACTTTTTCCCCAATTGGAGTTATTTTAATTTTAATTAGATTATCATGATTTACTCCTTTGGGAATCTTTGCTAACTTATTTAATTTTGGTCATGGGCAAGACACTGTCTGGATGGAGTAATGAGTGGGTAACAGTAGAGAAGCTGCAGAGACGTGTGTTAAACTATGACTCTGCTTCCTGGTCTGCACCCTGGGTGGTCAGGGTTTTGGAGGACTAATAAATTTGGCCAGATTCCTAGAAAGAAGAACTGAACCATCCAAAGTGGGATGGATGCCGTCTCTCCGAATCAGACCAGGCTTTCCCCAAAAGGATTGCCAATTATTAATGTAGCCCACATTGTTTTCAGAATACCACCTAGACAACCAGTGGTTGAATGACGGCATGTGGCTAAACATGTCATCACTAGTCAGATCAGGGAGGGGACCAGAGAAAATTACGGAGACATTGTTTTGGCAAACTTACACACTGAAGCAACACTAATTTTAGTGACCTCCGATCGGCGTAACCGGGTGTCATTACCGCCAGCGTGAATAACAATCTTAAAAGGATTAAACAACCTAATTGGACTGTGTCAAGTATTTCCCAATTGAACACAAGAAAATGAGATTATAAAATCCATGTCAGTTGTTGAGATTCTATCAAAGTAGTGAATAGCTAAATAGCTAGTAAAGAGAAAAAGAGAAAAGTTTATTTTTTTCCCCCAATAAGTATTCCAGGAATAGAAACAAAACCCTATTGCATACTATAATGGTAGAGAAAATAGGGTTGTACAGTAAATCTATGAAAAAATAAGCCTCTTGTTATATCTTGGTCTATCCATCTACTCTGTTTACCTATTGTCTCCATCACTCTTCATTTGTTCAGGTAAATGCTCAATAAAGCAGAAACAAAAGGATCCAGACTCCAGTCCCAGATTTTAGCTCCCGCCAAGCTTGTGGAACCAGCAGCAGTAAATGGCTGTTTTTTTCAGTCTCTCTCCTCTCTCTCTCTTCCACTCTCTCCATTCTGCTGCATGCTGCTCAGCTCTACTGCAGTGGATGATCCTCACCGTGCGCTCACAACTCGTCTCCGTGGAGGAAGGAGACCCGAGAATCTCTCCTTCACTACCCCAGCCGTATCCCCTTCCTCCTAAGCAATCATCTTTCCACCTCCCACATGTCCGTAATCAGATTGTTTGGATGAATGTAGTGGTTGCAGTCATAGGATAGATGAGACAAGAAGACTTTTCCCCTTAAAATCTTCTGCTGTCTGTGGATCGAAAATCTTGTCCTCATAGATGTTTCCTGGTGGTAGAATCAGTGTGAGGTAAGTTCTCCTGCCTAATTTTGTTATTTTTATGCAAAGAATCTTTGTTTCCCCCTTTTCTATACGCGTTAAGATGATCTGATGAGTAGATGTATTTGCTGAAGTTGGGTGCAAAGTTCAAAATAATAATTTAACATGACACAATATGCATTTGTTTTTTATGTTATGATCTGCACTGCTGTGATTTTTGACAGTCTTGTCAAGCATCTGTCAGATGCCAAAGAGCTTTGCAATAAATCCTTTTCTGACTGCACCAAATTAAGAATATTAACTCTTTCGAAACGTCAGTGCCTTTGCGTTTGGGCATGGTTTTAATGCTACTCTAATTTTAGTGATCCAATAGGAATTAAGCAACAGGGAGTGGTATTTTCTTAAGATTGAAGAAAATAAAGAATTATGTTATGTTTTCTTTATGGGGGAAACCCTGCAGAGGGACCTCACACTTGGAGTAATTCACCAGAGATAAGTTCCGTGAGGTTCTGTGACAGCTTTGTGCATCAAGGGCTCCACTCTGTGTTTGTGTGTGTGAGTGTGCAGCCTTGGTGTGGGCGTTTGCATGCTTCTCATAAAAAGTGGAATAGGTGAGCTCTTGCGTGGGCAGCTATTGCGTTGTTTTGTGAATGAAGTGCCTTTAGTATGCATTCAAGAATACTTTTGTGTTTGTGTATATGTGTTTTTCTTTTTAACTCTATAAACGTTGCTTGTTTCATCTCGGTTTGCAATCACACACGTCAGCAGCATTCTCCCTCTTCTAGGAAACACCTGAGTGCAGCGCAGTGGCAGCTCTTTCAGGTACTAAATTATGTTTCATTGAAAATAGTCACTTCTACACCAGTTTCTATGCTTACTGAGGCTGTGAAGCGCAGAAGCGCTGCAGTCAGTCAGAGGAGATGTTTGAATGTTCATGTTCATTGCTGCACTGCAGGCAGAGTCTCTCCTTCCAAATCTGCAAAGAGGCCAAGCTCTTTTCTGGCACATACAGCAATGGCTTGATTTGAGAGGCTCATCATTTCTTCGTTTACTGTTGTAATCCAAATCAACTTCCACAAGTCTGTTGGATGTATTTCTAGGTGATGGGTTTTGCATCGTTTGGGATTATTCTCATACTTGAGCAATTTCGATGCTAATGCCAAACACAGAGTTTGGGTGTCTTGAATTTTATCCTAAGGACTCAGTAAGCTAGCTCCCATTGTTTGAATGGGTTCATTTCAGTCAGCTAAGCCACATCTTTTAAACTCAGTAAAAACATTGCAAAATGAATAAAAACACCTTGTTAAAGCGTTTCTGATAAGGAATGTGCATTTTCCAAAAACTGACATCTTGTCCAAATTTCCTCAGGGGATCATAATTTTCACAAATATACACAACATATGTTTGAGTGCAAGGGCGATAAAGCTGGCATAAACTTTTAACTTGACCTTTCAGCTCATATTATCTTATTTCATTATATTACACCTTGTAATTCATGTTCAGTCATTTGTTTTATTTTGATTTATTTATTTTGAACTTTATTAAAACAAACATTGTAATTAATTAAATGTGTTAGTAGTAATTTGAACTTACAATTGCATCGTAAAAGGTTTCAGTCTTGGCTACAATAAAAGAGGGATGGGGGCGAAATCAATAATTTTTACTTTTGGGGCTTTCTTAAAAAGTGTATAATTAATTGACTTGTTCAAATGTTGAAAATTGTCAATGACTCATTAGAATGTAATGAATCAAAATTTTTTAGCCTACATCAGAGACACCTACCAACATTTCTTTACGTACTCTCCATAATTTCAAAAAAGAAAATCTAAGCACCACCAATCAATTCAAGTCTATTCATGGTTCTTTTAAATTGCTGCTTCTTATGTTCTCTGCCTGAGCATACAAACTGCATTTCTACATTTCTTGACAAAATTTCTTTTTGTTTACACTTTTGTATGCAAAATGACAAAATAAATCTGTCTAAGTCTAAACTGAAATCTACATGAACTAATACTGGAAATTGGAATAAAAAAGAGAAAGTGTGAGAGTATCCACTCTCCTAAGAATGCTGCTACGCCTCTGCAGTGAAATAAGTCAATTAAGGAGGTTCGGGCTTTTGGTCCAGTTGCCTTCTAGATGGTTCTGGATAATCCCCATTAGGAGGAGACCCAAGGAAAAACCAGAACCTGATGGAGTAATACCGTATTCCACTGTATCTGGGTTGCGGATTAATTGAGATCTCTCAGAGTGATCCAAACTGTGCTACCAGCTTGAACAAATTCTAGTTTGCCCTTTCCAACCAAAATTCCTGATAGTAATAGCAATGGGTAGACATTTATAGATATTTCTTGGGTTTTTTCTCCCATTAGAATTCATGGCTTCAAGAGAAAAAATATTTGTATAGTGCTTTAAAAAAAATATTTTCATTGTTTTACCACAACTTTAAGCATTAGTTTTGATTTGGATTTCATCTCATTAAAAACACACAAACCAGTACGTAACTGTCAAATTTGAGAACAAATAAAAGGTGTTTTTAAAGTATTATATAGTTTGTAGTGTACTCTCATACAGTAAATTTACATTAAAACCACAACCCCATGCCTCCCGCCTCCAATGCAGTCAGTGCAAGCTACTAATGCCTACTGATACACATTTAAAACAAACCAAACCTAAGATCCTATGGAGGCATTATCCCAGTGATGGAGGGGAAAACATAAAACTACCTACAGTATACTTATATAAATTCCATATGATGTATTCAATTTTATAGTCTCTAATCTAAAAGAGACGAAGGCAAATTTTTATGTTTTAAAATAAATGTGGGAATTTTTGGAATTAAAAAACAAATTTTAAAAACTATCCTGCATTTGTGTGCAGGGGCTTGATTCTTCTTCTTCAAAAAAAGGCTTATAGCCTAATGTTGCGAAACTACCATTAACCCTGAGATGGTGAGTTCAGGGTGATATATTAGTGGACTGCATGACTGATGTGCCTCATGGTTGCTGCTCTTAATCATGATAAGTGTTCAGGTTTGCAGTTTTTGCACGCTTGGGAACATTGATCCTTATAAGGAGCGTCTTAAATTTCACTTAAAACTCTAAAATAAAGGTCAAACATGTGGGTTGCCTAGCTGTTAATTCTTTTGCTAACCTGTGAGATCTCTACAGCACCTGAACAGCTGAAATGGTTCTGGTGAATGAAAACAGACCCATGTTTAGCCATATTGTTTCTATTTCTGATTGATTTTCATGAGACGTGCCAAGGTTTAGATGATGGGTTTACAAGCTAACTTCTTTAAAATTGATCCATGTCTGCTGTATTCCTTTTACTTTCATGATGCTGTTTGTTCAATAATATTCTCTAACAAACCCCCAAGCCTTAAAGGAGCAGCTGAATTTAAACTGAACTTAAATCAAGGACAGATAGGCTCTTCTTGCTAATTAAGATAATTGATCTGTAAAGTAAAATCAAATTAAACTGAAGGTTTTATAAAATACGATGTTAAAACACACATTGAGGACATTGGGGAAAAAAGGTTAGAATAATCCGAGTACATACAATATTTTTTGTATGCTGTGTATGAATTTATGTATCATGATTGTTGTGCTTCACAGTCATACATCACCTCTTATTGGTTGGATACTGTACACAATGCAAAGGAGGTTTATCAATTGATTTGGACAATATGTGAAAAGTTTGAAAGGGGTATGAGTCATTTGCAAGATATTATAAATTGTAATTTCAGCGCTTTATGTCAAAATCTTTCAGTTTTAAAAGATGATATGACATTATGTTTGAAAACTGGACTGAGGTAATAAATTTCGCCTTTGAGGTGTAAGTGACATCGAGAGTCGCATTTGTCTCCCAAAGACACAGAGCTTTAATCTTAGATGATCTACACAGGCCCTGGCTGGTGACCTCATTTATTTTTCTGTCATACCTGAAGTGTTACCCTATCTGTCCATTGGCGTGTGTGGTATTTTAAGACCCGAGTCTACATTAACCCCAGTGACAGCAACAGTCCAGTAGTGTTTTGTCAGAAACCTACTTCTTGGGCTTGTCTCTTTTTGCCCTTCTGCATGCACCAAAATAAATGCACCAAAATAAAGCAGAAAAAAGACATTCTCAAAAAATACTACCATACTTGAATTGGCTAATTCTGATTGAACAGACTTCTTTTCCTGTCACTGCTCATCATGGTCCACATGTTGGTTTGTATCCTACCTACTTCTTTTATTTATGTTCGATGCAGTGCTTAATAAATTAGGCACACACTTTTTTTTCAGTATTTGCCAATGAAGACTGAGAAATGGAAAATAAAAGTGTTTTAACAAAAGTACAGATGTAAAAGTCCTATGTAGGTGGCCTTGGTGGTTCATGCTGGAATTAGGGGTAACGACCTAGATGGCAATCTCCGCGGAAACTGAAATGCTGAAAAGATAAAAACGCTTTTTAGCTCTAAACAAGGAACATGTGACAGTAATATAAAATCTCCAGTGTCTGATATCGCCTGGTACTAGAAGAAGCAGAAATAGACTTACACACTCATACCTTAGGGCAGCTTAAAAATTAAACTTCATGTATAATTTTGGACTATAAGAAAATAACATAAGTTTCTAGAAAGAAAATACAAGGCTAAAACAGAAGGATACAGGGCCATGCTTAAAGACATCTTTGTTGTAGGGAAACAGTTACAACGATGCCCATCGTGGAAAAATAATGCCCATGTGTTGTTTAGTATATCCACTTAAAAATCTGTCTGTGGGCCTTGTTTATGAATTAATGCATCAGTTTTGTGGGGTCTGGAGGCCATCAACCACGGGCCCATCTGTTAGAAAAGCCAAAGTTCCTTTTAGTGGTGGCATCACCTCACCTGTACTGCTGGTGCTGGTGTCTCTTATCTTCCTAATGACAATAATCCATTGACTCTCCATAGTTCCCAGGTTAAGCCAGTTTTTGTTGGACAATGAAGTTCAGGGATACCACGATTAATATAGAATGTGATCAAATATCACATCCTACTGGAAAAATATAATTAATACAGTAGTAGCCATTCAAAATGTTCCCACTTTTCTTAATGGGCCTTTGGCTGGTCCCCTACAATTCCTTTTTTAAACATTAATCTTTGTACTAAATTATTCTTTCTGTCATGATTTGTGGACATTAAGATCTAAAGAGAAGCGTCATCTTCTGGTCAGACCCTGTAATTCAGTGAAAGGGTGGAGTCAGAGTAAAATGATATGCAAGAGCGGGTCACTCCAGTGGCTGGAAGTTCGCTGCCATTCGGCTGACATTTGACAGGGAAGGGCCATTGTTAATGGCTGCTTCTGTATCTTCATAAAGCTTCTCAGCAGATGGGAGGCTTTAAATTTCCCCTGTTAGATGTCTGGAGCAACGCTGGAACTGATAAAACATGGTGGTCTAAACCAAACCAAAGATATACGCCTCAACTTATGATTGACCTGGAAACTTTACATGGCTCTTAAGGCAACTTGAACTCTTTTGTCTTTTCATTCTTCCTACTAAATCTATAAACCTATATTTGCTAATGTCGTGCTAAGTTTCCTTTCATTTTAAAAATGTATTTAGACCACTGAGCAACAGTTATGTCATTTCTGTCCTTAGCCCAGGCAAAATATTTCTTTAATAATGCATTTGAAGGTTACAGCCCTTTGCATTATATGTTGAGGCTCTTGAGACACCAGCTCCAGTTCACACCTCCTGAAAATCCCTCAGATTTTTGAACAAAATATAATTATCATTATTCTTTTAAGCCTGAAGTTACTGTTGTTCTTTTGATATTTTCTAAAGCTTTTTTACTTTGACTAAGCGTCTCATTAAGGAACCTCATTCTATGAAGATCCATATTAGTCACAGCAGTATTCAGCTTTTAGGTTTAGTTTTATGGTGATGTTGATGATAATATTCAAATTTTCTCAGAAACTGGAATTTGGAATTTTACAAGTTGCAAGACAGGATAATAGAATCCTCCCCATAACCACCTTAAAGATATCACTCAGAGTATTAAATGTGAGTAAAATATGTATTTCACTTTTCAAATTAAATTAGTCAAATAAAATAACTTATTGAAAAATGTATTTACTTACAGAATAGATAAATGAAATTTACCAACATATATATATTTTTTTACTTGTTAAGAATAAATATGCACTCCTTCAGAGGAATGGAGAAAAATTTATGTTACACATTTTGTCCTATTAAATCAGTTGAATGTTCCAATGTGTTCAGATATTTCACCTTTAACATTAGTCATCTGCTGCTAGTTTTTTTTGTATTCTATAATTGTTGGGAGCATTTGTGCTTGTGTGAGCCTCAGGCAAGAAATTAGTTCTCCCTGTCTGTTGGTGCAACAGTTTTCACTTCACCCAATGGCTCTTTTAGCCCATCTCTTTCTAGAGAGCTCGCACAAAACATGCATACACCAGCAGCAAACTCTAATGTGTGTAACTGAGGCTCCAAATAGCTGACTCTTCAGAAGAGAGCTCTTTCCTGATGGGAATCTTGAACCGAAACCAAAGACTGAGAAGAAGACTTTCCCTTGTTCTGCTGTCACAGAAGCCATCTACGCTTTCCTCATTTTCGGTCTGCCACTCACCTGCACTCGTTTTCTCCTCTTCTTTCTCTATCCCTGGGCAGTCAATAAGTTGCACTGCACCCTGAGCCGCTGCCAAAGCTGAACTCCTAAGCCACAGGTAAAAGATTAAAGCCAAATGACTCGTGAGCTGAAAGAGAACATCCTCTTTGCCAGTTGAAAGCACCACTCGGCCCAGCTTCTTAACAGTTACACTTGAAAAAACTTCCCTTGGTGTGATGCTTTATCTTACCTTACCTTACCTCAAACAGTAGTTTAAGAAACACTTTCATTCCTCTGGTATATTGTCAAAGGATAAATAAAATCTGGGAGTTCTGCTATACTGCCTCTGCCTCAGTGACCAGCATTGTAAACAGACCTACTGAAGATGAAAGGAAACAAAAATAAGGCTGATAAGGCTATTAGAATAACTATAAGTGAAAACTGTGACAGGATGTGAAAGTTTGCTTTGTACTCAATACATTAAAGGAAAAGTCCGGTCACATTCAGAATACAAACTTCTGAAAGTACTTTAAGTATAAAATCATTACACTATTTTTTAATAAATGATTAGAGGTTTTTTAATTAAGAGTAATTTCCATTTGAATGTGCTTTACTGGAGGCATCCATGTTTGTCAAAGAACACTACTGCCACCTACCTGTTTGTGACGTCACGATGCGGTGTCGGCTGTTGATCAAGTCCCAGTGCGGTATCTGGTGTTTGTCACAATGCGCTATTATCCAAGTCATCTTGAAAACATTCTTCTTCGAAATGCTACATATTAGGTATTTTTTCTCTGGCCATTAACGCTTTATTAAATCACCGTGAATGTATTAGCTGTAGGTATAAATAATGAACCATCGGTTATTCCTTGCTGACCGGAATTTTCCTTAAATAATGTACCAACATAGAAACCATTTATGATGGATAAGGAACTGGTGCCTTGGTTTTATTTACTTTTATATTTCATTCCTACATTTGATAATGTTGTATACAAAGGTGCTAATTTGATTATTCTTCTGTGTCCTGAATAAGCAAATACAGATTAATTCATCCCATTCAAATCTTTAATGGAAATTTATCTTTTTTTCTTTTGTAAATTTTCTTCCCTTTTAAACGCCACAGAAAATGACTTGCTTCAGGGAATTGTAGTTAAACTCATTATGTCTTTATCCATATAGGGAACTGCAAATCTACTTTTTAGGGCATGACTAAAAAGATTCCTTTGCATCAGAAGGGATGGATGAGATTATGTTTTTGCTTTAAAAATTAAATCTCAACATTTGAGTGTAGTTATATATATCTTTATTTATACAGTATTATTAGGCTTTCTGGTTTAAAGGAAAAGTCAGGCCATATTCAGAATTCAAACTTCTGAAAGTACTTTAAATATGAAATTATTACATACTGTTTAATAAATGATGTGTTTTAATTAAGAGTAATTTTGAATGTGCTTTACTGGAGACATCCATGTTCGTCAAAGAACACTACTGTCACCCACCGGTTTGTGACGTCACGTTGCGGTATCATCCGGTTAGCTACAAATTACGTGTTTTTTCTCTGGCCAGAAGTTCGATGGCAAATCCCCCCTCTTCAAGTTGGCAATCCAATGACGAACCCGTCTGTGGAGGATCATGAATCAGAAATGTGAAATAACTAATGTTTTTTTCACTTTTACCCGATGTATTACAACATCCACCTGCCATGCACGTGGACATTGTCAGTTTAACTATAGCTCTGGTGAATTTCAATGGTGAAGTTCTCTGGAAATCTTCAATAATTGTTGTTGATTGCTGATGTGTCTAATAGTTCCCTTTGAATCTGCTTGTAAAACGGAGAGAATGGCGCTAGGGTTACCGCACCGTGACGTCACTGCCGGATGATGTCAGAAGTGATGGTGTTACTATATTGGGGAAAAAATGGGCGCTCCTAGAGTCAGTAATCGCAACGGATATTATTGTTTTTATTTTTTTTACTGATTAACACTACATTCATCTAATCACCGTGAACATATTAGTTTTAGGTATAAATAATGACCGGACTTTTCCTTTAACAGAAAAGGTGAGGATCCATCCATTATAAGGCTTGGACTCATTCTTATATAGAAAAATACTCTTTTTCAGTCACCTATTTTTGTGACAGAAAGCACCGATTAGGAAATACCATGGATCTGTTTTTGCAGTATATCATTTAATGTTAAGGTGAAATTTTGTTGTGAAAAGCACATCCACCTACTGCTCCACACGTCCCAGATTTTCTACCCCTCTGCTCTTCTGATGAAATGCAGTTATCAATGCTGTATAAACATTAATACAACAGAAATCTCATTCAATGGAAGGAAGAGAATAATAGATTAACGAATATTCTCCATGCATAACATCATGCAGTGAAGTGGGTTGTACAGTTACAGTAGTGGTATAGTTAAAGCTTATTATTTTGATTAGGTTTAAAATCCTATGTTTGTTTGACACTACATTGCATGGCTCATCTCCCCTGGTTGCCATGGAGACAGCATTAGGCAGTGGTTCCTCAATGTTTTTTGTGTTTCTTTGCATAGCCCCATGCCAAGCCGTCCTGCTTGTTGGTGGCTCAGCCATGCCAACTACATTTGTGGGCGGATAGATGGGAGCATTCGCCTGTTTTCCCGACTCTGAGAGAATAGGAGAGAAAGGGATGAAATATACCACAAAAAGAAGGGAGGAATATATGTGTGATAATAAACAGAAAAATAAATAAATAGGGAAGAGAATGACATGAGGATAAATTAATGATGAGTATATGTGGAACTAATAAGCTATGATCAGAGCTACATTACATGTTCACACATATTTTCCAACAGAGGATGATGACAGTACGCACGTGTGAGTGAGCAGGGTGAATGTGTGGGTGGAGGGATGCCGCAACAGTGCAGCTTATTCTGCCTACGGTTTGATCTCTGCAACTCTCTCACAGGGGTTCTCACTGCATTACTTCACAGCGGTTCACACAGCTTGATGCCAAATACAGACTGCCTCTCATTATTTCATGGCATGATATTCTGTTGTTGAGTCCAGAGATTTTGAATTCTAGAAAGGGTCTTGATTTCTCTTAGGGATATGTGTATTAGACATACTTCAAGCTCAAAATAGTCTCTCATTGTACATAGACTGTGGAATGCACCATTTCTTTTCAGTTATGACAGCAGTCTACTTATTGTTTCCAAATTCCTTGCTGTATACCCAACAGTTTTCTGTGTATTGTTATTTTTCGTCTGGAGGTGTCACTGTTGGATATGAGAAATGATCAACGTTATTGAAGTTCACCCTCATACCCCCGCTACTCTATAGCACTTTGACATTTTAAGATGTTATTTGACATTAAAATGTTTTGTTGCATTAACTTACATAACCCATTTACGGATGCAAAGACCAACGCAATGGCCACAAAAATATCATTGCCTTAATAACTTTACTTTAACTCATGCAAAGCCATTCAGATCCTGCCCTCACCTCAGGTTGCTGGATACCCGAAACTTAAAGTGTTACTTTGGTCATGAGGTTTTTGATTTGCTTTTTAATAGATTTTTTTAATTGATTTTAATTTGCTTTATTATCAGACAAATCTCAAGCCTTCAGCTCTTTGTAAAGTCCATCTGAGACGTTCACCTGATCTAATGAATAATTAAATAATACTGTGACATCATGGGAAGTTAACATACCTGCTCACATTGCAGCAGAGGACTTGGAATTTCTTATCATTAATCTAAATACTGTATGCAAGCACTATTCAGAGCAGGAGTGCATCAAAATGAAGCATTTGGAGATAATACATATCTTGTGTATTGACAGTTTCTTTTACATCCTCCTGAATGAGAATACCTCTCACTTAGTGAAAAAAGCCCAACAATGGCTCCACTTTCTAACAAATATACAAGTTCTGCCAGGCTCGGACTGAGAAAGATTTCCGGCCCTGGCATTTCTCCATCTACTCCGGCCCACTTAGTTTTATTATAATTTAGTTTGCTGCAAGGATTTTAAAGTGTGAAGAAATAGAAAATTACACCGTGTACCAACCATCACAAAGATGTGAAGGACAATCTGTCAATTCTATGCACAACCAGAAAATCAATTATTTAGATTTACGTTTAATAGAAAACTGACCATAGGTGAGGTTGTAACCTTTTACATTACCTTTTAAAAGTATGTTTTTGTTTAATCTAATTTTTGTTGTACCTTTTTATTAGAATATATAGCCTTCTTATAACTGGTTTAGGAAATCACTTCTTTACAAATTCTGTTGCTACAGAAGGCCTGGCCTTGGGCTGTACGTAGAGGCCAGGATCTGTAACAAATAGCAACACCTACTTTGATCTGCTGTTGTGCAGTCAAGGTACCTACACAGGTAAATCTGGAAAAGTATATTTTAAAGGTGAAGCTTTGCTGTCTGAGAGAGTGTCATCAATGCTGAAATTGCAAAGTGAAGGGTTTACTTGCGGAGAGTTACCCTTTGCATCTTTAGAATTTACTCAGTCTTTATTCATGTCTTACCATGAATATGCCCCCCTAAAGTGGATTTAGTTTGGCCTTCTCTCAGCTGTTTCAGGAAAATTATTTCACCGCAATACACCTAAATAATAATAAATAGGGACAAATACTTTATCTCTTCTGTTTTCTATTTATGATACAGTAATTTTTTTGTTAAGTGTCCCGTTGCAGCATTTACGGAGCATCATATAGAAAAGCTGGTTTTCTATATAAGTCATGGGAGTTTGTTCCATAAAAACAAATAATAAATAAAAAAATCCTCCATTCATGCCATTAATGAGTGTATGTACCCTTCTGACTGACTATGCAAAAGTAGATATGCAGGGTCTTACTTTTTTTGTGCAGATTTTCCCATATTGGACCTAAAGAAACTGGCAGTTTCTGTTGTATCATGCATTGACTATCCAATGGCAAGTTTTTAAATAATAATCCTTGGCAGAACATTTTCCTGCTGCAACATAAATATTAAATGATGTGATGTAATAGTTTGAAACCAACTTTGTTTTATTCACTCAGATAAACACAATTTCTAAATTTTGTCGGTGACTTGTACGGATAGTACTTTCAAAGGATTGAGGGTCATTGAAGGATTTCTTTTACTGCTGTGTTTTCATTTCAGCATACTTTTTCACCAAGTAAACTAAAGTAGAAGATTACTAATAATGCTGTTTTTCAAATAAATCCTTGATGTAAAAAGAAAAGATAACAAGACAGCTACAGCTTTAACTGAAGTGGGTTTTTAGATTTCTATTTTCATGTCCATCTTAAAAGAATGAAAGACATTTCTTTTGAGACTGTGTTGCATGACCAGGGGATAGTTCTTTCTATTTGAAGAAAAGGAGAACAACTGAAAGTACATTTGTAGGACCAGCAGAAATAAGCAGTTTCCGGGTGGATAATTGGAAGATATAGAGAAATTCCTAGTGGGCTGACTGAGTTTGTTGGCCAAATGGTTTGTGTGAAACAAAGTTAATACCTGGGTTAAAACAAAGAAGGCAGACCGTGCTGTTAGCATTACTAGCTCTCACTCACAGGGACAATGAATGTTCACTATGAATCTTGCTTTAGATTGCACTGAATGACCCTTACAAACCTATAGCACAGAGGCTGAGTGCTAGTTATTACAAAAGCATTGAGCTGTAGTGGACCTTTTTCCGTTATCGAGCCCTACATGCTCCTTGGAGATGCCAGGGTGGATGGTTAGTACAAACAGTAAAGATAGTGCCGCAATGGACAGAATCATGAAAAAAAATGTTAAGTGCTGTAAAATGACTTAAACTGTGCCAACAAAGTAACTTTTAAATAAAAGTCTAAAATTTATCAAAGGGTAGATGATTAGTCTGCAAACCACTAATCAACTTTATAAATCTAAAGAATCAACTGCATTTTACACAGTATATATGACAATCTCTATAACTAAAATATCTGCTTTTTAAACAGCTTTCGATTCATCATTAATAAACTGATTTTTTTTGTCAGAAAAATAATTTCTATGCTGGTTTAGGTAAACCCAAAAGAAGTAATGATTGAAGAAGATAAAGTTCTAAGGCATAGATTTCCAGAGAACTCTGTCCTGCCAGCAGTGTTAATCAGGAATGTAAAAAAGAGTCTAATAATGTTATGAAAAGGGCATGTTAACATGGTCAGGGTATAACAAAGTATTAAAAAGTAATGATAAAAAATGTAAAAAAAAACACACTTTAAAGTTAACCTAATGAAATTGAAGAGAAATGTTCAGAGTTTTATTCAGCTGTTTCTCCCCCAATCACTACAGGATACTAACAACTTGTAAATGAGAAAATAAATCTGGCAGCAACTTTCAGCCCAATTTTTTTCTCATTTACAAGATTAATACATTTGACTGTTTGGAGAATATATCTGATATTTCAAGAAATGTGAACTGTCACTTTATTAGTAGCCCACTAATCAGGTTGCATTCCTTTAAACAATGCAAGTTTTGAGCAGTTGTTTAAGTCTGCTACAAGTTTTTATAAAACATAAAAAAATATTCTTTGGTATAAAAATGCATGACTAACACAGTCAAGTAGTTTTTCTTTTAAGAGACAGTTAAGGCAATGCTTATGTCTAAATTATTTGAATGGAGCCTAGGGTGAAGTTCAACTGAATAAACGATTACTCACCCATGCCTGCCTCCATCTCAGCCAATCAGTTCTGAACCACACCTCCAAGAAAGCCAATCAGCATCCAGCGCTCATCTTAAAAGGTCGCCAAGTCCACATCTCAGTCTGTTTCCAAGCCTTGGCAGCAGTTGCACTATGTAGGAGTTTGACTGAGATGACCTGTTTCACCCATCTCCTGCCCCTTCTCCACCATCGTAGCCAAGCTTCATCAGAGGGCCATTCTTCCCAGACTTACTGCGTTCCCTGTCTCATCCCCACCGGTCCGGCAGCTGACAGCCATGTTGAGCCTGGTTCTGCCAGAGGTTTCTTCCCAAAGGGGAGTTTTTCCTCTCCACTGTCGCTCCATGCTTGCTCATCATGGACAGGTTCATGCAACCTGTGTTATCCAGCTGGATTGAATTATTGCTAAATTAGACTGAATAATATTTGTATTAATTATTTTGGAAAATTATATTTTAGAGTAAAGGTTGCAGATGAATAATGAAAAAAAAAACAGTTGAAAACACTAAACAAGATGTGAATTTAAAATACTATAGAAAATGACAAAACTCCCTTTGCTGCTTTGCCATCAAAAAAGTGCTTTGCACAGCACGACCAATTTCCACATTACCACCTCTGTGTTGTAGGGCTCTAGAAATGCTGCGCCGCTGTGATGATGGGATGGCTATCTGGCAACTTCATTTCAAGGTTGGTGTGTGTATGGAGGATAAACAAATCTTCAGCTATTTCCCCACCTCCCACGTTCTTCCTCTTCTCACTTACCTGATCTGCAGGATTGTGAGCCAGAGACCTGCTGACTAGTAAGAGATGGGGTCATTAGGCCAGACACATGCTGCTGTGAAACCCACTGTGTACCACATGTCTGGCATTATCACATGCAGACATAACAATATATTAGTACAATTGGATCATTAATCAATATTTAAGTAAAGCTCAATTTGAACCTTGTTTGTTTTCTTACATATAATTTACAGAGTATTTACAATAAGATGTCTTGGTTTTAACCTTGAAGTGCATGTGCTGACCTGCCTTTACTTGCCTAGATCATTGCAACTCCCTGATATGAAGCTGGCCTGTTGGACACCGAAGAGTAAACCCAATCTGTAAATCAGAGAGAAAATGATGGGTGATATCAGGGAACAGATGCACTGTGCAGATGGGTTGGATTCAATTCCTTTTTTTTATTTTTTTTTGCAAGCATACGACACCAAATCTCAATGTTTCCACAGGGCTTTCAGAAAGACTTGCGTTTGTAATACTATTCAGGCTGCCAAGCAGAGTGTTAAAAGCTATAATATTTTAGAGGTGTTTTGGGACCCATATTGAACCATTTTAAATCACAAAGTTCGAAGCTGCACATCAAGAATTGGGATTAATAATTCAAGTATCCATGTATTGAAGGTAGGACTCTCAAAGGACATCAGTTCAGATTTTCTTAATGAATATGAGAGACAGAAGATTGAATTTCATTACTTTGTGTCTGTCTGAATAATTTGGGTATCCGTGAGGCTGTGATCTCATCAGTAGGATGTCATATTACTTTGCCAATCCATCCTTTAATCTAAATGGTTAGCTGGAGGGTTATAACATACCATGTTTAGGAGCACTCAAAGGCATCGTATAATTGGTTCCCTATTGTTTTTATTTGTTCGTTTTCCAAGTACTAAAGCATTATGTTTGATTTGCATCTGATTAAAGCTGGGATTGTATAAAAGTTTTGCATAAGTCCTTAGTGCTTTAAAAAAAGCAATTCATTTTCTGTTGTATCTTGCAAAATGTTCTCTTCCATTAGTTTGTTGGTTTTAAGTGCCAGGCTAACAGATTGTAGGCATGATAACAGGATTTCTAATAGGGCTGTTGATTGTGTTTGTTTTTTTTGTCGTGTGTTGAGTGTTTCAAGAGATGTCCACAACCAAATCCTTTTAAAAGAGAAATTAGACCTTAAGGAAGCGAAAAGCTACTTTCTTTTTGAGAACCAATGGTT
Source organism: Cyprinodon tularosa (assembly GCF_016077235.1). NCBI lineage: Eukaryota > Metazoa > Chordata > Actinopteri > Cyprinodontiformes > Cyprinodontidae > Cyprinodon > Cyprinodon tularosa. The sequence goes on from NW_024039532.1 coordinate 295,505, forward strand.
GTACGGTCTTGGATGGCTAAGAATGTACAATGTTGGAAAATCAAGACAGACATTTTTACTACTTATATTTCAAACCTTTTTTAAATTAAAGAATAAAAAAGTTAAATACTAATAAACCCTACAGCATAAACTGTTCTTAGAGATACACACAAAAAAAAATATATATATATAAAAATACACTCAATCAAATTTAAAGCTACAACCTGTGCCTAATCTGGCTCAAGTCGGTCATCATCATAACAGGTCACCAATTCATCAAAATGTTTTTATTTCATAACCTTAAACAGATTTTATACCCATCTAATTAATCATTTTGTATCAGTAGATTTTTAAAAAGATAAGGAATTTGAATATATCATAGGCATAAATGTTCAAAAGTATGCTAAATTCTTGCCTAAATTCTTTTTAATGTTTGCTATTTCCTATTACATATTATTCTCTTTTTTTATTGATTATTTCTAATACCATTTTGGGGAAAAAAAAAAATTCTTAAAGGAGCAATAACTAAGAAATCTACATTGAAATTAACCAAAATCCTTTGCAAATATCAACAACTTTCCTATAAACATTTGTCATGTTTTCATGCACAATAGGGCTGAAACAATTATTCGGAATAATCGTTATTATTCGATTGTAATCGATTCATTGTTAGCAGGAGAGTACAGACACTAAAACATACCTTTAGCTGACAGAGCAACCCACTTAGAGCAGAAATTATACCAAAACTGTCTCAATATGCTATATCAGAACTCCTCAAATGGAAGAGTTTCAGGTTCTGCGGTTTAATTTCATAAAAGCTATTTTTTAAGGAGCCTTTTGCTGTCCGATTATTTAACAATGAATCAAAAGATTAATCGATTTGCAAAATAATCGTTAGTAGCCCTAATGCGCAAAATTTCCCCGATCCTATCTAGACCTTGTTTGATCTGAAAATTGAAATCTGTATTTCAATGGACACTAAATAAAATGATGCGACCATGAACTGTCTAATTTTTGCTAAGGTTTTACAGTAGTAGTTGTAGAAGAAGAAACTGTCTATTTTGTAAACAATCCCATTCTTGTCCGCTTATCATCAACTTTATCTACCCTTTTTGATTCACACTAAAATATATTTTTCTTCGGTTCTTCACTCCTGTCTGTTTATGTATTTTTTTTTCCATAATGGACTTTCGCTGAGTGGATGAAGGTTAGTAGGGAGAAAAATGCCCCGCTGGTGTTGCATACATGTGCAGTGGAGATTATTTTACTCCTAGGGTAAAAGGTGTGTGCATGGACGCCAGTTGGAATGACAATCGGCAAAAACCACCTCTCTCTTTCGGAATTAAGTTTCTTTTCGACCAAACTTAATAAAATTAAAACCTTCAGTCTGAGGTCTTTATATGAGACATTTTTTATCAAATCAGGCTTTATATCCAATTGTTTGTGTCCACTTTAGAGTAGTAAATTAGTCCTTTCTGTCAAGAACACCTTAGTAAAGTTTTTTGTCCTTTCAAAGCAAGAGGTACAATACGGAAGTACGTAAGTGCATTGTTGTGTAGTGTTAGACTTCCTAATTCCTGTGCCCAGGGGCGGAGCTAGATGGGGGGCCATCCATGGCCACCCCTGTGGCCACCCTTACCATTTTTCCCCCCTTTAATACAGATGTTAGCAGCAGTAATACTCTCAAGTGGAATATTAATTTTATCTTTCATGTATTACTTTCTATTTTTTCATATAATCACAATTACTTGACAACAAAAACACTGATTAATAACACACATCAATATACTAACATTAAAGATGATAAAGACAGAATTCATGCTCTTTCAAAATTAGATTTTGTGTAATATGGGGTGAAGAGAAAATAATGTGTCTCTCCAAGTCATCTAGGAGTCTTCAGTGAAATGATAGATAAATATTTTTTTTATAAAAACGTATTAAATAATCAATTTATGTAGATATTAGTACATGTAAATGTTAATTTTATGCAGAATAATTGTTGATAAAAGTAGGTAAGTAATGAAAAAGGAAAAGATGTTTGCCCCGGAACTTAAACCTGAAAGAATTGTATCCACTATACCTTTTATCTAGAAAGCACGGATGTTTAAATATATGCATCTATTTGTCAGCAAAGGCTGTAGGAAAGTATAGTTAGTCTTAACTTTGGCTTGACCGGCATGCAGGTGGTGCAGTGGTTAGTACTCACACCCATATACGGAGGCATCAGTCCTTGACGTGGGCGACCTGTGGTCCTTGGCCGCATATCTCTCCGTCTCTCATTCCCCTTTTCTGTCAGCCTACTAGTCCTGTAAAAAACAAAAAAAAAAAAACAAAATTTGGCTTGACCCTCAGGTTCTGGGGCCTATCCACTTTCGGCCACCCCTCGGTGTACATTGGTTATTACCTGGCCACCGTTATAAAAATTTTCTGGCTACGCCTCTGCCTGTGCCAATCTTACAAGAATTACTAGGGAGCCAGTGAGAAACAGACCAAACATAATCTTGGCTATACCTAAGAAGCATCCTTCAAATGTGTTTGCACAACAGTGAAATGTGGCTGAAACATCTTCACCAGCCATCTTTAATTTAGCTGTGCTTCGTTCTCATTTCTTTTGACTTGGCAAACTGCATGACACTCTCAAACCGGGGGGAGGATGGGGGAGGGGGGTTGTGTTTTGTATGTTGTTCCAATTTTAAATACTATGTGTAATTATTACTCTTTTACATTTGTGCAACATTTTTAAAACAAATCTTAGAAACCTTCATCTTGATGTCTCTTTGCAACAGTACATCATGCAAGAAGCCATTGGAAAGCATTCTAAACTTCAATAATAGCAAGGGATTTTTCAAATTGTTATTTAAATCAACATATATTTTTTTTTATGTGTATAGTTAACTGTAATCTACTATTTCTAAGTCATGTTACTTGTTATGTAACACTGGAAGAAATTCCCCATATTCAGTTGCAGTTCCATATTCTTTTTACATTCACACCAAAAAATATCCTTGAACAGTTTGGTTTAAACACCCCTCCCAACTTTACCCCTGCCATTTTTTTGTTCTTTATGTATTATTCAGACTCACATCTAAGGTTATTATTATCCATGTTTAAATCATTCCAGCAAGCTTATTATCAAACATCATTTTATTTAAATAATAAAAGGAACATCCTTAGTATTCACAAAACAGAAATAATTACCCCGGCAGACTCGGCTGCCGCCAGGCCAATTAGGACCAGAGCCTCTGAGACATTACAGCATTGATTGGAATCATATTTTGTTGCAATGGTAGCATATGCTGATCGACAAGCAAACTCCTAGGCATGTTCCACATATGGGAGTTGATGTGCTTGCCATTAATTAAATCAGTCTGAGCCAGAAACCCACTCTAGCTTTTATTTAAAGCTACAGTCCCCCCTACACCCTCCTCTCCTCTCCAACAATACGGAGGCCAGCATAGAGCTTTGTCTGCTTTACCTATCTTGTAAAGTGATAATGAGGTTAATTTAGATTAGATCGCAGCATCAAAACCATAAATTCTTCACGTTAAAATATCAAATAAATTCTACTGTTGTCTTATGTACATTGTTAACTAGACAAATTAGGAGATTAGGTTAGGAATTGATTACTGTTTTAATGAAGGAGGCCACAGAGACAAGCTTATTCAACTCAAAATGGAAGACAGAAAATAATATTGACAAAGGATAAAGTGGGTAATGCTCTTAAGAGGGTTGTAAACGGCTTTTAAAAATTGTCTTTTTTAATTTAGCCCTAGAAAGACTGTTTCGTATCCTACCTCCAGCACAGACACGGACCAGTTGATGCCTTCTCTCATCCAGCTCCGCTGTGGATTCTGGCCACAGGCTTTTCTGATCCTCAGCGATCCATCGTCAATCTCTAGCTGTTAGCCTCTAAAGCAGGGGTGCCCCACCTTTTTTAAACTAAGATCTACTTTTGAAGTTGATGGCATGCCGAGATCTACCAAGCCAAACACAAGGGATGGGCAGTATTTGTTTTTTATTTGCACAGGTGGAGAAGAAACAGTAAGTCCAAAAAACAAGGAAATTATCAATTGTATCAAAAAATTGTAAAAAGTGCAGCCTTGAAAATTCGCTATATATTATGCCTTTTCAAGGCTGCACTTAAAAAAAAAGATGATATTGTCCAGAGAGCTGTTCCAAACTAAATTTATTTTTGTTTTAAACCCGTGTAAACAAAATGACAAATAAAATGTCATGATGGGTTTCAGAAAAGCCCAGTATGCAGAACACCACGGAAACAGATGAAAGGTTTAACAAGTTTATTTGAACACAAGCACATGGAATTCACACAGGAACTGGTTCAGGCCTGGGGGCAAGTTCACTGGAGTCTGTGAGGATGACAGTTCAGTTAGCTTGGCAGCAGATGAGTTTGGATTTGAGAGTTTCTGATTTTTACCTTGAGAAGTCCGGGTTTGGCTTTGAGAGAGGAACTGTTGGGTCCAGAGACTGTTTAGTTCAGCAGAGTTCAGTAACCGCTTCAGCGTCTTGCATCTAGCGTGAGAGCAGACCTTGACTTTGGGTTTCCAGCTCTTTGTCCAGAGCAGCATGGGAATCCAGAGGAGAGTCTTCAGGTTTGGCTCAGAGGGCAGGCTCGGCACGTTAAGCTCATCCAGAGCTTACAAGGGAAACAGGATTCCTGTAAGCAGAGACAAAGAGGGATTAGGATCCAACCAGGAGACAGAAGCAACAAAGGTTCACAGAAGAAGCTAGGCTCAGGTGCTAACCAAACTGGATAAACACTGCGGCGTTGAGGCAAGGTCTGAAGGCCGGTTATATACTGCAGGATCCTCTGATGATGAGATGAGCCTCAGGTGTGTCGAAGGCTCAGCTCAGGAGGATCCACGGCGAACTCTGCTGGAGAAAGGTGGAACTTCTCCAGATCCCAACATAAAATCTGTCAAAGATCATTTCAAAGCAGGAAGAAGTAGAAGGAAAGTCCACTATTTCAGAACGATAAACAAAAAAAAACAACTAAAAATAGAAAAATACTAAGTACAAACTATGTGGATGTGAAGATGTAACATACAGCAGAATGGGTTGTTGACTGTTTCAGAAACTCTTTAATTTCGGGCAAAAGTTTCAAAAATCTTTCTAAGATTTGCCACGGCTCAGCCACCTGACGTCGGTGTGTAGCAGCAGATCAGAGTGGTCTGCACCTGCCTCCTCGAGCTGGGCACGGAATACACGCCTCTGAAAACTCCTGGCCCGAACAGAGCAAGCAATCTTCATCGCAAGGTCCATGACATGCTTCCTATTTAAAATATTGCCGTACAGCTTTTGTTGATGAACGATGCAGCTTTAAAAATCCGGGAAAGTTTCAGGCAGCTTGAACAGAGCAAGGAATCCAGTAGTGCGCCCAACCATAGATGGATTCCCATCAGTTGTAATAGATGCCATTATCTCATTATCTCTTCAGATTCCTCTTCGCACTTTAGAGTCCCTGGTAACAACCTAGCAACCGTGGCAAACCATGCCCAGCAATCAGCATGCATAAAAAAAGGTTCCCTGCATACTTTTTATTTTTCATTTCATGAAAATACACTTTGGACTCTCTTGATCAATGATTTGATTAGTGTTTTTTTAAAGTGTTTTTTTCTTCTTTTTTTTTTACATAGCCATAAATAGGTCTACATTGTAAAACTCGCGATCGACTGAAACTCCGCCCGCGATCGACTGGTAGACCGCGATCGACTGGTTGGGCCCCCCTGCTCTAAAGCCTAGACCTGGCCTTCCATCATCTCTTCCTGCTCTGTCGTTGTGGCGGGCTCCTACGATGTCATACCATCCTCCCACGTGCGTTTGGACCTCTCTCCGCCTGCCTGACTAATCCGATCTTCCGCCATTCTGCTTCGATCCTCCATGGTAAGCCTCTAGTTAGCCCGGGCCAGCCGTAGCCTCTTCCAGGCCATTAGCACTTTAAGGTCTCTGGGGTTTTGCCGTTTTTCTGGTGTGAGTGAGCTACTTGTTACAGAGAGGATCTTTTCTGGTGGCAGGGCCAACTCATGTTGTACACTTGAGTACAAGAGATGACTAGAGTGTATATAAGGAGGTGAAAGATCATCTCTCTCTTCGCTGGATGACTACCTCTGGTAGTATTCCAGCCAAAGACGCAAACCTGGAATATCTTTCTTCTTGAAATATGTCTTCTTGTGAACCTTATTTCATCTCCAATCCTTATGGAACAGATCCTACCTGTGTGCAGCAGTTTCCAGTCTTCATTGCCTACCTTCCCTTCTCTCCAGCACAACATACCAATGCTCTCTGATCTAACTCACGTCCTCCTGGGTCTCTCAAGCTGCTGCCTCTGCGGTTGTTGTTCCTTATCCACAGAGGGCGGCATACCTGACCTTCTCGTCCCTGTGATGGAGCTGTGACCCAAACTGATGGGAACTGTGACCCGAAACCAACATGGACCATGAGCAGGAGAAAAATCCTTTCTGAGTCCCCTCAGAAAAAGAAAAACCCAAACCACCACTTGAAATAGGTCGTTTCATTATAACCAGATGGTTGCTGGTCGTGGCCGTATAAATCTACACTATATTGCCAAAAGTATTTGCTCACCTGCCTTGACTCACATATGAGCTTAAGTGACATCCCGTTCCTAATCCATAGGGTTCAATATGACGTCGGTCCACCCTTTGCAGCTAGAACAGCTTCAACTCTTCTGGGAAGGCTGTCCACAAGGTTTAGGAGTGTGTTTATGGGAATTTTTGACCATTCTTCCAGAAGCGCATTTGTGAGGTCGCACACTGATGTTGGACGAGAAGGCCTGGCTCTCAGTCTCCGCTCTAATTCATCCCAAAGGTGTTCTATCGGGTTGAGGTCAGGACTCTGTGCAGGCCAGTCAAGTTCATCCACACCAGACTCTGTCATCCATGTCTTTATGGACCTTGCTTTGTGCACTGGTGCACAGTCATGTTGGAAGAGGAAGGGGCCAGCTCCAAACTGTTCCCACAAAGTTGGGAGCATGGAATTGTCCAAAATGTCTTGGTATGCTGAAGCATTCAGAGTTCCTTTCACTGGAACTAAGGGGCCAAGCCCAGCTCCTGAAAAACAACCCCACACCATAATCCCCCCTCCACCAAACTTTACACTTGGCACAATGCAGTCAGACAAGTACCGTTCTCCTGGCAACCGCCAAACCCAGACCCGTCCATCAGATTGCCAGATGGAGAAGCGCGATTCGTCACTCCAGAGAACGCGTCTCCACTGCTCTAGAGTCCAGTGGCGGCGTGCTTTACACCACCGCATCCGACGCTTTGCATTGCACTTGGTGATGTATGGCTTGGATGCAGCTGCTCGCCCATGGAAACCCATTCCATGAAGCTCTCTGCGCACTGTTCTTGAGCTACATGAAGTTTGGAGGTCTGTAGTGATTGACTCTGCAGAAAGTTGGCGACCTCTTCGCACTATGCGCGTCAGCATCCGCTGACCCCGCTCCGTCAGTTTACGTGGCCTACCACTTCGTGGCTGAGTTGCTGTTGTTCCCAAACACTTCCATTTTCTTATAATACAGCTGACAGTTGACTGTGGAATATTTAGGAGCGAGGAAATTTCACGACTGGATTTGTTGCACAGGTGGCATCCTATCACAGTTCCACGCTGGAATTCACTGAGCTCCTGAGAGCGACCCATTCTTTCACAAATGTTTGTAAAAACAGTCTGCATGCCTAGGTGCTTGAATTTATACACCTGTGGCCATGGAAGTGATTGGAACACCTGATTCCAATAATTTGGATGGGTGAGCAAATACTTTTGGCAATATAGTGTATTTTACATAGATAACTTTATACATGTTATTTTATTAGTCTGTATAGGATTGTATGTAGGCCTATATTGTCGCTATCCCATTAGAACATAACGACGATCTCTATATCCACTAGTTTTTCAGCTTTGCGCTGCCGTGCCACAAAAGATATCTGCCTCCACAAATGAGAACCCACTATTATGTAGTTATAAATTGCAATTTCTAAGGAAAGGCAAACATAAAGATTAATATGTTCAATTCATAGGTGATGATAAGTAACATACATATAGATAGTATTTCACATTTATGTCAGTAAACCCCCTGCAATTCAGCATAAATCACCAGCTTTCAGAGGGAAAATGTAAATGATGCCTTTCCTTTGGGTTTTATGGAAGAAAATTACCTGCATGGCTCTGTCTATATGATATAGATTCTGTCTCTTTGTCATGATGGGTTCACTGAAGGCGACCCAGTTATGCAGAACACCACTGACGGACACAAGGATGAAAAGTTCAACAGTTTATTAAAGCACAAACACACAGAATGTACTGATTCTGGTTCGGGGCCTGGATACTGGTTCACCGGAGTCTGCGTGAGAGACAGCACAATTAGCGGTTTGTTGGCAGGGTTTTACTTCCAGAAGTTCACTGATTGTACCTTGAGGGTTCTTGAGGTTAACTTTGGGAGAGTCACTGCTGGTTCTGGAGAAGGGTTCATCAGCAGAGGCCGTTAGCTGCTTCAGCGTCTCACGTCTTGTTAGAACAGACCTTGGCTTGGAAGTCCCAGCTCAGTCCTGAGCTGCTTGAGGTTTCTCAGAGGGATCTTCAGGGTTTGGCTCAGAGGGTCGGCTCGGCAGGTTAGCTCTTCCAGAGCTTTCTCAGAGGAGGCACAGATTTTCCTGGAAGACAGAGATAATAGTTAGAATCCAGACTGGATTCAAAGTCATGGAGATACTCAGAGGATCTAGGCTTTAGCGCTGACCAACTGGAACAACACTGCGGCGTTGAGGCAAGGTCTGAAGACAGCTTAAGTAGTGGATCCTCTGATGATCTTGACGAGCTGCAGCTGTGCAGGGGGCTCCCTCAGAGGATCCACGGCGGACTCTGCCTGAGAAAGATGGGATTTCTCCAGCTCCCAACAGTACCCCCCCCTCAACGACCGCCCCTTGGCGGTCCGGAAGAGGTAGATGGGCGGGGGAACGCTCGTACTCCTCGATGAGTGCAGGATGTACGAGCCTGGGACCCACTGGTGATCCTCCGGTCCGTAGCCCTCCCAGTCGACGAGGTACTGCCATCCGCGACCTCGTCAACGGGAGTCCACGATGCGGCGCACTGCGAAGGCCGGATGGCCATCGACCTCCAGGGCGGGTGGTGGGGAGTCGGACGGTGGGCACAAAGGGCTCGAAGAAACAGGCTTGATCTGGGACACGTGGAATGTAGGGTGGATTCGGAGGGACTGAGGTAGTTGGAGACGAACAGCTGAGGGGTTGATGACTCGAGTGATCCTATAGGGTCCGATGAATCTTGGGGAGAGTTTTCGAGACATCCCCTTGAGGGGATGAGCCATACCTCCTGGCCCTCAGAGTACTCGGGGGCGGGACGTCTCCTGGCGTCAGCGAAGCGTTTAACAGACACTGATGACTGGTTGAGTGTGGCGATGGTCTCCCTCCAAATCCTCTGGCAACGGCGGATGTGTTGATTGACGGACAGCACCGATATCTCTCTCTCATCTGCGGGGAAAAGAAGCGGTTGATACCCGAGACTGACCTGGAATGGGGATTGTCCAGTGGATGCAGATCTGAGGGAGTTATGGGCATATTCAATCCATGGGAGAAATTGGCTCCAATCCACGGGGTTGTTCGATGTGAGGCAGCGAAGGGTGGATTCCAACTGTTGGTTCATGCGCTCGGTCTGACCATTCGATTGGGGGTGGTAACCTGAGGTGAGAGAGGGTTTGCAGCCGAGCGCAGAGCAGAATGCCTTCCATACCTGGGAGATGAATTGAGGACCTCTGTCCGAGAGATCTCTTGGGGGATGCCATGAAGCCGGAAAACATGTTTAATGAGGAGCTGAGCTGTCTGGAAGGCCGTGGGAAGCTTTCTGAGGGGAACAAGGTGGCAGGACTTCGAGAAGCGGTCAACAATGGTGAGTATAGTGGACATACCTCGAGAGACAGGGAGACCGGTGACAAAATCAATGGCGATATGGGACCAGGGACGCGAGGGAACAGGAAGTGGTTGAAGCAGGCCAGAAGGAGGTTGGTGTGAGGCTTTGTTACGGGCACATGTGGGGCAAGCCAACACATACTCCTTTACGTTCTTGTGGAGAGAGGGCCACCAGAAGCGTCTGGAGATGAGAGCTACTGTTCTACTGACTCCAGGATGAGCAGAGAATTTGGCGGCATGCATCCACTGGATAAGACGGGACCTGACAGAAGATGGAACATATGTACGGTTAGATGGACCGTTACCTGGATCGGGTTCAGTGGCCAGGGCTGAGTTGATGAGGTCAGTTATTTCCCAGTTGACCACTCCCACAGTACATGAAGCTGGAAGGACAGGTTCAGGTGTCTCGGGATGATCGACGGAGTAGAGACGAGAGAGAGAATCGGGCTTCACGTTCTTGGATCCGGGTCTGTAGGAGATAATTAGGTTGAACCGAGAAAAGAAGATTGACCACCTGGATTGGCGAGGATTAGCCTGTTTTATGGACTGGATGTAAGCCAGGTTCTTGTGGTCTATCCAAACAAGAACCGGGTGCTCAGCTCCCTCCAGCCAATGCCTCCATTCTTCCAACGCCAGTTTGATAGCCAGGAGCTCTCGGTCACCCACATCATAATTTTGTTCAGCGGAAGAAAGTCTACGGGAGAAGAAAGCACAAGGGTGTATCTTTTGGTCTGAATCGAGCCTCTGGGACAGGACAGCTCCAACACCAGAATCTGAAGCGTCCACCTCTAGGATAAACTGTTTAGCAGGATCAGGTTGCATGAGGACAGGAGCTCTGGAAAACAAGGATTTTAGTTTCTCAAATGCTGCTTGAGCCTCGGGAGTCCACTGAAAAGTGCGTTTAACAGAAGTCAGGGAGGTTAATGGAAGGGCGGTCTGGCTGTAGTTTCTAATAAACCGACGATAGAAGTTAGCGAACCCTAGAAACCTCTGTAATTGTTTGCGGTTCTCTGGAACTGGCCAGTCCAAGACTGCTTTGATCTTGTCCTCTGAAGGTTTTACCTGGCCGCCCTCGAGCACAAACCCCAAAAAGGTGACTGAAGATTGATGAAATTCGCACTTCTCGGCTTTCACGAACAGCTTATTCTCCAGTAGTCTCTGTAAGACAAGACGGACATGTTTCTTGTGTTCATCGAGGTCCTTGGAGTAAATGAGAATGTCATCAATGTACACGAAAACAAACACGTTGAGAAAGTCTCTGAGAACATCATTTACTAGGGCCTGGAAGCAGGCTGGGGCGTTAGTTAGACCAAAGGGCATTACAAGGTATTCGAATTGGCCCAAGGGTGTTTTGAAGGCAGTTTTCCATTCATCGCCCTCACGGATCCTAAGGAGATGATAAGCGTTTCTTAACTCCAACTTAGAAAACACTGTTGCTCCCTGTACTGGTTCAAAAGCAGAGGCGAGAAGAGGCAGTGGGTATTTGTTTTTAATTGTAATCTGGTTCAAACCTCGATAGTCAATACAAGGTCTCAGGGAACCATCCTTCTTACCCACGAAGAAGAACCCGGCGCCCAATGGAGAGGATGATGGGCGAATTATTCCAGCAGCTAATGATTCATTGATGTATTTTTCCATCTTTTCTCTTTCGGGCTTGGAAATGTTATACAATCTGCTGCTAGGAAGAGGAGCACCAGGTAAAAGTTCAATGGCGCAATCGTATGGTCTGTGTGGAGGTAGGGACGTCGCACTGACCTTACTGAAGACAGGGGCTAAGTCATGGTACTCAGGGGGAACTGAAGAAAGGTCAGGAGAGTCCATCTCCCCCCCACCTCTAGGAGACCCCACCACGGGGGCAGCAGAACGAAGGCATGTTTCGTGGCATGAAGTGGACCATGATTCCAGATGACGTTCAGTCCAGTTTATGTGAGGGTTATGCTTCTCCAACCATTCGAACCCGAGCACCAGCGGGGAACATGCAGAGGGAAAAACAAAAAAGTTATTGTCTCTCGGTGGTTACCTGACAGAAGTAGCTCGAGGGGCTGAGTTTGGTGGGTAACTCGATGGAGTCTTTTTCCGTCTATGGCGGATACACTGAGAGGCTGAGAAAGGGGAATGGTTTTAATCTGGAGTTGCTTGACGAGGTTAGAGTCGATTAGGTTACGTTCACAGCCTGAGTCGATGAAAGCAGAAAAAGAGAGGCTTTGATTAGCACAGAAAAGCGTGGCAGGCAGTAACAGTCGAGGAGATTTCTTTGTGTTTATTTGGCCCGCCAGACGCCTCAGATCCTCTGGCGGGCCCCGGCTTTTGATTTTGCCGGGCAGTAAGCGATGAAGTGTCCAATCTCACCACAGTAGATACATAGTTTGCTTAGAAAACGCCTTTGTCTCTCCTCTGGAGTGAGCCTGGTGTGTCCCACCTGCATGGGTTCGACATCCCTTTCGCCCGAATGTGAGGCCTGAACAGGCAACGGTAGAGACTGGGGCTTAGACCTCTGAATGGGCAACTGCTCTATAGAGGGAGAACAAACAGTCATGTTATGAGAGGCAGAAGAAATTGTACCCTGCTTCTTAGAACTGTTTCTGGCTCGAATTCTATTATCTAATCTGATGGAGAGGCGAATTAAATCTTCGAGGGTAGCAGGTTCGTCGAGGGTTGCGAGTTCATCTTTAATGTGCTCGTTTAATGCCATGAAAAAGGCTCCTTTCAAGGCGCTTTGGTTCCATCCGGAAGCTGCCGCTTTAACCCGGAAGTTAATAGAAAATTCAGCCACCGAAGAGTTTCCCTGTTTAAGGTTGAAAAGAGCTCTAGAATCAATAGTTTGGTCAGTTTCCTGGTTGAAGACCTGGGTAAATTCAGAAATGAAATCAGACTAGTAGCAATTTAAACTATCGTCAGCGGCAAATCTTGCCTGAGCCCATTCCAAGGCCCTTCCTGTTAACTGAGAGAGAATGAAAGTTATCTTCTTGTGATCAGTGGAAAAACAGCCAGGGGAGTTCGGAAAAATCAACCGACATTGAAATAAAAATCCTTTGCAATCCTTCATGTTACCAGAGAATCTTTCTGGGAGACTAGGACGGAACTCTGATGACGTCACCGCCGGTGACCTCGGAGGTGGAACTGGACCCGGAAATAGTTGTGGTGGAGCATTAGCGCTGTTCAGGAAATTAGCACAGCTCTGTAGCATTTGGTCATGAGTGCCAACTAGACGATATAACTCACGGAGCGTTTGGGTTTGTCCCTGAATTTGGGCATCCTGCTCCTCCAGTCGACGGGTGAGGTGATCTGCTGGGCCTTGAGTTTGGCCGCAGTGTTCTGTCATGATGGGTTCACTGAAGGCGACCCAGTTATGCAGAACACCACTGACGGACACAAGGATGAAAAGTTCAACAGTTTATTAAAGCACAAACACACAGAATGTACTGATTCTGGTTCGGGGCCTGGATACTGGTTCACCGGAGTCTGCGTGAGAGACAGCACAATTAGCGGTTTGTTGGCAGGGTTTTACTTCCAGAAGTTCACTGATTGTACCTTGAGGGTTCTTGAGGTTAACTTTGGGAGAGTCACTGCTGGTTCTGGAGAAGGGTTCATCAGCAGAGGCCGTTAGCTGCTTCAGCGTCTCACGTCTTGTTAGAACAGACCTTGGCTTGGAAGTCCCAGCTCAGTCCTGAGCTGCTTGAGGTTTCTCAGAGGGATCTTCAGGGTTTGGCTCAGAGGGTCGGCTCGGCAGGTTAGCTCTTCCAGAGCTTTCTCAGAGGAGGCACAGATTTTCCTGGAAGACAGAGATAATAGTTAGAATCCAGACTGGATTCAAAGTCATGGAGATACTCAGAGGATCTAGGCTTTAGCGCTGACCAACTGGAACAACACTGCGGCGTTGAGGCAAGGTCTGAAGACAGCTTAAGTAGTGGATCCTCTGATGATCTTGACGAGCTGCAGCTGTGCAGGGGGCTCCCTCAGAGGATCCACGGCGGACTCTGCTGGAGAAAGATGGGATTTCTCCAGCTCCCAACACTCTTCTAAACTGCTAGAAAATGTTCTTTGTGTATATTTTATGACTGAAAGCACCAATACATTTTGATCCAACGAACATTCATACAAATGCATCATGTATATTAAGGGTTTTCCCTGGAAGACCTTTGTTAAAATCACATGATCACATGTTTTTCTGATTTGCTGTCACACTTCCCCTAAGTCCTGAAGTCAATAATTTGTCCCATGGTCGCATTGGAACGTGTATGATGGACTGGTGTATCATTGCATGTTTTTGACCCTCTTCTGCCCAATCGTGACTTGACTTTTATCCTTGGAAATTCAAGGCTGATTCTGACAAAGAAAAACGGATCCCATAAGTTCCAGCTGTTTATTCTAGCTGGGCCATAAATCTCTTGCTGCTGTCTCCAAACAGACAACAGAGTAATGGAGATGCAGCTTTCTTTCTTTTTTAATCTCTTTCTCGCTGTGAAAGTGATGTGTGAACAGCTAAACATAGAGCCAAAAGAAAACTATTTGTGAAATGTGTTTTTTTTCCCCTTATTGTTTCTTATTTATCTACAGGTTTGTCTTTAATCTTATCATATAGATTACCCTGTATGCATGTGGCTTTTATTTCTAAATTATTTTACATATAAAAGGAGTAAAATATTAAAAGTGCACTTGTATGTACTTGTCTTGCTATCCAATTTGATCGATATTCATGTAATAAAACATACAGCATGTTTGTCACCTGTTTACATTTCTTACATATATTTTGAAAGCTTTGTTTAAGAATTTACAATTCTTTCCTTTGATAAATTATGAAAATAATGAAAAAAGACATAAGAGGTTAGAGATTTTTAGAAATATATTTATTAGAAACCTTGAAAATGAATCAAAACTGATTTATAATACTTCCTTGCAAACATATTCACAGCCCATAAACTTGTACACAATTTGTTGGCATGCAAGCATGTTTGGCATGGCATGCAATCACATTTTTTTTTCCACCTGGTGAGACTCACAAGGAGACACATATGCTGTGCAAGCTTACATCCATCATGGACAACACCTTTCACCCTCTGCACCAGACTGTAGAGGAGCTTAGCAGCTCCTTAGAGTGAAAGACTTCTACAGCTTTAAAAAGGAGCACTACTGCAGGTCATTCATCCCTGCTGCCAACAGACTCTGCAATGTGACACTACAATGGCAATAACTTGTGCAATGTATAATGTGCAATTACTATTCAATAAGCTGTGCAATAACCTGTTTCTATATATTTGACACCCAATGCAATAACTATATATATAAATATCCATCTATATAAATACCCACGTAAACACCAACCACCTTTTCTTCCTTTGGCACCTTCTTCTTCTCATTTTGACTATTTGAATTGATGTAACCAGTTAATTTCTCCACTGTGAGCTCAATAAAGTCAATCAATCAATCAACCAAGTTTCTTCAATTCAATCAATCAAGTTTATTGAAATAAATTAATATAAATCTTTTGGTGTGCAGAGCTGAGCATTACTCATGATGAGAAAAGATTTAAGAGAGGTTTTTTTTTTCCCTGTGGCCTGAACTGGAAATGAAGGAGGAAGGGAGCTGATTGAAAAAGGAGGTACAACAGGGTGGGTAAGGGGTGGAGTTGGGTTGCAGCTTGGTTTGAAAGCAAAATGAACCACAATGAGTCTTGTATGCTGCTTACAAAGTTTGGCGAGCAGAAGGTTTGTAGAGTTAGATGTAGATTACATCAGCTAAGGCTTGGTATGGTCTTCCAGGCTCCCATATTTAGATTTAATATGATGCATCAGTGTGAAGTATTGCATTGCTGCAAAATGAAAGCAGGAATTTAAACATCATTTCAAAATATTTTAAACCAACACTGTACAAAGCATTTCATAACTTTTGTAATTACACAGCGACTTACAACTAGTTGAATAACACCTCTGTTATGGCTCGAAGGGGTTAGTATCAGTTTCACTAAGCAACTAAACAACTACACATGTGCAGTTTTACGGTGTACATCTCTTCCCCCTTTCCCAATTTATCCTAAAGACCGAAGTCGATGAGTCTAAGTTTCCCCTAGAGACCATTTTTTGTGCAAATTGTGCAGGGTTGATATCCATATTCAGGCAATGGGTCTCCTTCGTACTGGGATCCACATGGGATCCTGTGAAATTATAGAACATAATAATATTATAACCTTTTCAAGGCTCTAAACTCATTGCATATCAATTGCTGATAAGTTACCACAGTTTCACCACATTTCACCACAGTTACCTTCATTACATCATTGCTATTCATCTTTCACAAAGCCGCTGGAAACAGAAATATGGTTCAAACCAACAGCAGGTGACTGGCAGATCCAGATTTTACCACGCTATAGTCTTTACCATGCTGGTCCTCATGAGAAATGCTGTCTTCCTTCAGGCAAAATGACACAGCTTTTGTCAACAGGGGGGAGGCAAGATAGGCCACATTTGAAAGTTCTTTAGTACTTATTAATGAGTAGATATCTAAATAGAGAGGTTTGCACTAAGAGTCATTAGAGTGGGATTTACTTTTGTTGAGTTAAGCACCAATATTTGAAATTCAGCAGGGCTTATCACCCATATTCTAAATTGAAACAAATCATTTTATTTAGCCTTTAGTGAACTTATTTTTAGGTCTTTTTAATCAATTGTATGTTATTTTCTTGCTTTAATGTTGCTCTTAGTGCATTTATGATGTAATGTTTGGCATATCGTTTTTGTCTTAAAGTTGTTTGCCATTTGTTGTTTTAGGCTAACAACTTTAAGGTGCATTTTGGCCATCAATTGGTTAGGAGTAAAACAACTTCATCAGGGGTTACAGGTCTGTGACTCTAAATTGGTGGTTTTTACTTATGTTAACAATGTAACTTGTTTTTACAGGTGCTAAACCCGTAATGTTTAAGATAAAGAGATCTAATGTCAGATGTATCTATGAGATTATAACAAGGAAGAAATATAAATCTTAAATTTACAAATTCAGACATCTACACATACTACTTTACTGACAGTTATCTTACCTCATAAGCAGTACTTTTATTGTGTATTTTCTACTATGTTCCATTTGTTCCTTCAGTATATGTTAGCTGTATTTAGTACATAAAATACATCCTTTCCTTTACTTTCTACCAGCTTGAGGGCAAAAGGTGAGGCTAAACTTGCCCAGATCTTGGATATAAAAGTTCTCTCTTTTTGCCTCATTCAACCCATGGCCACTCAGCATTCAATTGTCGGCAAACATGGTAGTGACATTTAAAAATAACAGCAGAGTAGTGTGAAAACACCTCGCGGTGGTCACAGCTGCCAGCATTTTCCACCCACAAAAAGCCATAACAGGCCGGTTACAACATCAGACTAACTGCAAAGTGTTCTGATTAATGTGGCCTAGTAGTATGACTGAATGTGATTCATTTTATTATACAAAAATTGAGATATTACGTAAGATGGTTATCAGCTCTCTCCGTCACATAAATACCACATTTTATGTTCTATTTTCCTAGATTTGCATGAGTATCTCAGTAGACTAAAATATCATTAAGTGCATTTGTTCATTTAAAAGGGATGGTATCCAGCTTTATTTCATATCAGAGTTTAATTTAAATGTTTAAATCTCAGGGAAAAAAATATGGGATAAGGCTAAGTAAAGGAGATTTGAGTTCAGATTAGTATATGTTGTTAATTTCATTTCAGAGGGGAGGAACAGGAGAGGCATCTGTATTTATATGAGAAACAGAAAAAAATCTAGCACATGAAAAGCATGTTTGCTGTCATAAACGACTCCTAGATGATATTTCTGACCTGAATGTTTCTGAATGCTAAAATATTTGCTGCTCTGTTGCATAGCACAATTTCTTTTGAGATGATAATGAATGCAGTGAGACAGCATTCAAGTCGGGTCTGTTGTCTTTCTTTCTCTCTTGACAATTTGTCATAAAGTATTCACTGAGTAAAGTTTGATAAGAAAAGCCCATCGGTGTTGAATATGTACGGAAGCCGGGAGCGGTCGTGTCCCTCCGATACTTTTTCACGGTAGTTTTCTCAAGAAAACTAGTTAATTTTCTCATTATCTAAAGATAACAAAAGCAGTTTACTCATAATAATGAGATGACTGGTTGTTAAAACTGATAACATCCTTAAGTAGTACAACAGCGGGAGAGGATTTATAAGTATAAGTCATGGCAGCCTATGTGTAATTCTGTAAATAATACTGTGTTTAACGTTAAAGCAACAAGACAACGTTGTATGTTTGATGATTTGCTTCCACTTCTGATTCATAAGCAATCAGACCTATGTCTAGTGCGCCTTAGCGCTGGGTGTTTTCTGAACAGCCCCGGTGTTACTCATGTAACAGATATATGATCCATTAACCCCAAAAATAAGTCTAGATTAAAGATTTTTATTTTAAAGATTTGTTTGTGCTATATTCCATGCAATCCAGCCATCCACTATGACCTGAAAATGAGTGAAAAGAAAAAGGAAACTAAAAAAATTATTATTTGCTATGGGCATCGCAGGCATGGATGGACTGGGAATCCAGGGCTGTTGGCCAGCCTCATTCATTACTCATACAAGTTAATCATCTCTTTATCTCAAGAAATCAGTAACGAGATAATTATCTCGTTATTGAAACAACAATTAATGGTTTAACTGTGATAATGAGATAGTTATGTTGTTATCCCGAGAACGCTTCGGGAAATTTTTTTTTAGTACAATTGCTCATGGCTTCCGTAAAGAAGCCAAATCCCGCGAGAAAATTATTTCATAGAATTTGTCAGAAGAGGTGACCATTAATTTCTCCAATATAGTTTTGGTATATGGCTGCGACATCATCAAATCCTTTTATATCACACTTTTTCCTTCCACTATTTCTTTTATACGTATTCTAGTAGCACTCTGTGAAAGCAGAGTGTTTTGTGGCTCACAAATGAGTGTCTGCAGGCTCCCTGTCAAGTTAACTGCCCATTGCTGTGTACATCATAACATAGCTTAATTTAACACAATGATGTTTTAATACAGACTCCAGTACAGGTGACCATTAATGATAAATTTTCTGTGTCTGGCATGTGAACTGTGCAGCACCCTTTTAAAACTTGAATCAGCTCCATTCGCAGCCAGCTACCACTTAGTCATGGTTACTTAAAGACAGCTCTGATGGACTCTGTTGCTGTCAGCCTGCTAGTTAAGGCTTGTTAATCTAGACACTTTGAATACAAGGTCAGGGCTAATATACCCCAGAAGTAATTTCAGAGTTCTATCAGTCTTCTGAGAACCAAAGCTGAATAAACTGCTCTATTTAAATCTATGCTTATTCAAACAGCTCTGAGGGGGTTCCTTGTCATACCTTTGCCTCTGATTTAACCTTTATGCTCTTCTGGCCATATTAGTAACACGTTGAGCGTGGGTTCATCTGGTAATGCTCGGCTCAATGCACATCAGTACCCAACTATCCGCAGCACCTCCTAATCATTGCTTCCAAGCCATCAGTGGAAACTCAGGGGAACGTTATGCTTGGAACAGCATGATTATCCACATTTACCCCTCACTTATTTTATATCATAATAAGCCTTTGTATGAATCAAAAATAAAGGCTGGCATGACTAAACAAACAATGTAATCTCTCCAGGTTTCCCTACATCAGAGTATGAATGACATAAGTTGAGATAGATGTTATAGAGAGGTGGACGTAAAAAAACGCCATTTATGTAATATTTATTGGATTTGCAAATACAGGTCTGCTAAGACGGCAGAACTCATAAGCATATCCATTGAAGATGGCCAGACATCATGCAATATTCATCTTTCCGTCAAAAGAAAATCTTTTCTCAGCGGTTCAACCTCTGACTCTTAGCATAATCAACGGACCCTGGAGCAGGCAAGTAGAAGGAAAAAGGGAAGGAAAACGCCTTCTGCCTCTGTGTGTCTTCCTCTCTGGGCTGGAAGTGGGCCACAGTGAATCAGCCTTGCTTGAGACTGCGGATTAGCTTTATGCTTATGCATCTGCTCTACGCATGAGCTTGCAAGGGAAAACACATTGCACACAGGAAGGCAAAACTGCAAACTCCTCAGCCCCCTCTTTTTTCCTCCCTCCTTGCCATGGCAACGGGAAGTCTTTTAACACAAGAGGTTTCGGTTTATGTATTTTTAGTTAATTTGTCTTCTTTTCAGGTGTTTAATCACTCCTCATAAATGTACCAGATTTTGTCATTCTCAGCCATACCATATTGGATGCCAGTTTTAGTTTTTAGTGTGTCTCTATATTTCTTTCATTAACTCTCTGAGTAGTCTGTAAGGTGGAGTTTCTGTTATTTCATGTTTCTTCTCATTCCTGGAAGGCAGTAGCATTGCTTTTTCCTGTAACATTTGGCTCTGCAGAGAGACATGTACTATTCTGTTGCCAGGCTACAGAGACAGATAAAGCATTGTGAGGAATTTCTTCATAATGAGTTGTCACACTAGATGGCCTCTGGCATTAAGGAATGTTTTGAAGTTATCACCTTTTGATGCACATCTAGAGGAAAGTAAAGTTGGTCCACATCCACTGCAGTGTTTATTATTCCTCTCAATGTGTCTGTGGTTTCAAAGAAGAGCTAAATAACAGTGACTTGGGCTTTGTGAGCTTTCTTCTAGCCTTTTTGCTTTAACAGGACAACGATTTGCCCCTGGGAGGTTCCCTTTAGGAAGCGAAGCAGTTATGGTGCAGAAAACAGTAGTTCTATATCCCCATCTTATCAAGCTGCAAACACAGATTCATGCTTTATATCCAGAGAGTCATAAGGGAGGAAAGTGCATACAGCCATTGCCATGATAACATGTCACAGAGGCAACAACTAACTAGCGAAAACTCTGCGTACAGAGTGATGTTTGCTTTTATTCACCAAACATTAATGTCTTAAAACAGCTTCAGACATGCAATATGGTCAAAACAAACAGATTTTTTTTGGATTGTGATTTATATCAGTGGATGTGAGGCTCCCAGATGTGTTTCCTCATTCAGTCTTCCTCACTGCCAGAAGCAATTGTCAAGTTCGTATTGATCTAAACTTCTATTGCAGATTCTTTCTGAGTCCCATTCCAGCTGACAGCAATATTACCTTGAATTGAAATGATGCTGAGAGGCGTTTCACCCTTTTTTTTATATATAACATAGGACAAATAGCACATCTCTGAAATGTTTCATTGCTGCGTCGTTCCTCTATACGTATATCTTCACTCGCTGCTTTGGTTGGGGCTGAAAAACAGGCATATCTTGTCGCTTTTCAGATCTCTGATCTTAAATACTTGATGTCAACTAAAAAGAGCTCAAATAGAGCAGTATAGTGAGTATTTGAAAATTTTTTGATTTTCCATAGGTACATTTAATTTTTAATTGAATTAACATCTGAATCTTAAAAAAATTAAGTACTTCACAGAACCAAATCATTTCTACTACATTTTTACTAAATGAAAAAAATATGAAAGGGTAATTTTCCAGCATTTATTTATTTTATTTTAATAATCATGGAATAAAATAAAAAAAAATTATAAGTGCCACTGAAAACTATAATATGGCATCAAACAATGAAAGAATGGTGCAGCAGACATTACAGAAAATAAAGCTGGCTTTTACAGTGTGCTGTATTAAACACCAATTTTGGAAGTTGGATGAAAGGAAAAATTATATTTGAAACATCAGGGATCACTGCAACCTTAAGGGCGACAGAGGCGTTGGATGTAGGAGTTTGCCCTTAAATCGAAGGGTTAACGGTTCAAGCCCAGATTCCGACTTTCAGTGTCGTTGTGTCCTTGGGCAAGACACTTCACCTGCATTGTCTACTGATGGTGGTCAGAGGGCCCGGTGGCGCCAGTGTATGGCAGCCCCGCTTCTGTCAGTGAGCCCCAGGGCAGCTGTGGCTGCAATGTAGCTTGCCACCATCAGTGTGTGAGTGTGTGTGTGAATGGGTGAATGAATGTAGTGTAAAGTGCTTTGGTCAAGTCTCCTGACTTGAGTAAAGGTGCTATATAAGTACATTAAGGAGATTGTCAAACTGGGTTTAAGGGTTGCGGCTAAATCCACAAAGCGTTTGACAGCAATCTTGCATTTCTGTTCTTAAGTCACTGCTGCTAAACCTAAAACATCATTGCAGTTATCTTACCTGGGATGAGAAGAAAGAGAACTGTAATCTTCTTTTCAAATAAAAAATTTATTTTACATTTAATTTTAAGACTTAAGGGGAAGTAGAGTGATGTTTTCACAGCCACTGAAAATTCAAGGACTCATACTATCTACTGTTTTATGTCCTTTGTGTCCAAAATCCTGCCAACTCTGTGAAAATTAGATAAACACTTCTAGGTCATGGATTTTCTTTCACCCCACTAACTTTTTATTGTGTGTGTGTGTGTGTGTGAATTGAATTTGCAAACATTTAAATCAAGCCTGAATCAAACAACACTTATTTTTATTTCTCGATATTGGCCAGCTCTTTGTTTTAAGGGACAGTTGGCAACCCTAAAACTAACAGACAGACCACCTACCAAAATGATTGTAATTATTAGTGTCACACTTTTGCATCTTAATCTAAAGCTCTGTTCATACAGAACATTTCATTTTCAAATTTTGAACATTCTCTGCTTTTAAACAGGTTTAGCAGGTTTTTCCTTCTTGGAATACTCAGCTATGAATGTCATCGAAGTTTTTACATAATCACATATACTTGTGTAAATGCTGAACAATGACCACCCCCTCCACATCCTCTTACTGAATGCTACATTAAACATTTTATCTAAGGACGTGTATGGCACTATTCAATCTATATATTTTTCGGTATTTTAATATTGCTTGATTCATTTATGAGTTTTGAACCCCAGACTGATCATCAGAAGGTTTGCGTCCCTTTAAACAGATGCAAACGAGTTTGTGCACGCAGAGCGGATCTTCAAAGAAGGCGCACAGTGGTTTGAGTCTGCAATTTATGTTTGTTTTCATCAACATGCTGATCATATTCTAATAACCAAACTGGAAATTAATTAGAGGAGGACATGCAAATGTAAACATTTGCCATCCTCAAAACAATTGATCAAATCTGAAACTCAATTATAGCCGCAGTTTTAGCATCCTTTTTGGAACTCCAGACAGCCAGGAGCATTTGTGCAAAACATTTGTGCAGCAGTCTTTGTAGATCACCTTCAACACAATCACTTATTGCATGTGTCTAAAAAATAAACTACATGTGCAATTCTAGCTCTATTTATTCTGAATCTTTAAAGATAAGGCATGTATTATCTTCTGGTTGGATAATAGCAAATGACACCTCTCTCCTTATGTTATACCTGCTTAATATATTTTTTTTTCTACAACTGCTTGTGAGCTTTCACTACCCAGGAGACCATATACATAGAACAAAATCTTTTGTTCCATCGCTGGATGTAAATGCACTCTCTCTTTCATGTTTGTCCTACATGCAGGCAAATTGCCTGATTTAAAAGTCTGGATGTGACACAAAGCTTTCACTACTGTTCTGTTGGTAAAATTGTGGCAAATTTTAGCTGTAATTGCAATCCACGAAGCTGATAACATATTAGGAACACACTATGCCTTTAAAATGTTTTGACTCAGTCATGGTTATTCAAAGCTTGGTAGTTTCATGTTTTAATCTGCCTGACAGCAGCTTCTCACAACGTATATGGGTAAGCATCATGTAAGGATAACAGTTATGAAAACATGCAGACGAGATGAAGGTCACCATTAAAGCAGCAATAAATTAATAATTGACTCCATATTTAACCAAAATCATTCTCCATTGTGATGGGAGTAGCATTCCCTGTAAACTGTAGTTCCCCTTCTTCAACAATGTCTTAGTTAAGCTTTTCCCATTTCAAACCTCGAGGTACGTGGGGAACTACTTTGGTACAGTGTTTTGGCCAGAATGGGGCATTTTGTAATTTTATGTTTCCAAAAGAGCAACAGCCTTTTGGAAAAACAACTCAGAGAAAGAAGCGGACCAGAAATATTCTCAACAAACCTAAAAAAGCTTTGTCATCCTTTAAAAGTACCAGTACCCATTAGTTTGCTGGTATGATTTTAAACACTGGATGTTATTCTTTTGCTCCTTTGAACCAACCTGCTGTCCTCCGTGCCACCCTACATTAATACAGTATTTTTTCCAATACAAGCTCTTTACTAAGTACAGAGTACTGTAGGGCAAAACTTACAGAAAAAAAGACGAATCTTTGTTTGAAGAGAATCAGTAGTTCGAGTTACTTATTTATTAATTATTAAAATATAATATTTTCAATGATTTTATATTCTGCTTATATTAAAACATGGAGAGACCCAAACAGAAAAGAGCTGCAATTTAAAAAGTTCAAGGAGATGGAAGAAGATAAACAGATATTGACAAAAATCAAATAAGATCATTGGCGCTTGGGCCCTGGCAGAAGACTTTAATGCTGAAAATTGACATTTGCATGGCTCAGTAACCAAGGAAAAGGATTAGAGTAGTCTGTTCCCCCCCTGGGGCCCTGACACTGGTGGTGGAATAAAGCAGTGGGTGAGTGGGACTGAATGAATAATCTAAAATTGAGGGATGAGATGGGGTGGAGGTGGGTGAAAGTTAATTTATGTGCAGAATAGAGGCTAGCCTACACTGCATGAAAAGTGAGATTTTCGTCCCCGTAAACCCCCGTAAACTCCCGCAGATCTGCCTGATTTTCGTCAGTTTCCGACAATTTGCAACCCGTGCTTGTCCGTGTTTGTCGTGCCACAAATTGTCGGAAACGGACTCTGACGTATGTGGAGAGCGATCAGCTGTACTAATGGCCCTAATTAGCATATGAATGCAGCAAACCCGCGCGGCTGGCCAGGTCTGGCTTGAATAACCTTCTCAGTATTGGCTGAAACCACTATTCTCAAACAAATGAAATCGCTCGTGATTGGCAGCAAAACCACACGTGGCCACGCCAGGCTTTCATTTTCTTACTGAGTATTGGACGGAACCACTTCTTTTTAAACAAGTAAAGTCGCTCGTGGTTGGTTGGCATATATATATTTACATATATATATTTATTCATATATATATATATATATATATACACTATATTGCCAAAAGTATTTGCTCACCCATCCAAATTATTGGAATCAGGTGTTCCAATCACTTCCATGGCCACAGGTGTATAAATTCAAGCACCTAGGCATGCAGACTGTTTTTACAAACATTTGTGAAAGAATGGGTCGCTCTCAGGAGCTCAGTGAATTCCAGCGTGGAACTGTGATAGGATGCCACCTGTGCAACAAATCCAGTCGTGAAATTTCCTCGCTCCTAAATATTCCACAGTCAACTGTCAGCTGTATTATAAGAAAATGGAAGTGTTTGGGAACGACAGCAACTCAGCCACGAAGTGGTAGGCCACGTAAACTGACGGAGCGGGGTCAGCGGATGCTGACGCGCATAGTGCGAAGAGGTCGCCAACTTTCTGCAGAGTCAATCACTACAGACCTCCAAACTTCATGTGGCCTTCAGATTAGCTCAAGAACAGTGCGCAGAGAGCTTCATGGAATGGGTTTCCATGGTCGAGCAGCTGCATCCAAGCCATACATCACCAAGTGCAATGCAAAGCGTCGGATGCGGTGGTGTAAAGCACGCCGCCACTGGACTCTAGAGCAGTGGAGACGCGTTCTCTGGAGTGACGAATCGCGCTTCTCCATCTGGCAATCTGATGGACGGGTCTGGGTTTGGCGGTTGCCAGGAGAACGGTACTTGTCTGACTGCATTGTGCCAAGTGTAAAGTTTGGTGGAGGGGGGATTATGGTGTGGGGTTGTTTTTCAGGAGCTGGGCTTGGCCCCTTAGTTCCAGTGAAAGGAACTCTGAATGCTTCAGCATACCAAGACATTTTGGACAATTCCATGCTCCCAACTTTGTGGGAACAGTTTGGAGCTGGCCCCTTCCTCTTCCAACATGACTGTGCACCAGTGCACAAAGCAAGGTCCATAAAGACATGGATGACAGAGTCTGGTGTGGATGAACTTGACTGGCCTGCACAGAGTCCTGACCTCAACCCGATAGAACACCTTTGGGATGAATTAGAGCGGAGACTGAGAGCCAGGCCTTCTCGTCCAACATCAGTGTGCGACCTCACAAATGCGCTTCTGGAAGAATGGTCAAAAATTCCCATAAACACACTCCTAAACCTTGTGGACAGCCTTCCCAGAAGAGTTGAAGCTGTTCTGGCTGCAAAGGGTGGACCGACGTCATATTGAACCCTATGGATTAGGAACGGGATGTCACTTAAGCTCATATGTGAGTCAAGGCAGGTGAGCAAATACTTTTGGCAATATAGTGTATATTTATTCATTCATATATATATATATTCATATATTTATTCATTCATATATTTATTCATTCATATATTTATTCATTCATATATTTATTCATTCATAGGCTGTGTATTTATGTTATCCTACACTACTACACAATTATTATGCTACCATCAAGGACATGAATTAATTTATACAGGAAATGAAGATTTGCCAGGAAGCTGTTTATGCAAAGAAAGAGCTTTATTAAAACACATACACAACTATATACAACGCATATCCAAACACATGCGTATCTAAAAATTACAACTCCGTGAACGGTCCGTTTGCTTCCTCGGGGTTGGAGGTAACAGGCAGCATTCCCTCCGAGGCAGGTCCGATGTGCAGACGCATACTGTGCGTGGCCCTGTACTTCGGCATCGCTTCTAACCGGGACTGCAGCTTAACACAGAGTTCAGTGAGATCCGGCCTACGAAATGGCGGCGACCGTACAATCCATCCAGAGACACCGCAGACGACGCCATCTTCTTCGTCGGACATGAGGTCGACGGTGGCGGACTTACAGAGTTCCACTTCCTCATCTGATAGCACACTCTGCCTCGCCTTCAGCAGCTGAAAAAAAAACAATGAATCAGCGCACTGCATATGGACACAACACATCTATCAATGGCTACCAGTAATCGAACATATATTTACCGCTAGCGTGGCGTTGTGCACCCGTCTTCTCTTCCTCGAGTTCGTATATCCCGCAAAGTTGCTCGACTGCAGATAGGGTGGCCAGATGTCCGGCTTTAGGGCGGACAGTCCGGATTTTCATTGCACTGTCCGGCGTCCGGCGCTGCACCCAGCCGGACGTGTATTTGTCCTCCTTTACCCCCAGATTCCACATACTCCGTCAGCGCTCCGCCCCGCTCACGTACGGAGTACTTGTCTGTCATGTAAATCAATGAGAGCTGTTCCACATCCTCCGCTCGTCACTGCCCACGTACGTCTTCTCCGTCCTTCACCGTCAAAATACGGAGCTGAGCTATTTTTTGCTCCCCTCCGGTCCGTCCAGATCAAGACCCGCTATTGCAATCGCACCAAACAGAAAAAAGAATGTAGAGAAGACCCGGTTTGTCAAATTAAATTATAGTAAAAACAGATCGGTATCTAGAAATTAGAGCATAGTTTGTATATATTCCCAAAAACTAAGAGCAATTAATTAAATAATTGGATGCAGACTATTGGTGCTTCAACAGACCAGGAAGAAGTTGTGAGATTCTAGAGTGAATCTCACAACTTTAAAAGAAAATTCTTATTGCAGGAATGGATGAAGAGATGATGAGTTTGGAAGCAGAGAATAAACAGAGTTCATACAAACTATGTATGATCCTAGTTATCCCTGTTACAAAAATCGGCAACAGAAAGAAAATATTTGGGCAGAAACTGAACATCTGCTGGATGATGATGGGGATTTTTTTAATATGTCAGATTCAATTAAGCGTTCACAGGTTTTATACAGGAATGAGGAGCTCTAATTTAATGCTCTTTTAATGCTATTAGAAATAATTTTAATGCCATCAACAAGTATCATGTACACAAGTTATTAGTTTACATGAAATAAGGAGCTGTAAGCACAGTTCCATGATTCAAGTTTATATATATATATATATATATATATATATATATATATATATATATATATATATATATAGATAGATAGATAGATAGATAGATAGATAGATAGATAGATAGATAGATAGATAGATAGATAGATAGATAGATAGATAGATAGATAGATAGATAGATAGATAGATAGATAGATAGATATATAGATAGATAGATAGATAGATAGATAGATAGATAGATAGATAGATAGATAGATAGATAGATAGATAGATAGATAGATAGATAGATAGATATATAGATAGATATATAGATAGATATGGATAGATAGATATATAGATAGATAGATATGGATAGATAGAGAACATGGTGAAATCATCTTTACTCTCGACAGGCTGCAGCCATGTCATGAATTCCTCTTTTCCAGCCACTTTTTGCAGTTTGCATCGTCCTATTCTCTAGCTCTTTCTCGAGCTTCTTTTCCAAACAACTGCTTTATGATCAATTGCAGCAGTTCTGCGCAAATTAATTGTGTTAAAAAAATGGTCACTTTTTAAACACCACAATGTATTAAATAAATACAAATGCTGGGAACCAATTCTTTTTTACATTTCTTTAATATTTTGTTCTATTCAGCTACACAAGCATCCTCTTTAAACTACTAAGAATTGTGCTATAAATGTGACTTTACCCGATTCTTATGTACACCTTAGTAATTTATTGATATGCCGCACAATGTCCTCCTTTTTGGTGCTATAGAAATGGCCACCCTAACTGCAGAGCCGCCATCTTGTCCTCTATGGACTACAACCTGGAGTGCATCGAATTCTCCAGCTGAGTGAGGCGCTCATTCATGTCGGCAGTATGTTGGGCAAGCTGACGAGACAGTCCGCTGATAGCAATCAGCAGTTTCTTCTCGTCAGTCTGCGGGCTGGCCGAAAGTTGTGGACTAAGAGCAGTTGGAGGCGAGTTGAACGCGAGACGTCGTGCAGCCATTGTTCACGTAACAACAAAATACAAACACGGTAACTGGAGATGAAGCTCTTCTGAGTATAGTAACACAAACATGTCTGCTAATATGCTGGTCTCGCGAGAAGTCGTAGTGCACAAAAGCTCACACGTGATTGGACGATGGGGCCGAAGGCTCATCAGGCTCCTCCAATCACATACGACGTCATTGTTATACGGAAGGACTCGCGAGAAGAGCTCGCGTCGCTCCATTCTGGAAGGTGGCGGTAATGCACCTATAAATTGTTTGCAATTGCAATTGTTTGTCTCCATAAGATTGAATTTGAGCAGGTGGACATTAGAGATAATAAATGCAACAACAAGTTTTTGAATCAATATTCTATAAATAATATGTACCCAGGAAGAACAAAAAGCACAGCTCTCTTACAAAATTTTAAGAAATCTATGATAGTCAAAATTAGGACAAATTACTTGAAATTCCCAATTCCTCCTAAATATAAAGAATTACAATTTAAAATAATAAATAACATATCTCCTTCAAATGAGTTTTTAAGAGAGAGATTTAAGTTTAATGTTGAGAATTGTGGCTTTTGTACAACTCAATTGGAAACAACTAAACATCTTTTTTATGAATGTAAAGAAGTATTAAACTTATGGGATCAACTTCGAACCTTTCTGTCTTCTAAAACAATAAATTTAGATTTTATTTCCTGGCAAGACATTTAATTCGGTTTATCCATTAAAGAAAAAAAAATTGGAATTTTTAATTAATATTCTAATAATTGTAACAAAGTATTATATCCATAAATGTTGCTATGCAAAATGCTCCCTCTCAATCTCTGCTCTCAAAAATGAACTTTTCCTTTTCAAAAGATGTCTGAGAAAGATGCAGAATTTAAATACAATTAAATTGTTTGAGTTAATTGAAGAATTTCAGTTGGTAGTCCCCACTGATTAATTTACTTTAACTACTATTATTATTTTATTTATTTTTATTTATTTTATTTTATTTTATTTTATACTTTTTTCCAGCCTGTGCATTTAATTTTATTTTTCAAAAGCAGGAGTTGTGATATTTCTTCTTGTATTGAAATATTTGTTATTGACTTGTTATTTGAGATTGTTATTGTTTTCTTATATATTCAATAACAAAAAAAAAAAAAAAGTGGAAATCTAAAAAAAAAAATTAACCATTACAGCCAACTGATTCTGATTAAAACTAATTTTTGAAGTAAATTATTTTGTGTATTTTTTTTTTACATAACATTTGCATACACAGTAATCTAGCGTACTTTAATTAAATAAATCAATTCAAGCTAAAATGTAAGAGTCTATAATTAGGCTATACTGAGCCTGATCTATTTCTACCATCTATTTGGGGGATATTTATTGCCACACTTTGGGCCACTTAAAACCAATTTAGCATGCTGACCTATGTCCGTATGACCACAGTGTACCAATCTTCTGATGGCTACTTCCAACAGGATAATGCGCCATGTTATAAAGTGAATCATCTCAGAATCATTTCTTGAAACTTTTCCACTTAAGTAATTGTGAATTGAGCATATTGACAGACAACATTTTATTTTTTTATCTTAAATGCAAATTAAAAAAAAAATAATTACAGCTCTAAATGTATTGCTCTGTCAGCTAAAGATCTGTTTTGGTCTCTATACTTTAATTAAATAAATCAATTCAAGCTAAAATGTAAGAGGCTATACCTGATCTCTTTGTATCAGAGATTTTCTTACCCAGGGTTGCAGGGGGGGTAAACCCCCCCCTGCAACCCTGGTTTGCATTTGTATAGCTCACAGCATGTTCATTTACATGTTAAAGCCTCCCCTAGAATTCCATGGGGGGGAGGCATGGGGGGAACACTGCCTAAGAAATTCCACGTCAATTTCTGACAATTTACGGGAGTTTTCGTCGAAGCCTGCAAATTGCCGTAAACTGCCGCTAACCTGAAGTTCCACGACAATCTACAGTGCCGTATATTGACGAAAATCCCACTTTTCATGCAGTGCTAGGAGCTAAATAAAGGGGATCTTGAAAGATGATTGGTTTTGGAAGAGGTGCAGTTCCAGTACTGATTGGCTGTAGCTGAACAAGGAACATCTCAGGTGGTTCAGCTGAAGCTGATAAGAGTCTTCCAAAATTAATTTTCGCTTAAGCTTCATTAGTATTTTTATCTTCGTTAAGCTAAAAAAAAAGGAAAGCCTTTAGTCGTTGGGTTTCTAGCCTGAAAAAATAAGAAATACAAGACTTAACACAAGCTTTTATATGTTTTAAAATAACATATTGAGAAAAGACATGATTAAATAATTAAAGGCTTGATAAATTGAAATGGTATCTGTGAAACTCCCTGCATTCCAGGTCATGTTAACTCCTTTCTATCTTTAAATTAAACTCAGTTTAAAGGTCTTTAGTCAGTACAATGAAGAGGAGAAAATATATCTCTTGCAGGTCTTTTGTGACTCCAGAGGGAGATGTGCAGTTCTAGATAAAAGTCAGTGGGGGGTTAAATTTACCTCGTTACCATTTATGGATGAATAGACAAAAAGCAGGCCTTTGTTTGCTCCTATCATGAGTGCTAGAGGGCAACTGTTTTGAACTAAACGAATTGCATTATGCATGACAAGAGAGGTAGGTTTAAGGAAATAATAAATATTGCTAGCGTATTGTAGCTGTTTGGTGGTTAACTTTGTCCATGGTAAGAACATCTATATCACTGCATCTACATTACTGGATGCTTGTTTCTCTTTTTGTATGTCCTTGATGGTTTTATTTATTTTTTTTTTGCTTAGTTTAGTTTAGTTTTTTTCCCCAAGATGCATTCACCAGTTAACCAAGAGACAGAACAACAAGGCACAGCTCCAGCATGGCCACCTAGTGACACGGTTGACCAGGTGTTAGACACCTCCCATTCAGCCTCTGGGTTTGCTTCATCTGCTTGTTCCTCACGGCCCATTAGGTTCATTCCAGGAGTCAGAGCATAATGCAATACCCTGGACAGTAGTTGTTAAGCAACAAACATGCACACAGAAATATCCACACACTACATCCACAAGAACAACATTCCCCAGACGAAGCAAGAGACAAACAGGTGCTAAAATCTACGGTATGCAGAAACCAGCTGCTGATCTCCCATCTGCTGGCCAAGAGCAAATTACGTGGAACAATGATACAACATGATGGCCTCGCAGTCAAAGAAACAGGAGGGAGGAAGATGCAAAGGAAAGAGAGTATTTTAAGAGAGTATATATATATATATATATATATATATATATATATATATATATATATATATATATATATATATATATATATATATATATATATATATATGTACTGGTTTCATCTGTATCACACCTAGGTAGGAGGTTTTTTTTTTAAACATTTTGAGTAGTTAAGCAGAATATTAGTCACATATGTTTGTAATTCCAAAACTAAGATGATTCTTTACCTAGTATGATCATTTGTACCTCTGACATTTAATGATGATGAGGGTAAAAAAATATATTTTGATTTAAAGTATGTTTTTTTTCTTTGCAATGTTAACAGAAGCCTCTTTAGAGTGCCACCAAATAGTATCAAAAGAACTAACACACATCCACTCAGTTTATTATCTGAGGGCGCTGATAGCCAGAAGTTTTCTTTAAAGAGTGAACAGCCAGGCAGCATGATTTATTAGGAAAAACCTCCCATCTCTCCATCTTTGCATCCTTTCCCCTTCCTGCTCAGCTGCTTCCCTCTGCCCCGGCATGTCCCTCAGAGTAAAATATGAGCAAAGTTGCACTATAAATCTGCACAAGAGATAATGAGAGTTGGTCCTCTTATAACAATTGGCCTCCAGCCAAGCTTGGTGCCTTTGGGGAAGTGAGGATATATATATATATATATATATATATATATATATATATATATATATATATATATATATATATATATATATATATATATATATATATATATATATATATATATATATATATATATATATATATCAATTGACTGATTTAGAAACATCATCTGAGCTTTACTTGATAACGCACCACATTCAATGTAGAATTACTTATTTTTGTCTTACAAAAATAGTTTATTAGTCATGTTACATAACAGTTTACATTAGAGCTCATTTCATTTTAGACCGAGACGAACGGACGTACATTAAGACAGACGGACTGACAAAAGGATTGTCCAAAAAGCATTGTCCAAAAAAACAAAGACAAACTAAAAACCTACATTTTATTCAATTAATATCATTTTTTACCCCGCTAATCATAAAAAAGAACAAAACACAAAAAATTATATTTTTTTTATTTCTTTTCACAAAATCAGGAGGTAACGCTGAAGAAAAGCCATAATATCCAACATTTCTTTTGGTCTTCTGTGCTTCTCCCTGATTTCCTTTTTTTGTTGTTTTATGCTTTATATCTCCATAAAAAAATAAATGGATATGAATAACAGAAAGTAGCCCTACCTTTACCGACTTTACTGATTATTTCAATGGTTAATGAAGCTTCTTTTCTCTTAAATTTGCTTTCATTAACCTCAAAGCTGGTTGGTTAATTAAGCTGCTCTGTAGCCTTGCAGTGATTAACATAAAATTTTAAAATAATAAGAAATTATCAGGCATTAATCATTTACTGGCCAAACCTTTTTAAAGGAGAAGTCCGGTCAGCATGGAATAATCAGTCGATCATTATTTATACCTAAAACTAATAAGTTTGCGGTGATTTAATGAATGTAGCGTTAATCAGTAAAAAAAAAAAATTATTTTCATCGCAATCACTGAGTCCAGGAGCGGCCATTTTTGCCCAAACATAGTAACACCTCACTCCTGACACCTTCCGGCAGTGACGTCACGGTGCGGTAAGCCTAGCGCCATTCTTCCCGCTTTACAAGCAAAGTCAATGGCAGCTACTGGACACATCTATAATCAACAACGATTATTGAAGATTTAGAGAGAACTTCACCACTGAAATTCACCAGAGCTATAGTTAAACTGACAATGCCTACGTGCATGGCAGTTGGATGTTGCAATAAATTGGGTAAAAGTAAAAAAAAAATAGTTATTTTACCTCTCTGATTCATGATCCTCCATAAATGATTGCCAACTTGAAGAGAGAGGACTTCTGGCCAGAGAAAAAGCACGTAAAATGTAGTCAATTTTTAAAAGAATGTTGTCAAGATGACTTGGATGATAGCGTCTTGTAACAAACAGCCGATACCGCACTGTGACATCACAAACCGGTAAGTGGTAGTGTTCTTTGACAAACATGGATGCCTCCAGTATTAAACAGTATGTAATTATATCATATTTAAAGTACTTTCAGGAGTTTGAATTCTGAATATTACCGGACTTTTCCTTTAATTGCATCTACAAGTAATTCCTTCTAATATATCTGGGTATAAAGGATGAAGACAAACATTTCATGAGCTTCTTTTCTTTACATAAAATCAGAAAATCTTTTGAAATAAGATGTGTTACATTCATTTGAACCCAAAAGGAAATTCAAGTTTTAAATCTTTTTATTTTTCTTTTGTTTCTGGCAATTGTAATGGTCTGCATTTTGTAGGACTAATATAAATATTTTTGAAATAAGGAATGAAATCTAAGCAGCTTGAGTTTTATGGTTGTTTTATAGTCAGTGATGATTTGTTGTGCTATTTCATCTTCTGCTGTAGGTCCACTTTCCTTTATCAAGTCCAAAGTCAACGCAATCATCTACTAAAAGCGCTTTCTGCTTCTCTCTGCTGACAAGTTTTATGGATATGCTAGTGTAATTTTGCAGCATGACTTGCCTCCTGCCCAGTTGCTGCTGCCAGAGGTACCAATACCTGCTTTAATCACCATGGTGTCACTGTGCTTGATTTCCCAGCACACCCTTCTGATCTAAAACCCAAAGAAGATCTATGGCATGCCAAGAGTAAGATGAAAGAGATTAGATGCAAAAGTGCAGATGAGCTGAAGGTTGCTATAAAACCAACCCAAGTTTCCATTACAGAACTGGTTGCCAAAGGATGATTCATGCAAAAGGAGCCCTGACCAAATATCAATTGCATATACTGTCATATGGAATAAATTACAATGTTTTTGAATAGCTAATTTCTTTAAGGGTCTACTAAGTGAAGCACATTATATTGATTAGTTAGACACAGCCTTGTGTTTTCAAGTCTTTATTTCTGTTTATAATGATAATTTCCTACTTAAAGCAAATTAAAAGAGGACACTTTAGATTAGAATATATAAACTATGCTGTAACTCATATTATAAGCTGGTTTTGTAATTGCAGACTGGATGTAGTTATAGATGGTCTGTCCTACATCTGGCCTGGAGAAGTCTTCGACTGAATGGATGTTGGTGGAAAACATTCTGATAAAGGGGATGTTGGGTTTTGCCATAAGTTTCTTATATATATATATATATATATATTTAAATATATATTTAAATATATACACCCAAACAATTTTGTGTTTTGCCGAAAAGTCACAATTATTCACCACCATACTGTACGTTGTGAAATGAATAGAAAATAGAGTCAAGACATTGACAAGGTTAGAAATAATGATTTGTATTTATATATTTTATATAGCTGTTAATTTGTTGAGGTAATCTGGAGAAATTGCACCCCACGCTTCCAGAAGCAGCTCCAACAAGTTGGATTGGTTGGATGGGCACTGCTTGTGTACCGTACGGTCAAGCTGCTCCCACAACAGCTCAATAGGGTTCAGATCTGGTGACTGCGCTGGCCACTCCAATACCGATAGAATACCAGCTGCCCTCTTCTGTTCTAAATAGTTCTTGCACAATTTGGAGGTGTGTTTAGGGTCATTGTCCTGTTGTAGGATGAAATTGGCTCCAATCAAGCGCTGTCCACTGGGTATGGCATGGCGTTGCAAAATGGAGTGATAGCTTTCCTTATTTGGAATCCCTTTTACCCTGTACAAACACCTTACCAGCACCAGAGCAACCCAAGACCATCACATTATCTCCACCATGCTTAAAGGAATAGTACACCCAAAACATGATTAGCCTTCATTTTCTACTCACCCCCATGCTGAACAACACTCTGGAGTACTTTTTTGATATCTCAAATGCATCTGGAGATCTGGGAGGCTTCTTGCTGTCTGCTGACATTCAAATAATGGAGGTCTATGGTGCCCGAGACAGAAAGGTCCATAAAAGTCCACAAAAACGTGTCAATATTCCTCCATACTGCTCGTCCAATGTATTCCAAGTGTCCTGAGTGGGTAGCATCCAGAATTTACTCAAAACGAAGTCATTTAGAATGTTTTTAGAGCATAAACAGTAGTGTATAGGATTTCCTGAAAGCGTGCGCCGGCGCGTTCATGACGCTACGGAA
Source organism: Cyprinodon tularosa (assembly GCF_016077235.1). Lineage (NCBI taxonomy): Eukaryota > Metazoa > Chordata > Actinopteri > Cyprinodontiformes > Cyprinodontidae > Cyprinodon > Cyprinodon tularosa. Next base: position 331,678 of record NW_024039532.1, read on the forward strand.
ACCGGCAGACCAAACCAGATGAAAGTGCGCATTCAGCGTCTGCTCTGCCGATAATGCAAGCGTAGAAGAAGAAATGTGCTGTTTACCTGTGCAAAGAAAGAAACAACGAAAGAAAAATGTCTGAGGACTTCAGTGTTGAGGAAGAGCATGATTTCTTTGCCGAGCTGAATGCGCACTTTCATCTGGTTTGGTCTGCCGCGGTTTCCGTAGCGTCATGAACAAACGTTCTTCTTTGTGATCTGAACACCTCAAACTTGGTTTCATCCGTCCACAACACTTTTTTCCAGTCTTCCTGTGTCCAATGTCTGTGTTCTTTTGTCCATCTTAATCTTTTTCTTTTATTGGCCAGTCTCAGATATGGCTTTTTCTTTGCTACTCTGCCCTGAAGCCCAGAATTCCTCAGCCGCCTCTTCACTGTAGATGTTGACACTGGTCTTTTGCTGGTACTATTTAATGAAGATGCCAATTTGGGACCTGTGAGGCGTCTTTTTCTCAAACTAGAGACTCTAATGTACTTATCTTCTAGCTCAGTTGTGCAACGCGGCCTCCCACCTCTGGTTAGAGCCTGTTTGTGCTGTCCTCTGAAGGGAGTAGTACACACCGTTGTAGGAAGTCTCCAAATTCTTACCAATTTCTTGCATGGTCTAGCTTTCATTTCTAAGAACAAGAATAGACTGTCGAGTTTCAGACGAAAGTTCTCTTTTTCTGGCCATTTAGAGCATTTAACTGATCCCACAAATGTGATGCTCCAAAAACTCTATCTGCTCAAAGGAAGGTCAGTTTTGTAGCTTTTGTAATGAGCTAAACTGTTTTCAGATGTGTGAACATGATTGCACAAAGGTTTTCTAATCATCAATTAGCCTTCTGAGCCAATGAGCAAACACATTGTACCATTAGAACACATAGTTGCTGGAAATGGGCCTCTATACATCTATGTAGATATTGAACTCAAAACCAGACATTTGCAGCTAGAATAGTCATTTATATATTTATTTTTCATGTATATGGTGTATTTTTCTTAAGTAAAGAGTAGTTTAAAGTTATCTTCATTGAAAAATACAGTGATTTTCCTTAAAAATATAAGGACATTTCAATGTGACCCCAAACTTTTTAACGGTAGTGTGTGTGTGTATATACTGTATATATATATATTATTATTATTATTATTATATATATTTTTTTATTTATATATATTTTTTTTAACTAATTTCAAGAGGTTGTAAAGGAGTATCCAAAGCAGAGCTGACCTTCCTTATTTGCCTGTTAGGCCGTGATACTGTCGCCCTAACAGATGATAGCAGAAGAGATCTTACTCTCCTCAGATGATTTGCTGCAAACAATGGAGGACCTTAGCTTCCCAAAGAAATACAGTCCGCTCTTCTTATAGAAAACTTGTTTTCCCAGCTTCTGATTAGCCCAGTTTGTTGTCTAGGTGAGCACCTAGGGATTTATTCTCGTCCACAACCTTCATTTCTCCCATGGCTGTCGTGTTTAACCGGTTTCTCCTCAAATCTGCTTTCATTGTTGGTAATTCCTTTTGCTCTCAGACGATTTTAAAACTTGGCTCCATGATGTAGAACACAAAAGACCTCACAATCTCATGGTGGTTATTGGTATCATGTATTTTCCTCTCATGTTAAAATATACTTGGTGATGCCTTCCACTTTTTGTCATCGCATTCTCACCTTTCTCGCACATTAATAGTTTTTTTGTCGAGAACTTTAAGCTTTTCTGCCATCTAGCGCAGCTGAATGGGCCCTGTTTTGGTGATAACTTGAAGAGCTTATGGAGTTATATTTACAAATAGATGGCATAAAGTCCATTCTGTATCTCTGTCACAATTAAATGCTGTAAAACAATCCTGCATAAAGATGTGTTTCAATTCTAGCAAACCTAGATTATCACTATTTATCTCATAACTATGGATGTGGTTTTACTTTAGTATGAACTGCTGCATCAGAACGGTGACAACACTTACAAAAGTGAAATAATGTTGATCTAAGTGGACCTTATCAGTTAATCTGATAGAAAATATTTTAATCCAATAAACCAATAATCAACAACTAATCCTGAATCAATTATTATTCCTACAGTAATCTGAACCTTTAGTCCACAAGCTATGGCTGATTATTGAGGCATTCAACTGAGTCTTCAGTAGATTCTAACAATTAAGAATGAATCGTGTTAAATGCCCTGAAGACATCAAAGAACATAATCCTCACAGTGCTGTCTGCCTTTTCTAAATGACAGCAGATTTATTGATGCAAAATATAATAGCATCTCTGCAGTTTTGAGAAAACTACAGGGAGTTCTGACTCTCTTTAGGACCTTGATAGTAATATTTAGTAGGCCTTTCTTAACTGTAGATGAATCCTATGCTGTAAATTATTAATTATCACTAGAATTAAGCTTTGTTATGCAAAGTAAGACATCATGGCTTTTGGAGTTTTTTTTTTTTTTTTAAATAACACATCAATCATAAGAAAAATGCTCTGTGCCTAAATGCCTATTCTAAGTCAAATATCAAAGTTTAAATATCTGCTTAGGCAAGTACTCATTGGAATAGTTGATTAATAATAAATCATATTAGGTATTGTACAGTTCCATTGAAATTTTTAAGACAAAAAAGCAAGGCTTCTATCATAGATGATATAAACAACGTATAAGGAGTGTTTGTTTATAAAAAAAAAAAAACACACACTGGACTCTGGCTAGATATTAGCCTACCTTCTGTAGCATTGTTCCCCTCATCATTATCTTCTGCTGCAGCATTGTCCATCGGCACTTCTCCTTCCCCATCGGAAAAGCTCACCGTAAAGTATCAATAATAACTTTGACTTGCAGATGTACTTTTTTATGCTATGTTTTTACGAAACTGGATATTTAATGCAAATAACATGATGACTTGTGAGAACATTTAGAACTCTTACCTGTTTATGACATGGCTCAAAGAACTTGCAAGTGTTAAACTATCTGGCTGAGAAAGTCATCTTCTTCTTCTTCTCCGAAAAAGGTTAACTTTATTCGGTTTTTCCCTCCAGGACCTCTGTGAGACATTCTCCTTTCATGTAGCCTTGCTTTAAGTTCTTCCATGCTTTGGCAAGCATTTGACAAGCTAACAAATCCTGATATTTTTTTAACATTGCCTTGTTGCTTTCTATCTAAAATCAATATGATGTTTTTTCATGGATAAGACTTTGAAAAACTCAAGTTTCTTCATCAGTCCACACAAGTCTGTTGCTTCCAGCTATGTTTATGTGCATAAAAGAAACATTCAGGAAGAAACACTTCAGACTTCTATTTTACTATTTCTGTAGACCTTTTGTGATGCAATATTTCCAAATGGGCATTAAAAAAAGATGAATGGAAACACGACTAATGTAGAATGTTGAGGCAACCGGTCTGAAGTCATTAAAGATTGATGACTGAGCTTTCTTTGGTTCTAGAGGTCTTTTAATGCACCAGGTCTTACAAAACACACAAACCATCTCCAGGGTCATGCTTTGGTTGAAGAGTGCTTTATACCTGTGCAAAGTCTCAGTGACTTGGGTTATGGCATCTCCAAAGTGAGGCAATCCATTGTCAATCTGGTATCTACAACTTCAATAACCAATAGTTAAAGCGAATTTAACACAAATGTCGGCCCATCCTGCTAATCACTTCCAGAATGCAAATCCAAAAGCCATTTGTCATTCTCTTGAGTCGATGATGAGTCTATAACACTGTGTGAGTTGCTTGCTTTTCCTTCTGAATAATGAGCATTCCCATTATGATTCAGATGGTTAGGCACACAAGTCGCACTACCCTGTATCCTAGAACAGCACAAGTTTTTCTTCTCATGAAATAATTTTACAGAAGTTTGTCCTATTTGCCATCAAATTGACTTTTGCCCTTGTCACATATCTTTCACTCCAACATCTGTGAATCCTGCAGAAGCTGTGGATGGTCAAAAATGATCTTCAACATGCAGGTAAATACAGTCCGGTCCATAAATATTGGGACATCAACACAATTTTAATCTTTTTGGCTCTATACACCAACACAATGGATTTGAAATGAAACAAACAAGATGTGCTTTATCTGCAGACTTTCAGCTTTAATTTGAGGGTATTTACATCCAAATCAGATGAACGGTGTAGGAATTACAACAGTGTGTATATGTGCCTGCCACTTTTTAAGGGACCAAAAGTAATGGGACAGATTAATAATCATAAATCAAACTTTCACTTTTTAATACTTGGTTGCAAATCCTTTGCAGTCAATTACAGCCTGTAGTCTGGAAGGCATAGACATCACCAGACGCTGGGTTTCATCCCTGGTGATGCTCTGCCAGGCCTCTACTGCAACGGTCTTCAGTTCCTGCTTGTTCTTGGGGCATTTTCCCTTCAGTTTTGTCTTCAGCAAGTAAAATGCATGCTCAATCGGATTCAGGTCAGGTGATTGACTTGGCCATTGCATAACATTCCACTTCTTTTTCTTACAAAACTCTTTGGTTGCTTTCGCAGTATGCTTTGGGTCATTGTCCATCTGCACTGTGGAGCGCCTTCCAATGAGTTCTGAAGCATTTGGCTGAATATGAGTGGACAATATTGCCCGAAACACTTCAGAATTCATCCTGCTGCTTTTGTCAGCAGTCACATCATCAATAAATGCAAGAGAACCAGTTCCATTGGCAGCCATACATGCCCTACCACCACCATGCTTCACTGATGAGGTGGTATGCTTTGGATCATGAGCAGTTCCTTTCCTTCTCCACACTCTTCTCTTTCCATCAATCTGGTACAAGTTGATCTTGATCTCATCCGTCCAAAGGATGTTGTTCCAGAACTGTGAAGGCTTTTTTAGATGTTGTTGGCAAACTCTAATCTGGCCTTCCGGTTTTTGAGGCTCACCAATGGTTTACATCTTGTGGTAAACCCTCTGTATTCACTCTGGTGAAGTCTTCTCTTGATTGTTGACTTTGACACACATACACCTACCTCCTGGAGAGTGTTCTTGATCTGGCCAACTGTTGTGAAGGGTGTTTTCTTCAGCAGGGAAAGAATTCTTCGGTCATCCAACACAGTGGTTTTCCGTGGTCTTCCGGGTCTTTTGGTGTTGCTGAGCTCACCGGTGCGTTCTTTATTCTTAAGAATGTTCCAAACACTTGATTTGGCCACACCTAATGTTTTAGCTATCTCTCTGATGGGTTTGTTGTGATTTTCAGACTAATGATGGCTTGCTTCACTGATAGCTACAGCTCTTTAGATCTCATATTGAGAGTTGACAGCAACAGGTTCCAAATGCAAATAGCAGACTTGAAATGAACTCTGGACCTTTTATCTGCTCCTTGTACATGGGATAATGAGGGAATAACACACACCTGGCCATGGAACAGCTGAGCAGCAGATTGTCCCATTACTTTTGGTCCCTTAAAAAGTGGCAGGCACATATACACACTGTTGTAATTCCTACTCCATTCATGATTTGGATATAAATACCCTCAAATGAAAGCTGAAAGTCTGCAGATAAAGCACATCTTGTTTGTTTCATTTCAAATCCATTGTGGTGGTGTATAGAGCCAAAAAGATTAGAATTGTGTGGATGTCCCAATATTTATGGACCTGACTGTAACTGATCATATTTAAGTGATGTTGAATTGAGCTAACAGAATATACCAGTGGAATGGAATTAGAAGTGAATGCCCCTTCCTTTATTACACCATTAGTTGGCTTCAGTATTATAATCTGTGCTTCGATGCAGAGCTGCTGCGCAGTGAAGAAGGTCAGACTAATACAATCTGCACAACCTTAACCTACGTATGTATGCCTGTCTTTTTGATGGCCTTTTATCATTTGTTTTTTTCTTCAGAGTGCTTACCTCTCTCAATTTTCCATCATCTTCTCTTTAGAATAGTTGAGAATCATCAAATATCTCAAATAGAGTTTCTCCCTCATGCTTCAGTCTTCTCTGTGAAATATTTATCTCCCTCTGACTTTCCACTTCTTTTGCCCTTTGGGAGTCAGAAGAAACCACCTATAAATCTGATCCAGGAGCCTTGAGGTGGATAGAAAAATGACAGAATGTTTTACCGCTTTCCCTTTATACTGACCTTCACTTCCGTTTAGCCACAAAATCCAACCATAACAACCCACACCCTCAACAGACACAGTTTATTTCCAACATTTCACTTTTTATATTTGTAGGAGGGCTGTTGGTGAATGTGAGAAGCTCAGGGACTGACATGGGAAGCAAACTGTTAACCGAGATCTTATTTCTCCAGTGAAAACATGCACAGTGAGAAGACACTTTGTCCATGCAGTCACTAAATTACCAAAGACAGCATGCACTCAATTTCTCTGAAAGACTGTCCCTTCAAACAGTATTAACATTTGTTAGAGTGCTTTCACTTTTTGTTAAGTTACTTTACCATAATTTAACAGATTTTAATAGAATGCTATAGGCTTGACATAAAGCAGGTAATATATGAAACAGCTATAAGAAAATTTAATTATCATAATTACCCACCACCCACACACACACACACACACACACACACTCTGACATTCTGAGATAAATCTCATACTGTCCATTTACCTTTCTTTATTTGCAAACTACCATTTAATAAATGTCATAAAAGCGGCAGATATTGTACAGTGAAATGAAAAAAATTGTCATGTTTCCTGCTTAAAACACAGCAGTAGAAGGTAGACATTTGTATCCCTGCTGTACTTTGAAACCCCCAAATGAAACCAAGATTTTGGTTGGTTACCATTTATCAGCATTTAAACTGTAAATCTAAAGACAGAGCTTTGAACCCCAATTAACTTGTCAGGCAGTAATCAGAAAGGAAAAAATATAGGTCCTTTGTGAATCTGCTGCAGTCTGAGCAGGAGAATTAATGTCATCAGAAAAATCTTTTACAATTTAATGCAATAGTACTTTTTATTATAAAGTACTTTGAAAAATATTGACCAAACTAAAACACAAAAATACAAAAACATCCCATTTTTGGTAACATACAAAATAGTAAGTCAGAAATGATAATTTTCAATTACTAGTGTTTTGTCATATAATCCACTACTTTGACATGATTGAATGGTTTAGTGCGGAGGTCTTCAACAGGGGGTCAGCGACCCCTAGGTGGTCCATGGAGGTGCTTGTTTCTGCTTTGCCACATGGTGCGCTTTCCAGATGAAAAAGTACTTTCTTGTATACATGTAAAAAAAGATGTGGCAGAAAACTATTAACTCAACTCATCCTCAATGCATCATACACTCAGTAATGCATGGTGTTTGTAGGATCATGCTGTGGGATTTCTTTCCTCAGTATAAAGGATAGGAAAGCTAGTTGGAGTTAAGGAGTTTTTAGAATGTGAAAAAATGGGACAAAATGGGGCATTGCTGGAACAATAATAAATTCATAAGCTTTAAACTATTTATTTTCCTTAAGGTATAAACAACCTAATTATTCAGTCTTAGAGCTGTTATAACAGAAAAACTTGGTTATTGGGTCGTATGAATATCGGCTGTTTTTTTTAAATCATATTGAATTGTCCATCCCACCCAAAAGTCAGGGAACAAAAACTGACACACTGTGCAATAAATAGCTCAAGATGATCATAAATTACTTATATGAGGCTTCAGTTAAATAAAAGTCAATTTTAGGTGTGGCTTTTTGCAAAGTGTGACAATTTTACAGAGCACAAGAAAGAAATGAGAGGAACTAACGCACAGGTTCAGGAAAAAAAAAAAAAAGGTGGTAAAGTGTGCTTTAAATGCAGGTTACTCCAGGCTAATTAGAGGAGATCATTATTCAAATTGTCCGCTTAAATTTAAATCAAATGGATTTATTTTAAAAGGTTATCAGTCCATGATTCCAATATAGATTGTATAACCTGACTCTGTCCTACAACAATTTTCTACTCATTCTTACCACCTTTGCTAGTTTGCCTGTATAAATAAAAAAAAAAATAATAAATGAATAAATAAATAAGTAAAAAGATGAAATTCACTAAATAAAACCCAAATAAGTCAAAGCATCTAAACTTCGGGTAGTGTCAGTTAGTGTCGCTTAAACAGACTGCTTGATTGTTTGTTGGTTGTACTTTTATGCAGCCGAGAAACATGAGACTTGACTATTGTCAAGTCTCTTGTTTCTCTGAAAACAATCAATTAAAAGGAAGCTTACTAATGTGTTAATATGTTTTTATCAATCAATTGATAACTAATCAACTGTTTAATTGCTTTTTTTTACTCTACAGCTCAACAGTTTCATACAGTGAATCTTAATGAAGCCAACCACTCTTTTTTTTTAATAAATCCACTTTTCAGTTATAAAAGAAGTTCAAACCTTGTTTTTCAAATATATCTGGAAATAATCCACTGCTACGTGTGGATTATAGTAACAGTCTCATACTATAATCTTATTGCTGAAAGATGTTGCATTGGGATAAGTGACCCTACTGCTGCTTCTGCACCCACACAGACAAAACAGACAGGAGGCGATTCATCTTAACATGTAACGTCTCTTTACTTCGAACAAAATGACACTGTTTGTAACTGAAGGTCGAGCTTAGATCGCTTGTTTGTCAAACCAAACTGTCTACAGCTTTTTTCAGTTCCCAGTATGAGGAACCAAATAAAAACTTTTTATTTTTTTAAGGAAATCACTCCAGGACAGCTGCCTGTACAGTAGTTAGTGTATTTATTTAAAAAGACAAATAGTTGTTTGACTTAAAACACTTGCCATCTAATTCACGACAAGATATTTTTCGTTTTGAATAAAAAACATTTTATGTTGCACTATGATGATGGAATTCTAACAGTAATGTTTCTCCTGGCATTCTGTAATAAAGTTTAAATTCATCATAAAAAGTTATTTTTTTATTTTTTTGAAGTAGAAATAAACAAACTTTTACCCCTAGATGGGCTATTTCTATAGACCAAAGCAAGATGTGTGACAGGTCATGCATCTCTTCGCATCCACTTGCAACCTTTTGCGACCGCTACCGGACGCCCCACACAGCATGTGCACATTTGCAGAGGGCAGCAAAATAGCATAACCTTTTGGATGGACGTGTCTAGTGAAGAAATAAGTAATTTTTACCTTTATTTAGAACTTCATTTTGACAAATAATCATCTTTTGGTTACATTTTTGTTTCTTTAGATGCACTCTCTGCCATTTTGCTTCAAAAATACTTTGCAATCTTTTGGCATGGAAGAGGTAAACCAACTACTAACATACTTGTACATGCTGGGCTAGCCCACTCGTCAACAACAGACATATGTAAAACATGTTGTGTATCATCATACCATGTTCTCTCCAAAACATTTCTTTTTGTGTTCCTACTTCTTTTTATCTAAAAGAACAACCTTTTTCTCTTACTCTTACTCTTTTTTTTTTTTTTTTTTTTACAGTGTCCTGTTTGGCAATAAGAATAATTTTCTTGTAGCCAAAAAGAGCCCAATAAACCAGCACCTAGATACCATCGCTGAAATATATTATTTAGTCTGATCTTTATACTGTGGTAACTGAAGATAAGAATATCGGCTTTCTGTATGAGGGTGAATCTCTGAGTACCTGGAACCTGTAGTTGAGAGTGTAAAATGCTCAATAGTGGTTGAAGAGCCAATGATGCGTCCCCCCGAGAGCGCAGAGGCAAGCACTGGGGGACCCAAAAACCCAGATGCCCAAAGGGAACCCCAGAGCAAAGGTGCCAAAGAGTAGCCTTGTGAGACCATCCTGATCTCGCAAGCTTTCAAGATGTCACTCGCTAATCAGTCTGGAGACTCTCCGTAGAAGAAAATTTGGAGCCGTTCACCAAACAAACATCCAATCAGCATTGGCTTTGAGGCGGGTTGAGGTGTGATGCAACGAGAAGCGCGACAGTTCAGTCCAAAGAACATGGCTGCTTCAGCCAATGAAACTAGCGTTAGCGTGGCTATCGAGCAAGTTTTATCGGAATTACAGAGTATTTCTTCACTGAAAGAAGAGCAAAACACTGCTCTGGAGGCTTTTCTCAGAAGAAAAGATGTTTTTGCTCTTCTCCCGACTGGTTTCGGCAAGAGTAGCCTGGCTGTTAGTACATCATATGCTTCGTTGATCTGATTGGTTTATTTGGCCCGTCTATCACCAACATAGGCCAATCAGCTAACCAGTATTTTCGCCCCTTCCCAAAATTACTTCAACCGAAGGTTTCCAGATGGATTTGCTCCGCATATCCATCTGGCGGAGTCAGGTTAGCCAAAGAGAGGCCAACCCAGGAAATCTGCTCCCCCCACCAAGGGAAGGGGAAAGACGGCCCAGAGGAAATCCCCCAGCCACCGCAATACAAAGCCCCCAGGAGTCGCGGGGACGAGCCCATGGGCTCCGCCTGCCGCCAGCCACTCCTTTAATGGTGATTACTTGGATCAGCTAAGGGCTTTGACAGGCTTATAATTTACTCATAGCAGAGTAACAAAAACATTTATTTCATGAGTATTCATTTATAAGGTATAAAAAAATATATATTAGTACATCCCAGGAAGAAAAGGGCTGATAAGTTAGTACAATCCACCATACATTGTAGTTTCTGTATTGTACAAAATATAACTCTGCAAGGTACTATAGTTAAAAGTGCACCCACATTGTAATTCCTTTATGTTTTTTAAAGCACTCTAATGACATTCTTAATATATAATATATAAAATGACCCATAAATTATTAATAGGAGTTGTATACACACTGCATATAGCATAAATGTTTGTGTCACTGCAGGTTAATTAGGCTCTGAGAGGCAAGCTGGGTTTTTACTGCCAGTCTCCAGCCTTGCACTCAGCACACTATCTCCTCTCCTATGTGCTACATCAGCTGCGGGGGAGGACTACTAGTTTCCACATGGCTAAACTGAAGATGAATTATACTGCTTCACGGGAAGGTAAACCAGATCAGATCTTGTGCCCATTCATATAGATAAATGAAAAGTTAATCAAATGTCATGTTTTTGTAAGAATTATTCATGCTATTCTTGGACAAACTATTTACTCAACAGTCTCTTCTGGTTAATGTTGGTTAAATCTGGAACTAATCAATAAATAACAACGGGCACAATCCAAATTGTTTCTTCATGAAAGTTTTTTTTTTTATATATATATAATTCAAAACAATCAATTTAAAATACAAGTAAAACTGCAGTTTAACTTGAATATGTTTGGCTCAATCTGCTGCTGTAAAGCAGGATTTCCCTCCATTAACATAATCAAAAATAAATGTTGATGCTTGATATGTGCTTTAAAATTACTTTTAAACCCAGGTTTAAAAGCCTTGCAGGGCAGCCTAAAGCCCACTTCTCTCATTAAGCATAGAAAACAAAAACAAAACGGTCAGTTCAAGTGTTTTATAAAAAAAAGCGAGTCAGGAAATTGTCTCTATACCAAACTGAAAGATTGTTGTTCTCTATTTCAAAATCAATTTAGATTTTGAAATTTAAAACGTTCAATTTTTTTATTTAAAAAGTCAATGTATAATATGGATGAATAAACATCTGCATTTCATTTTAGTTTTAAATTCTGTTTAAAGTAACGGATTATAATTAGAAATGTCTCCAGACCTTTACTAGTTGTTGATTTTCTTTATTCAGACCCCGCTGATTTTTAATTGGTTAAGCCTGCACTACGGTATATAACTCTTCTAAAATCTACTCTGCTATATCATAATATACTATACCATACCATGCTATGCCATGTCACTGTCTACCCAGCAAACACACACATTTGGGGCCCAAATGGGGCATAGCAGGGCTAATATTAGGGGCCCATTTGGGAACCCCAACTGGCACCCAACTAATTTTGTCCTCAGTTTCCATGGTGGCCCCAAGTGTGTTTGCCCAGTTGGGTTTATGATGGGCCTTGGATGGGCCCTACATTGTTCCTAGCCAGCGATCACATGTGGGAGCTAAATGGGTAAAACTGGGTTTAATATGTGGTGCCTGCTCGGGCTACCCACCTGGGACCCAGCTGTTTTTGTCCTCAGTTTCCATGGTGGCCCCAAGTGTGTTTGCCCAGTTGGGTTTGTGATGGGCATTGAATGGGCCCCAGCTTATATCCTGACAAACACAGGTGGGGTCCAGATGGGTGGAAGCAAGGCTGATATTTGGGGCCCACTTGGATTCCCCACATGGGACCCGGCTATTTTTATCCTTTTTAAAATTGACCTCCATTCCCCAAGGTGCCTATGATGGGATTTGGATGGATCTCATGTGAAAACCTACTTAATCCAAAAGGTGGATCGATAGTTTTTTTTTTACACCATATGGGTACAAAATATCCTCCATTTCCTTAAGAGTGGACCACAAACACAAATTCTTATGCCTTTTTAGAAAGGCTATCCATTCTTCAATATTTAACAAAGCCTAGAGTAAAAGTCCTAATTTGATAAAACTATTCTGATTTAAATAACTTGTACAACAAAGCCTGTTTGTTTTTTTTTTATTAAGAATGCTTAATATACAATTTTTAAACAGTTTTATGAAACAACATATTTTGTATAGAGAACATGTTGACAAAAAGGTTACAGAGATGCAAAAGTATTCAAAATATGTAAGTATGAGCTTTTTTGATAGAAAGAAACAGCAAACCACTCATCACTCATCTTCCGATCTGTCGGTCCTGGAAAAACAAAAAATTAGTGCACTTTGTTTTGTTTTTTTTGTTTTTTTTTAGCAAATAGCATCAGATTTATTACTGGGCTAGACAATCAGCCTCTGAAAATTAACTGCTCTTGCTACTGGAATATAGTATTTCGAGCTCCAGTATACTCCACTTTCACATCAAATGTCTGCTTAAAGCTGCAGTTGGTAACTTTTTAAAAACTAGTTTGTTACATTTTAAAAACTCACCATCCGTGGCAGAATAGCATAAGAAGGATCTGTCAAAATTTAAAAACTCATTTGCCTTGATTTTGGCAGCACCATTTATAACTAAATCAAAATCTTAACAGTGAATCGATGTGATCAGTATCAGGGATCAGCAGCATAAAACCTACAGTCGTGCTCAAGATTACAAACAGCCTCCAATTAAAGAAAATGCTAAATTCAAAGTAGCAATTATAACAGAAAATTGAAAAAAGCAATAATAAATACAACTTTACAAAATCATAATGTAGTGAAATAAAATGTTGCTTTTAAATTGCGGTTGGAAATAATGGTTAAAAAAAAATAATCAAAGTAAAACTGTGTCAGACACATTAGATCACCTTTCCTGTGAAATGTACAATGAAACGCCTCTTAACAGGTAAGTCCTTTTATACCTTACAGAAAAAAAACAGAGCAGTGATTGTCTTAAAGGGTTGCTCAACAAAATGTTTGTTTCAGAGCCCTATCATGCTTGTTCACTTGTCAGATTTTTAATGTTTGTTTAACATTTCTTTTGAAACACAATTCAAATTCAGTGTCATGATTTTCATAGAACTTTTATTTATTATTACTTTGGTCAATTTCAACTTATTTTACAGACAGATTTTTTTTTCTCTTCTTTATTTGGAGGTTATTAATACTCTCGAGTACCACTGTAATCAGAGTATCCCTGACATCCTAAACTGAATTTTTTTAAAAGACTTAAAGTATCCCAGGGCCCAAGGGACATTTCTCCAACGGGAAATCAATAAATGAAGCCCTTAAACCTAATAATGAAAGAGAAAATATTTGTACCTAACCCCATCTGAATTGAAGGGGGAAAAAAATAATCCCAGTCAAAACAACTACGGGTTTAAAAGCTAAAAATTTGGGAATACTTAAAAAACTTGATTTATTTCAGTAATTGCTTTCAAAAGGTGAAAACCTTGTACATTATATTTATTCATTGCACAAAGACTGAGGCATTCAAATGTTTATTTAAATTAAATTTTTGTGTTTTTAAAGGGGCCCAAAAAAATAAAAATCCAAAATTCATGTCCCCAAAATTTTAGAATATTGGAAAGGGTTACATTTTGAAGACCCCCAGGTGCCACAAATTAATACCCCTAAATTAACTAAAAACACCAAAAAAGGGGGCTTTAAATGGTCTCCCCCAGTCCAGTTGGAACCGACAAAAAAACTTTTGGGGAAAAACTTAAATTTTTGACGGGCTGCCCAAAAGGGCCGCCCAAACGACAAATTATCAAGGGGGAAAGACACAAAAGGTTATTGCTAAAGAGCTGGCTGTTCTCAAAAAGCTCAGTGCCCCAAACACTTTAAAATTAGAGAGGCAAAGGGAAGAAAAAAACGGTGGTCAGAAAAAAAGTTTTACAAGGGGATGGGGAAATCACTGCGCCCTAGCCCAAGGGATTGTGAAAAAAAAAACAATTAAAAAAGGGTTGTGTGGGAGATCACAAGGAGTGGAACCAGTTGCTGGAAGTCAGTGAATCCAAGATCCACCCCCCAAGAGACGCTTGAAAGACTTTGGGTTTAAACCCTCCCCGCACCCCCTCGTGTAAACCCAATGTTGACCAAGGAACCAGCGCGAAAAACGTTCACCGGGCCCAAAGGGAAAAAAAAAAGGGGCTGGATTTTGGGCGAGGGGTCCAAAGTTTTGTTTTCTGCCCAAAGAAATTTTTAGCATTTCCTTTGGAAAATCGAGGCCCCCAGAGTCTGGGGGAAAGAAAAGGAAAGGGGACAGGACCCAGGGTTCCCTGAAGTCTAGTGTAAATTTTCCACCATCAGTGAGGGTTTTTGGGGTGCCTTTCTTTCAGCTGGTTTTGGGTTTCCACTCTTTTTTCCTGAGATCCGGGGTCAACGCGGGCCGTCAAACCAAAGCAATTTTTTAGAGCACTTCATGTTTCCCCTGCTGTTTTGACCTGCTTATGGGAGGGGAATTTTTCGGGTTTCCCAAAACAGGACTTGGCGCCTTTTGCCCCACAGCGCAAAATCTCCCCCCCGGGGCCTGGTTTAGGGAACCATGGTTTTCCCTGTTCAAAATTTGGCCCAAGCCAGCCCCCCTGCCCTTAGCCCCATAAAAAAATCTTTGGCTTTATTGTGAAAAGGAAGATGCAGAATGCCAGCCCCAAAAAAACGCAAAAGAGTTAAAAGGCCACTATCGGGAGAAACCCGGGGCCCTTTTATAACCCCTTGGGGAAGGGGCCAGAAACCATCCCCCTCCATCCCAAACGCCGCATTAATCCCAGAAAATTTAAAGGAAAAAAGGAGCCCCAAACCCAGTTTTGAGTTTTGGGTAAAAGCTCTATTTTTAATTTTCATACTTTCATTTGGCCAAATTTTTTTAAAAAACCCCTTTTTTTGTATTTAGTTAAAAGGGTACGGGGTGTAATAATTAAAAGGGTTTTAAACAGCCAGAAATGTAATATTTTATAATAACTATGTTATTTTTTCATCATCTCGAGTCAGCCTCTTAACCTTAACATTTGCTTTTTTAGAATTCGTTTTTTAAAAAATTTACAATGGGGCGGGCTCGGCAGCCAATGGAGGCAGACACCCCCCCCTTTGGGCCTACGGCAGGCGAGCCAAAAACAAATCGGAATTCCCGAAAATCCCCCAAAAAACGTAAACAACGACGTAAAAAAGGGATAACGGGGTATATTTATTATTTTAAAGGGTTTTCATGAAATTTATACCCTACACAGATTTAATAAAAATACTATCTGTAAAATTATCAAAGAAAACAAAATGCTGAGAAGGTTCTCATCATCCGGCGTAGTCTTTCCAAAAAAAATATAAAAATATCCACGGAAACGGGGTTTTAAAGGATTTGAAACAGGTTCAGATTTTTAACAGGCTAACGGGGGGGGACTAAACGCCCCTTTTCATGGGGTTACCTTTTGCATTTTTCCCCAGCAAATCCCAAGGCTTTGCCCCTATATAAGACCCCAAACTCATTTGCGGTCCAGACATTTAAATTTGGGAGGAAGTTTCCCCGGAGAGGTGGAAAAAACGTTTTTAAAAAATTTTTAAAAACCCAAGGCCCAGTGGATTTTTTTTATATTTTTAGGGAAGGGTTTTTGTAAAAAAACCCTAAACACTTGAGAAGGTGGTGATGCGGAAGTGGGGGAAAAATTTTTTGTCCCGGGTAACGTCCCCTTACTGTTGGGGGGGGAAAAAGCGGTGGGGGGGGAGATGTTCATGTTGCTGCAGTCTGCAGTCTGACCGCTAGATGTCGCTAAAAGTTACACACTGTAGCCTTCAGTAATATTCTAATTTTGTGACACACAGAGTTTTGGATTTTCATTTGTTGCCACTTCAAATCATCAAAATTAAATGAAATAAACATTTGAATGCATCAGTCTGTGTGCAATGAATAAATATAACGTACAAGTTACACCTTTTGAATGCAATTACTGAAATAAATCAAGTTTTTCAAAATATTCTAATTTACTGGCTTTTACCTGTATATTGCTCCTTGCAGAATCAACATATCTGTATCAAATGAAAGATCAATTTCTGTGGAAATCAGCACAGTGAGGACCATGTTACATTTCTTTAGTGTTTAAAATAATTCAACCTGCACTGTAAAGTAAGAAGTACACCCGTAGGCATACAAGTTTTAAAGACCTCTATATATGCAATGATGCAGCAGTTGTGATCTTTCTCAGTGATCCATACAAAGTTTTCACTACCAGCTTGGTTCCTACCAACAGCCATTATCCTCCAGAACTTTTGTTGAATCAGAAGAGGAAACACACACAACCAAAAGACCTACCATAACAACCATAACAATTGACTTCAACTGAATAATAAAGTATTAATTTCATCTCCAATTTGTACCGTCTATCTAAACCAGTGGTTTTTAAACTTTTTCTGCAGGTCCCCCTTTTCCATGGTAGTTATAATGTTAAGCCCCCCCTCCCCGCCACCGGTATCACATGAAAAAATGCACAGAATCTGGCCAGGCACAATACCTTTTGTTCTGTGATAATTTGTTCATTAGTAGTTTAAAAAATGTAACAATTTTTTTGTTAGAAGAGCAAAAAAATTGCAGAACCACTGCTCTCAACCTAATCATCAAGTTATACCTGTCATGCATTATGTGACTTAGCCCTTGCCATTCGGTTTCCTCCTCTATCCCTTGCACCAATAAGCCACTTGGATGCTGCCTTTTCTGCCTCTTTTCTTGTAATCTGGCTGGTGAGAGCATTTCTTTTCAAACTGCCTGAAAAGAACAAAGAACAGGAGACTATATTCTACACTACAAAAAGTAAACTAAACATAAGTAAATAACTTATTAAAAATAAGTAGAACATGAATTTAATATTCTTGAAATAAGAGTATTTTGCCTTAATTTGGTAAATAAGATTATCTGTTAATGGAATGAGCATTTTTAAAATAAGATAATTATATATTACTATAAGATAACAGCTGCTCTAAGGAGTCCTTTGCAATATGAATATTCTGCACACTAATATTGTGATGCATTTCTATTTTATATTGTTGTTTTAATGTTTATTATGTTTTCAATGTCTGTGTACAGTGACCTTGTGTGTTTTGATAAGACGCTTTTAAATAAAATGCATTATTTTATTATATGTTATGCAGCCCTACTCTGTACATATTAGAAAGTTTTTATTCTCAACAAAGCCTGGTGTAAATAAAAGCATGTCATTCAAAGATTGTTAACTTCTGCTAATCTAATGTAAACAGTGTAATTTGAGTACTTCTTTTAATCTAGAAATACTTAAAAAATTAAGCATTTTTGTGCATGTAAACTTTAGCAAATGATGAAATTGTTTGGAATTACAACTAAAGTTTGAGTGAGAATCTATCTTTTGAACATCAAGATTTTGTAAAATATAATTCATAAGCTTACCATATAGCACTTCAAAAAGCTTAAGGCCTCTAAATTCCCGCTTTCCATGGCGCCCAATAAAGTTATATTCCCTAGAAAGGGGATTATCCATTATGAAAGCCATCATTCTTCTGGTAGCTTCATCAACTGTACTTCCTCCAATCTCTGCCACAACAGCAACCTTAGGACAAAAGATTAAATAAATTTTACTAATCGTACTTACAGTCAGCTAAAATTACAAAACTTCATCTACACAGTCATGACAATATTGAAATTATCTCAATTAGAGTGTTGAGTGTCAAGTCTAAAAGTCTGATGCAATGAGTTAAATGATAATGAACCAAAAAAAAAAAAGGATTGGTTTTGGCATTGCATTAATGACTAGGTAGCATTTACAGAAATAATAAAAAAAAAAAATCAACTTTTGTACATCTCTATCCACTCCTTCATTCCACTGAAAATGTTTGAATAAACAGCAACTCTCCTTGATTATACACAGGTGGTCGTAAAATTAAAAAAATTTAGGCACATAAAATTAAAAAAATGTAGGCACAGAATAATTCATATTTACCACTTCTTTCAGGAAGACAGGATCTAATAACTTTTGCTCCAGTGCTTCCACATCTTGGACTGTCTGGAGGGGAAACCGAGCACCCTCGGGTAACACAGCAGCAACTGGTCCATCGCGTTGTTTCAGCAGAGACTGTAGCATTCGACTATGAACCCTCTGAGTGTCTTTGATGTCCTCCAAAAGGGTTAGAACACGTACAAACATGTTGGCATTTGTGTCCTGTGCAAGTCGTCGTGGATTTGGTTGTGTAACCACAGGGGAAGGCCTTGTGGGTGTTGGTGGCTGAACAAATGGATGGGTGACATTCGGGTGGGGAGTTATCCTTGAAGATCTCTCCTCTGCTGATGACAGTGTTGAGGTTTCTTGTTGTTCTGCAGGATCGTCCCACTCATCTGAGCTGGACAGAACCACTGGCCTTTAAATAAATGAGAAAATTATTTAAAAACCATGAGATTTTGAATGCATTTAGGCACTGCTTATAGGTATAAAGATAAAGTAGCTGTGACAGACACCGTGGATGAGATAGCTAGTTTGAAACAAAACCGGCAAAGCAACACTACATTGGGCTACATCTGGTTTGTAGAAATTATATTTCCATTTTTTTACTAGAGCTACAACAGCAAAAAACTTAAATCTGATGTTAGTGTTTTGTTTTTTTTTATAATATTGATAATACACTGTTTCTTTTAGGTGCTTTTAAAAAGGAAATAATTACCTCCTCTTTCGCTTTCCTTTTCCCAATCTCCCTCCAGAATCTGACTCAGTCTGCAGATCAGATGTTGTCTCAGACCTCCGCAGTTTCACTCTGGCACTTTCATAGCTCTCTGTAAAAGAATAACATACAATACAAAACAGAATGTTGTTGATAATTACAGCAACATTTCTTCTTCTACCTTTAATGAAGAAATATTTGAAGATAATGAGGCTTCTCACCAGCTTTCCCCAAGATGCGAACTCTGTACTGTGGCCAGTCTGTATTTGGAGAGATTTCATCCCTTACCACCTTGTTGATATTTACTCTCCCTGGTGGCCAGAAACAAGAGTCTTCTGCTGGTCCTGTAAACCACTTGCAAGGAACAATGGATACACCCCCACCATCCAGAAAATCAACAACAGCAAATGGCAGCACGCTGGAGGGAAAGAAAAAGAAACATCTAGAACAGCAGTGGCAAAACTACAAATCCAGACTTCAGTGGCAACAGCACCATTTTTTGTTTCAACTTATCAACTGATACAACATGCATGTTTTTAGACAAATTTGCAACAAAGTAAATGCCAAGGCATGTTGAGTCCAATGGGTAGGTGAAAAAAGCATTACAGTTTTCAAAGACCTGACAGAGTGCTTTGACAGCTTGACCATCCTGTAAAATGTTTGTCACAATAACAATTCTTCCTCCTATATTGAAACAGTTATCACCCTTGGAACAACACACCAATATCTGTCCATCAGTGTATTTCCTGAACTGCTTACAGGTTCCAAGATCACTTGTTATTGGTCCAGAGTTATGAGGCTGTTTAAGAGGAGAGGAAACAGAAATATTTTTTCTTTTTTTTAAAAGTCTTTGTCTTTCATAGATGCGTTTGACAATTTGTTCCACTGGTTTCTGAGGTTTCCGCACAATTTTTCAGTTTTCCCAGGAAGGATTCAAATGGGAAGCAGGAAATGCTGTCCAAGGGGCCAAACTTTCGTGCATCTTGAGAAAGGTGTATTAAAGAATGTACATTATAGCCAACAAATTCAAGACCATAAATTAAACCAAAGTCTTTCACAAACAGCTTCAAAATATCCTCTACATAATCACAGTTATTAATACACAGATTCGGACTTAGAACTATTCTTATAGATACAGATAAAAGCATAAAGTGTCTATACATTTGGCTTGGTATTTTATTAAATAGAACAACTGGACCTGTGTAAAGTAGAAATTGCCTCAGTTCAGTTGCTTTCCACATGCTAATTTCAAGGAGAGACCTTGGTTTCCCTGCAAAACTTTTAGGCAAGTATTGCCTGACAGAAATCATAAATGCTGATATCATTGTAAGAATTTGCATAGACTGTCTGCAGTTTCTTGGACCCTTTAGCCAAAGATAGATGAGCTTGCGCATTACCCCCAGACACACAAGGTGCATGTAGTCCAGCACAAAACCGGATACTAACTTCACGCCTATCTCATTCAAAGGTGACACGCCAACCTGGTGTTCTTTGTAGGCCATAGCACAAAAGGCCTCATCAGTCCTTAGCTCAGCAGAAACTTCAGGAAAACATAGTCTTCGATTCATATATACACCTTTTTGAGTGCAACGCTCACATGCATAATAGCCAGTGTGTCCCTTAACAGATTTAAGAAAAGCACGAGCTGGAGCATCACAAATGAATGCATCTGGAGCAGCAACAGTGAAATGAACACCATTATACTGAACCCCCACTTGCATAATTGCATGTAGATCTTGTATAAACTCCTTCAAGTACTCATGAACATTAGAGGGTTTAGTCATACCAGAGTAAAGGCCAATCACAAAAACATCAGAATTTGGAATCTCCTTGATTCTACCAAGAATAGGCCACAGACTTACATTGTTGCTGCGGAATAAAGGTAGACCATCCACATTTATTCTAAGTGTTATAGTATCCGTTAGTTCTTTTAGATCAAAATCTAAATTTTCCAGTGCTGCAACAATTGAATTCTTCACTCCAAAATGGTAGTATGATCCCCCAGCCACATTTATCACATTACATTTCCGTGTAGTTGACATCAATGTTCGAGCATCTAATGGTACATTAAGACCTTTTTGCCTAAGAATTTTAAGAAGGGCAGACAAAGCATTATGTGAGACATTGTGTTCTGCAGCCCACTCAGCAAGTTCTTTTGTATCATCTGGTGTGTCTGAAAAAGCATCTGAATCTGTACTATCATCCAGATCAAACTCATTAAAATGACACCCCTCAGTTTCAAAGTCTTCTGGAAATATTTCAGAATCCAAAGCATCATAAAAAATATCTGTAGATTGTTCATTCTGTGAACTGACTTCAGTATCTTCGCTATCATGATGTATATCCTGAAGCGGTTCATTTACAAAATAATCAAAGTCTAGATCATGCTCTGCCTCATTCTGCTGGGAAGCAAGCCAAAAATGTTCAGCAACTTTTGCAGCTATTTTTCTTCTCTTTGTCCTCTCAGACTGCTCCATTTTTTTTCTAGAAAACAAAGGGTGTGGAATTAGAAAGGGGTAAAATGCAAAAATGTTTTGGTCACTTTGGTAACAACCTCCATAAGTTACACTATCACAAAGTCTTTAATCATGAACACTATCGACATACATTTACATGTAATCATATTTTCTTTGTCCAAATGTATAGCATTACTTGTGTTTTAGACATAAAGAAACAACCAGCTTCTGGTGGTGGGGGGGGGGGGGGGTGTTATTGCTGTTGTTGGTTTAAAAAAAAACTCAGATGCCAACTTGGGCACAGATCATTTATAAATTGAAATAAAAAAAAGCTGTCCAGTGCATCAATTAATTTTTCTTCCTCCAGCTCAGGGTTTCTTTTCATTTTTTTTTCTAAAGATTTTCTTTGTCCTTTCATTAGCTGTTCTAAACCCCCGCATCCTGTCTTTAAGTCAAACAGGCTTGGAACTTTCAACAACACCATCTCACAAGCAAATTACCACTGCTTTCCAGGAAAAGTCAACATTGCTATTGAAAAGAACAATACAGAAAATTCTTTGTCCCATTCGGTTCTTTATAACAACCTATTCATTTCTAACATATGGGTATAAAATTATAAGCAAAGGTGATAAAATGCACATTAAATATTAAACAGTCTGGACTACATTCTGCTCTACTGGATAAATTATACAGCCTGATATGCATTTTCTATGGTACAGCCACCTCCTTAGTCCTTAATTTTTTTTAAATTAACTTAGAACACTGTATTCCTCAAAAAAATCAGCGTTTCAAACTGGAATACATAGACAGATCTTAGAAACAATTTTAATCTGTTAAATGTATTTAAAAAAAATATATATATATTTTTTTTTATTTATTTTTTTTTTCTGGGAATGCAATTTTAATCTGTTAAATGTATTTATTTAAAAAAAAAATATATATATATATATATATATATATATATATATATATATATATATATATATATATATATATATATATATATATATATATATATATATATATATATGTGTGTGTGTTTTATGGGAATGCATTTTGTCTATTTACTGTTTATCTCTTGCATCATTTATATCTATGTTGAATACCAAATCAATCGTTCAACAGATTTAAAATAACCCTACTAAATCCATCTCTAGAGGTTTTTGGACAGACGGCTTAATAGGTATTTCTGATCTTACATTTAACATTTCTCTAAGACCATTAAACAGCCCACAATGTGCCACTGAAAAACACTCTGATCTATCATTTCCTTAGTACTCATACCCATCTAGCTGTTCAGTGAATTTACCTCTTCACTACTAACGCTGTTGTAGTGTATCTGATCCAGCAGGTGCGCGATACTTTGTTCGTAGGCAACATTCACAGCAGCGCATAAACTGGCCCGATCAGCTCCCGCCATTTTGCTAGATTTAATAATCCCTGCCACCTGCGCGACTCGACCCCATCCATAAACGGAAACGAGGGATGGATTTTTTTTTTTTCTTTTATTGTTGCTAGGCTTAATGGTGATGTGTTTGAGTGCAACGGATAGACATTTATGGATGAAAATAAGGAACAGATTGAAGAAGATGCCAAATAAAAAGAGACTCCATGATTATATTTTTCAAGGGGAAAATCACAATTTTCTAGGAGGTAACCAGCACAAACTTTAATGCTCAGACATGAAAAAGCATTTATGGATAAGCCTGGACCTAACAAATTCGTGCATGTTCTGACTACGAATCCTCCCTTTTTTTAATAGGTTAAAAAATAAAAAATAAAAATACCTTTCTTTACAACCTTAGCACGTTTCAATAATTTCTGATATACATAGATTCAAGAGAAATAAAAAAAAAAACAACTTACCTTTACAGCAGAAAACTTGTTCTTTTATTCCACTTTGTCCAGGAAAAATACCAGCTCTCTTAACGTTCACTCCGTCCAAAGGCGCGAAAAGAATCTTCCAGAGGGGAGGGGGTTGAAAACAACTCGCGATATTTCCAGAAATATCGCGCGCATAAAAAAAATACCTCTAGATATAAAATATCTTTAACTCAGTTTTGAATTATAATTTTTTTCCTAGAAGCATCTTACAATTTACAATATGTTTTTTATGTGGATCACTATTATATTCTATACTTTTATTAATCAAATATTGATTTAAGCATAGCTGTTTTAATATCTTAAATTATGGCGCCCCTGCATAATTTATTAGACATTAGGGCCTATTCCATTAATTATTTTCAAATTAAAACATTTTTAAAAATTATATTTAAGTCAGCTATACCAACACTTATTTCCCAGTTGTTACCCATCTGGTGCCCATAGAGTATTGCCCATCTGGGCTGGCTCATATCGGTCCTACATTGATCACCCAAGTGGGTCCCACTTTGGATGCCCATTTACAGCCCATGCCCACTTGGATCCCCCATTGACCAAGTAAATCCCATGTGGGGCCCACACACATGTGTTTGCTGGGTATGGGATGAAGGTGGAGTCTGATGGAGGAGTGCACCCTGTAGGGGTTGCCCATTCAAACCCCAGCTCTGGCTGTCTCTGTCATTGTGTCCTTGGGCAAGGCACTGTGCCCTCATTGCCTTCTGATGGTTGTTAGGAGGCATGGTGGCTCCTGTGTATGGCAGCCTCCAGAATTGGTGTTTTCTGGCTCTTCTTTTATCCAATCACCTTCATCTTTCTCTTCCCTCACAGATTCTCTCTCACAGATTCTCTCTCTTAAAATGGTAATGTTTGCCATTAATGTGACTGCTTAATTTTGAAATCAAACAGTAGGATAAAAAAATTATCTTACTATATTTATCTTTATTCAACTCATTTTAAGCACATTTAACTGAACCTTTATTAAGCTTTTATCTCATATTCTCAGTGTATCTGAACAAGAAGGAACAAGTTAGATCTGTTTGCTTTTCAATGTTTGTTTATTTACTTACATGACTGACCTTTCTTAATGCTCTAACATCTAATGTTTCTTGCTGAATAGGGTTTATAGCTCAGGTTTCAACACTATCTTATGTAACCATATGTTTCTTTCTTTAGAAAAGCTGCATTCTTGCAAAAAAAAAAAAAAAAAGTGAGTGGTGAAACATAACGCTACCTAATTAACACCTGAATCTCATCATATGACTGCAAGTAAGAGAGAGAAGGCAAAGTTAAGTTAAAAAGATCAGCTACCAGAGAAGGTGTGATCAAGCGGTGCTGATATGGAAATCAGGACTTTAATTATAGATGAATTAATTATCAGATCAGGTTTAAGAATGTGTACAGCCTATGTTATGTTTAGAGATTGGCTGATATGAAATCGTCTGCACAGACAGATCTTTACAAACATATCTTTATGAGTTCTTTTACAAGTCAGAATAAAGTTTTCATTCAATCTTCATGCTTAATATGACTATTATATTGCATTTATTGACTGATAATTTTATCGAGAGCCATAAAACTACTCCTTGAGCTTCCTAAAATGAATTACAAGCTCTGCAGAAGGTTAAAGTCACTGATTTGATTTGGTTGAACAATTCCTTATAGTGTTTTTGTCTTAATGGAGAATGAGATCTGCGTTTTTAGTCACTCGTTTGGGATAAATATTTGATTTTTAACTGCAAATGTGATTTTTCGTCGTAATGGATCCTCGTCTTTTTGGCACACAGAAAATGTAATAGAAGATAAAATACTAGAAAAAGAAAACTTCACATGTTTACTTTGTTTTTTCGGGATGCAACAAAATTGATCTGTGGATAAAATTAACATTAAATGAAATATTGTGGAACTACCCTGCTAGATGCAACATATGAACAGTCACAATATTATTACATGAACTGAATGCTTGATTTGCATTTTACATTGAACTTTGCATTTTAGGATGACACTCTCAAACTGCATTTGAGGGCCTTTTTATGGACGACTTGTGGTCAGGACATACATTTAATGAGTTATTACCTTTTAAAACAAAATGAAAGATACCAAAAAGATTTTTTAGTCTTTCATGATATACACCGAGGCTCTGTATAAGAAAGGTCAGAGCAGACTCTTTCTGCTGAGGAGACTGAGGTCTTTCGGAGTGCAGGGGGCGCTCCTAAAGACCCTCAATGAGTCTGTTGTGGCACCAGCCATCTTCTATGGAGCTGTCTGTTGGAGCAGTGGCTTATCTGTAGCTGAGAGACAGTTGCTGGATAAGCTGATCAGGAAGGCCAGCTCTGTGATTGGATGCCCTCTGGACTCAGTGCAAGAGGTGGGAAACAAAAGGATCCTAACTAAATTAACATCCCTGTTCGATTATGTCTCCCACCCCCTGCATGAAGCTGTTGCAGATCAGGAGAGCTCCTTCAGTGACAGACTGCTGCACCCCTAAATGTACCAGGGAGTGTTATCACAGATCCTTCCTCCCAGCAGCTGTAAGACTATAACCAGCACTGTTCCCAACAACCTCAATAAGTTGTTACATTCATGCTGATTTTGCACATTTTCTACCTTAGTCAGTTAAATAACATGCTTCTGTCATTTTGCACATCTCTGATGTTGCTACAATTTTCAAATATCCATTACTGTAAAAAAGATATTCATAGCTATATATTGATTATTTATTCTTGAGGTGCACAATTTTTATATTATTAAAACACTTTGCAGTACAGTATTTTATTGTTTATCTTTTAACTCTTCACTATTATGTTATTCTTCTACATTTCTCTAAGGTCCACATTTGTGTGACAATTTTTCTATTATCATTTTCCTACTGTAAACACCAAAATTTTCCCTAGGGGAACAATAAAGTGATTTTCCATTCTATTCTATTCTATTCTGTTCTACATATTAAATTACCACCAATTTATTAACTTTCCGCCTAAATTTAACTGGCAAGCTAATGAAAATTGCCCCAGGCCCCCATCTTCATAGTCTACTGTAAGAACAGCCTGAGTAAAATCAATATTTGCTCCATGCAGGGAAATTCAAGACCCCTTAAAATTTCAACGGTCAGGACAAACTAACAGAGCCAATTGCTTCAACTCTGTGGAATTACACTTTGGGGATTGGGAAGTGAAAGTGCTAATTAAACCAGTAAATTCTCTCTAGGCCTCTTTTGCCTGCTGCTGCACCTGTGCCACTTCAGTCTTCAACCTCACAGTGTGAAGCCTTTAAGCAGCTAAAAACGCCCAATAAAATCCAGACTGTTAGGTTTCTTTCTATCATTGAACCATGCTCATAATCTTCAACCAGTATTTTTAAAGGTCCATTGATCTTAATTCACACCAGATGGCATTGAAAAACCAAAATCAACGAGAACAGGAGTTTGCATAATAAGTTATGAGTAAATAAGGGTGACGACGCATTGAAAACCTTTAATAAAAAACATTTTCAAACAAAAACATCCACGTTTAGACACTGACATTGTCAACATCGCTCCAGAATAAACTCCTTCAAATTGTATTGAAAGTTCAATCTCCCACTTACAGGTGCTGGTCATAAAATTAGAATATCATGAAAAAGTAGAATGATTTCAGTAATTCCATTTAAAAAGTGAAACTTGTATATTATATTCATACATTACATACAAACTCATATATTTCAGATGTTTAGTTTGTTTAATTTTGATGATTACAAATGACAACAAATGAAAATCTCAAATTCATCATATCAGAAAATTAGAATATTACTGAAGACCAATAAAAACAAAGGATTTATAGAAATGTTGGCCAACTGAAAAGTATGAACATGAAAAGTATGAGCATGTACAGCACTCAGTATTTAGTTGGGCCTCCTTTGGCCTGTATTACTGCAGCAATGCGGCGTGGCATGGAGTCGATCAGTCTGTGGCACTGCTCAGGTGTTATGATAGCCCAGGTTGCTCTAATAGTGGCTTTTAGCTCTTCTGAATTGTTGGGTCTGGTGTATTGCATCTTCTTCTTCACAATACCCCATAGATTTTCTATGGGGTTAAGGTCAGGAGAGTTTGCTGGCCAATTAAGAACAGGGATACCATGGTCCTTCAACCAGGTACTGGTAGCTTTGGCACTGTGTGCAGGTGCCAAGTCCTGTTGGAAAATGAAATCTGCATCTCCAAAAAGTTGGTCAGCTGCAGGAAGCATGAAGTGCTCTAAAACTTCCTGGTATGTGGCTGCGTTGACCCTGGACCTCAGAAAACACAATGGACCAACACCAGCAGATGACATGGCACCCCAAACCATCACTGACTGTGGAAACTTTACACTGGACTTCAAGCAACGTGGATGAAGTGCCTCTCTTCTTTTCCTCCAGACTCTGGGACCTTGATTTCCAAAGGAAATGCAAAATTTACTTTCATCAGAGAACATGACTTTGGACCACTCACCAGCAGTCCAGTCCTGTTTCTCTTTAGCCCAGGCAAGACGCTTCTGACGCTGTCTGTGGTTCAAGAGTGGCTTGACACAAGGAATGCGACAGCAGAAACCCATGTCTTTCATACGTCTGTGTGTGGTGGTTCTTGAAGCACTCACTCCAGCTGCAGTCCACTCTTTGTGAATCTCCCCCACATTTTTGAATGGGTTTTGTTTCACAATCCTCTCCAGGGTGCGGTTATCTCTCTTGCTTGTACACTTTTTTCGACCACATCTTTTCCTTCCCTTCGCCTCTCTATTAATGTGCTTGGACACTGAGCTCTGTGAACAGCCAGCCTCTTTAGCGATGACCTTTTGTGTCTTGCTCTCCTTGTGCAAGGTGTCGATGGTCGTCTTTTGGACAACTGTCAAGTCAGCAGTCTTCCCCATGATTGTGTAGCCTATAGAACTAGACTGAAAGACCATTTAAAGGCTTTTGCAGGTGGTTTGAGTTAATTAGCTGATTAGAGTGTGGCACCAGAGGCCATCAATTTTGAACCTTTTCACAATATTCTAATTTTCTGATATGATGAATTTGAGATTTTCATTTGTTGTCATTTGTAATCATCAAAATTAAACAAAATAAACATCTGAAATATATGAGTTTGTATGTAATGTATGAATATAATATACAAGTTTCACTTTTTAAATGGAATTACTGAAATCAATCTACTTTTTCATGATATTCTAATTTTATGACCAGCACCTGTAAGTTCTCAATTCATCCTGTGAAGTCATTTTTCCAATGCAATACAATACAATTAAATAAACTTTTAATTCAACTGGATTTAATTGAAGACTAATCAAATGTGATTTTAAAAACAATAGCAAGTTGCATAAGAAGATTTCTCTTTGTTTAATGTAAATTGCCCCATACAACTCAATGTGGGCAATATCAAGCACTACTGCAGTCTAATCCATGCTGAAGAAACAGTGTGCAGAGTCTTAGTTCTCATTGTACTGATGGAACAATGGAAATTATGATGATGATGTTTCTTATTTCCAAATATTAGTTTGGTTTGATGTTTTTAAGAGTTATGTAAAGTGCCACTTTTCCTTTCAACACTGTGTATTGATTGACATCCGGCTACTTTCTTGCAGGGTTTCACAGGGCTCCTGCTGATCTGTTGGAAAGTTTGCTGATTGAAGGGGTAACAGAGACAGTTTTTTGGAATGTGGCAGGAAGCAGGAGAATCCAGAGAAAATCTATGAACATGCAAACTCATTGAGTCAAAAGAGTTAGCATATATTTTCTTACAGTATTTCATCTACATGGTAAATGACGTGTACTTAAATAGCACTGATTACAGTACACTACACTCATTTATTCACCCATTCATGCACACATTCACACACTGATGAAGCTACATAGTAGCCTCAGCTGCCCTAAGGCTCACTGACAAAAGCAAAATTTGTCAAATGTTCTGAAGCAAACATTGCATTAAACTCAAAAGGCTTTTTTTCTACAAGGAAGTCCTGTGGAGTAAATGCCCATACAGGTCAATGTAGTAACCGATATTGCTTTCTGGTTTTATCCATAAACAGTTTCTGCTCCATCCAGGTTTTAAAGCTGCCCATTAGATTGCCCTTCAAATACTATCCTTTTGAAATTTTAATGAGGAGCACCTAGATGTTGTTGGTTTATGGTAAAATATTGATGTTGTCCTTTTCACTTCTGTATTATGGTATTCTTAAGCAGTGCCACTAGAATTGAGCATCAATAAGGTTGTTGAAGGTCTTAATAAAAGTGTTTTGCTTTTAGCCATGATGTGATCATTCTCGTACAGGTCATTGGTAATGAGATAGCTTTTTATGGGCAATCAGTTAGGATAAGGCCTGCTGATGTTTACTTACAATGATAGGGAATAGAGTGGACACATTTTGACTGATTTATCTGCCCCTTTCTGGTATATTTCTTCGTATTTTCAAATGTCGTTCCGATGTGATTTAACTTTATCAAATATGATGGACAAAATGGTTCTAATTTGTTTTTATGCAATTATTAATTTGGCTGCTACAGACAGCTGTTGTGAATTTGATGCAGTAGAACACACCAGAAATTTAGTTATTATCAGGCAGCCAAAGAAATGTTCTGACTTAAATCCCTTATCTATGGTTAAATATACAGTAGCAGCCATTCAAAATGGCCCTTCTTAGTCAAAGCCAGCTGAATGGCAGCAAAATCCCCTCCAACTTCCAGCCACTGGCCTTCTCCTGGGTGTGCACATTTTTTTACTCTTGACTCCACCCTTTCATTGAATTACAGGGTCAGACCGGGAGATGATGCTTCTCTGTAGATCTTAATGTCCACAAATCCTGACAGAAAGAATATCTTAGTACAAAGATTAAAGTTTAAAACAGGAATCTTAGGGCACCAGCCAAGGGCCCAACAAGGAAAGTGGGAAAACTTTGAATGGCTACTACTGTACCTATAGGTAAACATTTTATTTATTAGCAATAGTTTTTAGACAATGGCAAACATTAGCAGGGAATTGTCTTGGCCAAAAAACATGGTTCCCAGGGAAGTACCAGAGGCAGTTAAATGATGAGATGGCTGCGTGGCTGTGACACTTTACAACCAGCCCACACTGATAGCAAGAACAAGCCTTTAAAACAGCTGTTGAAAAAGCACACCTTCATTCAACCACTTCTCTCTGCAAGCTGTTCTGACTGACTGAGGTCATCTCAGGGAAAAACCTGGGAGGAATTGCTGCACCTTAGAGCTTGACGCATTTTTCAGCCATGTTTTCTTGTGTCTGTGCCCTCAAAGATGAAAAAAAAACAACAAAAGCAAACAGTTTCTCAGTGTTTTTACCAAAACATGTCAAGCCAAGGTTGCTTCTGGTCTAATTAAGCTCCTAATTAGCATTGATTAGATGAAGGAGAGTCTTGGCATTAAACACAACATGGCCTCTCTTTTTGGTCGCATTAGGGATGAGAGACAAAAACTGACACACCAAAGCTGTTTTTCTGGGAGGGATGAGGGCATCTGCAGAACACAAGGCCGGAGGAAATAACAATCATTTTCATCACTCTTCAGCTCATTACGCCCACTGCCAGCACAACGGAACATCAAAACCCCTTTAATAATTGTGTTTGTTTAAAGCAATGATGGGACACTTTCTGGAAGCTTCCTGCACTGCTATGCACCATATTCAAGTGCTGATGGTTTATTGTGAATTTACTGCTTTGGATATTCTCAAAATCACAGTGTAAAGAGCAATATTTTACAAAAGAATAGTGATAAAGAGAGCTTGAGGTATAGCAGGTAATTTCTGAACTACATTTTTTTATGGGAAGCCAGCTCCCACAAAAAAACAAGGAAATCGGTAACAGACGTGTTCATTATATAAATATTTTGCCTTATTCTGGCTTGTCTTCTTAGTTTCACCTCTTCCATCTAAGAATCATTACAGTGTTGAATGGATAAAAACATGATTAATCATCCTTTCCTTTTGATTCTTGTCTCTGCATCCTTTTGTCCTTTTATGCTACTGCATGTGGCTGATGCTCATATTATGCATGGTAGCTAGTTTTCCAATATGTTGCACATGGGTACCACACTTCAAGAATGAAAAAAAAAATAGTTTGTAGCTGCTTGCTCTTTGTTCATTCCCCCTCTGTTGTTGACAGAGAGCAGAGGAGAGAGAGGCTGAATCATGAATAACAGCTGATATTTTCCCACAGTGTGTGGAGGCACTCGTGTTTGTTCTTGCACACATGCTCAGTCATTCACATATGTGTCGCCTCTATTAATCTCCCGTTATCTCTTGTTTTTGGTCCTTGTTTAGAATCAGTGTTCGCTGTGTGGTGAAGCAGAAGGTCAGTGGGCCTCACCATTCCACAAAAGCTCATGTAACCGTCATCCGCCTGCTTGTCGTTTGCAGCTAGGGTAGAGTGGGAAGCAGAGCGAGGGCGACACTTTTTGCAGTTCTCCCTTCGTCATCTTAGACTCCATCCCACTGCTTTTTGGTTCATTAAAGACAGAGTTTAACAGCAATGTGCATGTGGTATAGCTGGACAAAATGTAATTAAGGAGATTCTAAACTTTTTTGACATTTTATTGCATTATAAACTTATATTCAGAGATAAGTGGACCAGGGTCCGGATCAGGACCCACCTGCTGGCTTATCCAGACCCAACCTGATTTAAAACATTTATAAATTACTGCATGTTGTCCGATGACTTCTAAACTTCACTTGCGCCGCTTCCCCTGTTTGTATGCACAAGAAAAACAATCTAAATATAAGTAAAATGTTCTTAAATTTATTGTATTTACCCTTAAATTTAGTAGGTAAATTAGATAGTTTGCCAATGGAATGAGTATTTTAACTCTTACAATAAGATAATTAGATAATACGCACTTAAAATAAGACAAACCAATTGTTATCCTTTTTTAAGTGTAAATTGTCTTGTTACATTGGCTAAATGTCTCTTTTACCTCCTCAATTCAAGAACAAATGCACTTATTATAAGAAAAAAATTACTTATCTAGTTTTTGATTTTTTTCTAGTGTGGTAAGCCAATGAGCTGCTGTCAGTCTGGGTTGCTGCTGCTGCTGCTTTTAGACACAGCAGGCAAACCTTTGGCAAGCCAGGCAATGGGAAAGAAGGAGAAGAAAATTTGTTGACTCTGAGTTTTCTGTTATCAGTTGTTTTGTTATTTTCCATGATCTTCAAGCATTCTTTAGTTACTCTCTGTTGCCCCCTTGTGATTGTTTTCTTTTCCCTTGGATTCCCTCTTGCCAGTTCCACCCACACCTGCTCCCCATTCAGCTCGTTAGTCCATCCTTTTGTTTGGTTGTCCTTAAATACTCCACCTCTGCAGTCACTCAGTGCTGGTTCCTTCTTGTAGCTGTGTTTTCTACTCTGCTCGTCTCTCCCTGGCTCCTCAGACTCGTCTTTACCCTGATGTCTCCATGATTTTGGTTTGTTTTATATTTTGAGTTGGATTTCTGGATTTCTGCCTCTGCTGCTTTTTGGTCAACAATTAAACCTCTCAGAACTCATCCCTGCTTCCCTTGTCTCTGCATCTGGGTCCTAAGCAACCTCACCACCCATTGTTGACAAAAGCCCGCTGCTCTCATTAAGCCAGAAAAAAGAAAAAAACAAACAAAAACGGTCAGTTCACGTGTTTTATAAAATATGTGAATCAGGAAATTGTCTATATACCATACTGAAAAATTGTTGTTCTCTACTTGAAAAACAATTTAGATTTTAAAATGGAAAAAAATTCTATTTTTCATATTTTTATTTAAAAAGTCAATTTATAACATGGATGCATAAACACCTAATTTATTTCAGTGTTAAATGTTGTTTAAAGTAGGAAAACATCCCCCCAAAAAGTTTGAAAAGTATGAAAAACAACAACATCTTTTAAACAGCATTATGAGGACTTACAAAAAAAAAAATAGGTCAGGGGCTGAATAAGGGCAGAGATTTAGAAAATATTAAGGTTATAAAATCATGTCTGTGGTTTCAGCAGAGCAAGGTTCAGTAAAAAGTCTCACAATAAAAAATGTTTCTCAGAAATCAAACCTTTCAAGACGTGTTCATGCATTACCTGGCAGGGAAAGCTATCAGCTTATTATTTTTAAAAATAGCTTTTGTAAGGCCTATGATAACTCTGGGGGAGCTGCAAAACAGTTCCATGTTTTAGGTGGGCGAGAGTATCGACATGGCAACTATTACTCATGTACTCCAACAATCTGGCCTTCAGGGAAGAATGACAAGAATAAAAAGCAATGAGAAGTGCTGTTTAAAAACCAACAGTCAACTTGAACATATGGCTCTGGGGTGAAACATGGTGCTGTAGGCATTATTCTGTGGAGGCTGTTATTCAGTAGGGACATTGATGCTGGTCAGGGCTGAATGGTGGATGACGAAAGAAAAATAGCGGGCAATCCTGGAGGAAAACGTGGGAAATGAAAAGGGCTTTGAGACTGGGATGCAGGGAGACAACATGAACATACATTCAGAGCTGTAGAGTAGCTTTAGACCAAATCATCTCTAGGTCTTAAGATGGCCTACCTGTAAAAAAACAAAAATCTAATTGAGTATCTGTCACAAGGTTGGAAAATAGCTGTCAGATAGAGGTAGAATTTTTGATGTTGCAAAGAAAATTTTTAAATCATACATAATTTTCCTTCCATTTTTGTTTGATGCACTGCATTCTGTTTGGCTATCACCCAAAATCCTAAGAAAATAGATTTAAGTTTATCCTTGCAAAGTGATAAAAGTTAAGCATACTGCTGTATGCATGCTCACTGACAGCATAAAGGCTGAAGAACACATCTTCAGAGTTGTCACAAACTGCAAATGTTTCAGTTTTATATCTAGTTCAATGCTTCGGTTTGTGTACACATTCTCATAATACGTTTCAAAGCCGGAAAGCTGCAAAGCTCTTGAGTTTGCCACTAGATTAAAGGCTCTTATACTTCTGACACGGCCTCATTCTGCACCACCATTCCCATATGTTTTTTCTTTCAGTTTTATTCCAAAGTCTTTTCTTCTTCCATTTTAAGGAGGGGATTTGTTTTGAATCTGTGCTGTGTTTGACTGAACTTGACCAGAAATTGCCTTTGACTAAAGCAGGTGAAAGCAAATAAATACAACTTAAAGCTGTTTCCTGATAGTCTCAGTTGCAAATGTGATATTTCTCTATGAGCTTAACCTTGTCCAGCAATCAGCCATGTGCCTCTAAACCCAATAAGTATTATTCTGGGTTTTAAGAATCAATGGGGCTGCCTCTGCTTTGCTTGATTGGATTAAGACGTAACCAAATTGAGCATGATAACTGTGTCCGTTTGACCTTCTTACAAAGACATGCAGAGGAAAAGGGGAGCCAGTGAGACGTACCGTCAGAGGCGCACCTTGTCAACAGGCAAACCAAGCAACTGCTTGGAGCCCCGAGCCGCTGGGGGGCCCCCGAGAGCCAGCTACTGTACATCCGGTAGATAAACAGCAACAGGCGAGCATGAAGTCGCAACGCTATAGTGACTGAGGAGATGCACAACTGCATTTAAAAAATTCCGATTGGATGGAATGTTGATTGACATTGGCTTTGGCCAGTCAAAATCCAGCCCAGCCCAGCCCAGGTGGATGACATCCCTTAATAAAAATGATCGTAGCCTAGCGAATGGGTGACGTTGTAGGCCTATTGTTCAGTAATTTGGAAAGCAATAATGTAACTAAGCTGAAGGAAAATGATTCATTTTCCATGTCTCAAGAGAGACTTTCAGGACTGGCGCTTATTTCTATAGAGTATAGCGTGCGAAGGTCTTTGGATCTGGAGGACTTAGTGTCTGCATTTGCACAAGCCAAGGCCTGTAAGCAGCAATTCTGGAAGCAGTATAGGGCTCGGGATCCACGTTGCATTGTGGGACGTCGCGGTCATATTGACGGCTACGCAAACGTAAAACATAGCTCTGACACAACGTTGTTGTTGAAAGAAGAGACAGAAGTAGAGAGAAAAAAGATGTTAAAATCCCGAAAAAGATCTGGAATTTACCGGGACACATTAAATAGAGAAGCCAGGGACCGGTATGGTGACAAAATCAGCATTATTAATAATTTGGATCCATATGAAGTTCCAAACAATGAGTGGAGCGCCGATGAGTGAGCGCCTATACTTCAAAACAGTTCCGAAGCTACAAGTCCTTGGAGTCTCATGTGCAGTTCATGAATGGATGGGTTCAGGAGCTGCAGATCATAAAGCCAGCAAACAGTGGGAACACAGTAATCCATACAAAGGTAAGCTGTGATCAGACGGGCTCTGGAACCTGCTAGTTTAGCAACTGCTAACCGCTAATGCTAACAACCATTCACGCATGCAATGTACTTTTAACTAGCTGCTGTGTGTTTCAAAGGTGTAGTTAGTAACGTTAACTGCCAACCCTCCGGGTTTCTCACGTATTTGAGCCTTTTCCCACTGCCGTTTTTTTTATTTTCCCGTAAAAGGTCCCAACTTTGAAGGAAAGAAACAAAGTAGGCTATAAAATAAAACCGTGCATCTTTAACTTACCAGAATGAAAATGCAGGGAACACACTCTCAATGACATTGGAATACTGTGGAAAGTTATGTTCGGTCGTCTTACAGCCGCGATCCAAGCAAGCCGGCGACTCTTTATCTCTGACGCTTGGTCTCCATGGTTACGCGTCCATTCAGGAAAGCGGTGGAAAGTTAACCCATTTTCTATGTTTCCATGGCGATCATGCGTTGAGCTGTTACAGCCCACAATACAGCAACGGTTTACCATGGTTGAAATCAAGTTAAGGTGAAATTAATCAAATTAAAACACGGCTGAGAGGGAGTACAGTACCCAGTAGTCATAGGCAGTAGTCTGAGCCGCGGTAAAAGACGCATTCAACATGGCGGCGACGCGAAGTGCCTACGTCACGACGACCAAGCCCTATAGGACCTAGTGTTAATTTCGTTAACGAAAACTAAACGAAAATATTTTCGTCAACGCACATTTTTCACCAAACGAAAACTAGACGAGACGAGACGAAAATCCCCACTAATAAACAATAACTGGGAGTAAATCAGAAATCATTTTCGTGGACTAATAAAGACGAGACGAAAATGCAGTTCGGTAAATAAAGACTGGACTAAAATCTATGGACATTTTAGTTCACGAACAAAGACGAGACGAAAATTATATATTATTATTTTCGGTTTTTTTCAAATCCTGTCTCGTCTCCTCCTCCTCCTCCTCCTCCTCGTCAGCTCCCACACACCCACTTTCAAACCCGGAGCGGGCACAGAGTAGCCTACTCCGGGACTCGGGAGAAAGAGGAGACGTGCTATATGGACACATTTTCGCTTTTAAGTGGAGAACAAACCCAAATGCTTGATTTTAGTGGAAGGGAAGGAATATGGCCACATGATAGCTGGAAAAAACACAACAAACCTGAAGAGACACGTCGCAGGTCACCACAAAGACATTACGGTAAGTTACCAGAAAGATTGGTGGTGATTGTTTATAATGTAACATTAAATCAACGGCTATAATATCCCAATGATAAACTAACTGATGTTGGCTAACTTTCATAGCATTTAGTATCCAGGCTGGCTACTTTACGTTAGCTTGTTAGCACGTAGCGACGGTAGCCACTTGTTGATAGCATTGTATGTAAAGTTAAATTTATGCTAACTTGGATATGTTATACTGGCAGGGCAACTATAGTTTCAGTTAAATTGCAAGTTTGATTAAAGCAGACAGACGTTTTAGGTAATCTAGGAGCTGCAAGTGAACTATAGTTAACAGAAAACACCTCGGCAGCTACACATGTATGCTAAATGCTAAAAGGAACTGAAACTATTTATCAGGATAAGACAAAATAAAAATAATATGCCACACATAATTCAGAGCAACTTTAACCTAGATTTTCATATACAAAATAGTCATTGCTAGGGGAACCACTGCAGGGATGTCTTTATTTGGTGACATAAAATGCTGCTCTGTTTATCTGCATATTACTATTACAAGGACATTTGATTTGAATTGGCATCAATATTAATACAACCAAAATGCATGCACACCATGCACATGCAAAATGTCTGCAATTTATTCCTGCATTAAATGATAGTTAGGTTGTTTGTATGAGTTTGAAATGGATGGTCAAATGTAGTTTTTATAGAGACTTAGTTTTTGTTAAGGAAAAAAAGAGACCTATATGATACTTATACACTTGGAATTCGTGTTATGCTGTGCATCTATCCTAACATTGTATTAATTTCTGTTCCAGATTGAAGATACACCAACAACAACAACAACCTACCAGCCACCCAGAAACAATGACAGGCCAGCTAAAGCTGGAAGGAAAGCACTTTTTTAACAACATTGACCTCAAATCTATTTATTTTATTATTCAATGTGAACTAGCTTTAAACAGCCAGCACTTGTGTAAAGTTCATAAGACACTTTATTTTATTTATTTGTTTCCTTTGCCAGGTGTGTTTTATTTGTTTTAATGCAAGCATTTGTGTTTGTGTCTTTGAACCTTAACAGTGTTCAAAATAAATATGCAAATATTGTCAGAACATCTTCCATGTCTGCATGTGTTCCTTAAAATTGTGTTTTTTATTAAAAAGATGAGAGAAAATGTTGAAATAATTTTAGGAAATCTTAAACGTTATCTGCTGACAAAAAAGTAAAAGGTTAAAATTATGTCCTGACTAAAACTAGACTAAAATGTTGACAGTTTTTGTTGACTAAAACTAAACTAATAAAATTATGTTTTCTTGGACTAAAATAAAGACTAAAATGCTCTGACTTAAGTCGACTAAAACTAGACTAAATGCGATGATGTCGACTAAATGTGATAAAAACTAACAAACGATGCTGAAACTGGACTAAGACTAAAACAAATTTTTAAAAATGGCTGCTAAAATTAACACTAGGACCCCAATAATTTCACTACACTTACTATACTTTATGTTTTGTACAAAGTTTATATTGGGGTTTTAAAGTAATTTACTTTTTTTTTTTTATTATACATTTATTTTAATTTATTAGTTTATTCTTTACTTTTATTCTTTTATATTTTCCAACATAACAAGGTTGTTCATGTTTAGAACATTTGGAATAAAAAAAGTTTTATTTAATACATTTTTCTTTGGTGTCAGATTATTTATAGCCTAACATAATGGTGATGAACACTGGTCAGGAGGGCCCCCTAGGATTTTTTGCTTGGGGCCCCCACAGACTCTAGAATCGCCTCTGCGTACCGTACAGGCCGTGTGTGCATGTATAGATTATTTTACTTGGAAAATGTGTTATGGTGACTGGGAGTCAGATCTCAAAGTATTTTTAAGATGCAGTTTTATTGTGCTGTGTTCAAAAAATTATGTCTTGCAAAAAGAACGTACTGAAAATGAGTAAAAATTACTTAAAATAAGTGTATTCATCCCTAATTATAGTATGAAGATGATGTACCAATAAAATGACAATTTTTACTCTTTAAATATGATATTATGCACTTGAAAAGAAAGCCTGCAGATGTTTTATTTTCTTATTTTAAATTTAAATTGTCTTATTCCACTGACAAAATGTCTCAGCACCTCAATTCAAGAAAAAAATTGACTTTAACTTATATTTACATTTTAGCAGTGATAAAAGTGTTTTAAGTTGTGCTATGAGATGAAGATTAACTTATTGGTTAAGGATATTCACATCATATTTATTTAATTAAAATCGTTATTCTTTTGAGAGCGTGTGACCTCATTTTCGATCCTATATAAAATTCTTAGGAATTGAACCTTCATGTTTTCAACCCATTGGTCTATATTTTCATCTGTTTATGCATGTATTCACAGATTAGTATAAAAATAGATACATGTTTCATTATAATTTAGATTAATCTAGGGAATGCAAATGTTTTTTTATTCTTTAAAGAACATCAAAACTCTAGAACAGAGATCAAGGAATAGCAGACCAGGGTCCAGACCCACCTGCTGGCTAATCAGGAAACAACCTGATTTAAAACATTTATAAATTACTGCATGTTGTCCGACAAAAGTGTCTACTGTAACTTCACTTGCACTTCTTCTCCTGGTAATATGGTAAAGC
Organism: Cyprinodon tularosa; assembly: GCF_016077235.1. NCBI lineage: Eukaryota > Metazoa > Chordata > Actinopteri > Cyprinodontiformes > Cyprinodontidae > Cyprinodon > Cyprinodon tularosa. Next base: position 371,084 of record NW_024039532.1, read on the forward strand.
TCCGGAGCTTCTGGGACCAGGATACACGTGATACATATTAGCCAATGAGCTGTGTCAGTCTGGGTGCTGCAAGCTACTTTTAGACACAGTAGGCAAACCTGTGGCAAGCCAGGCGATGGGAAATAAGGAAAAGACGATGAGACAAAGAGAACAGAGAAAGTGTGGACTGCTGGAAGAACCGTGGTGAACTGGTGAAAGAAAAGTGAAATGGTATTCTCAGAGATGACCCTACACATTTTGAGTATGTTTGGATCAACCTGCTGCTGTGAAGCAGGATTCTCCACCATGAACATAATCAAAAATAAATATTGATCCAGGCTTAATATGAGCACTTTGATATGTGCTTGAGAATGGCTTTGTCCCCATTCAAACCCAGGATTAAAGCCTTGCAGGGCAGCCTAAAGCCCACTGCTCTCATTAAGCCAGAACAAAGAAAGAAAAAAACAAAACAAATGGTTAGTTCAGGTGTTTTATAAAATATGTGAATCAGGAAATTGTCTATATACCAAACTGAATGATTGTTCTTCTCTATTTGAAAACCTGTTCTATTTTTTTTTTGTTTGTTATTTTTTTTTGTTAATAAAAGGTCAATGTATAACATGTGTGAATGAACACATCATTTTATTTCAGTTCTAAATTAAGTTTAAAGTAACGGATTATAATTAAAGATGTCTCTTGACCTTTACTGGTTGATGATTTTTCTTTATTTGGACTCTTTGATTTTTTATTGGTAACCCCTGCTCTAGAATATAGTGACTGTTTTTGTCAACTGATCTCTTCATTGCTTTTTTTCAAGAGGTTTCTTTCCAAACAATGCACATTTTGCACAGACGCATGGCTCAGTAAACATACAGAATTACTTTATTTTCAGGTCACTCATTATGCGGTGACTCTATGCAATGAGGCCAAAAGAATTGTTTATATCTGATGACAGCATTTCCTTGGACTGCTGGAAAAAAAATTATCGTGGCTAAAAAAAATTGCTTCACAATTTTGGAAGAAATGACCACAAATATTGGAGAAGAAAAGCATTTATCATGTACAACAGATTTATATGGTAAATGTTGATCTGAAAAACTAAGACTTCCTAACTATAATAAAGTAAGATAAACTGCTTTCTTTGGCTGACATTACCTGATTTTCAACTCCTAACTTATGAACGTAAGAGCTTTAACCTTTGAAGACAAGCAGTAAAAGATTCAGTTAAGGGCAGGAATTTTTTGTCAGTCGTTTTACATTACTTATGTGGTGGCAAGAAAAGAAGCTGTTTTTATACATAATTAGACACCCATCCTGCTACTGATGCAACACTGAGGCATAACAGATCCTTTATTGGCATCAAATGAGGCAAAGAGCATTTCATCATTAACCAGACCTTCACAAAGCCCCTGAACTTCACTAAGAGAAGAAAAAGAAGATTAGAGAGAAGAGAAGGGCAGAGGGAGGTAATGAATTTGGAATGCAATGGGGCGCAAAGGAAAGAGGAAAAATAGGGGGCTGAGCATGAGCTTGTGTTGGGAATTTTTGTTTGGATTTTTATTAACTGAAATTTAATGATGATGGAGTCTTTTTAATTATGTATCAGGGTTTTTAAAGAGAACAGGATTGAATATATACTAAACACTAAAGACATTAGTTTACATCTAAAATATATTAAGGGTTGTCACTCACTATGTTCTTCGCAGTATGGACACCAATCCAGGCTTGTTTAGTTTTTTTTTCATTGAAATAGGATTTATAGCTGCATTCATCATTATTTCGAAGGTAAAATGATGACATCTTAAGATAAAAAGTCACTCTTCTTTTACATGCTTCACCTACTTCTCTTTTTCTAAATTGCTATTTTTTGTTTTTGTCAATATTGTGTAGTTGTTTGTGCAGGCCTGGTGTCTGGTTATATCCCTGAGAGACCAAGCTGCATCTTGGAGTTAAAGTTAATATTTTTAGGTCCTAATTAACATCCCACACATTTCCCGAAAACTTGTCTTTTATTAAACTGGGTCTCATGAATTTAACATTTTTAGGAAACCATTTACATTGTACTTGAACTAGGTAAATATGATGTTGCTGGCCTACATCAGTGTTTGCTGTAAGAAATCTGAGTACTGATGATGTGAATCAGCACATACTCAGCAAATTTGGAAGTGTCCAGTCAACACCTTGGGAATTAAATTCAACCTTTCTTGAAGTGTCTATCTATCTATCCACACTAGATTAAGTTAAAGCAACAATTTTGATCATGTTAAACAGTTAACACTGTAAGAGAGTCGGAACAACACTCTAAGGGCTTGACCTTCAAAGATTTTAAAAAGGGGGCTAAATTGCATGTACAATTTTTATTTTTGTACATGCAATAAGTAGGCATGTTGCATGTAATCTACCAAGACTGTGGCACAAATGTTGAGAAATACAAACCGGTTTGGTTCTGTGTGTTCTGCAGGCAGTTTGACAGTGGTGGTAAAAGTACGTTGAGGTTCAAAGTCATGGAGATAGACATAATGCTAGTAAATATTAAAAGGAATAAATATAATACTAAAAAATATTATTGCTAGTGCACCCCATGCCTAAATAAAATTGCAAACAAAAGATAAAGAGAATCATTTTGTCATAGGCTCAGAACCTACTGTAGGACCCAATGTTCAAGGTGAGACAGACAATGGGAAGATTCAAAATGTTTATTAAAATAGGAACGCAATACTGTGGATTTGCTGCGGCAGCAGGGGTAGGTGGGGCACCGCCCGTCACTGGCAACTCTGGTTAAGGAGAAACACTGGTAAGTGACCACGATAATCTGACGGCAGGGGATTATTCATGTGAGTCACTTACCTGGTTTAACAGTACAACTCCTTAGGGCGAGGTAGGATCCAGCCGATGGACTGCCAGCAAGATGCGGTGGATGCTGCCAAGAGTAAACCAGATGCCGCAGCCCCAGTGAACAAGCATGAATCCGAGCCAGGTCAGGGAAACAGTTCAGAACAGGAAGGTCAAAGGTCCAGGTGTCCGTAGCCTGGTCAGGGGTTCCAATCAGAACAGGAACAGGCAGATCCGGGGTTCCAGGAGTCCAACAGAGAGTTCAGGCAGGTTCAGGGTTCCAAGAGTTCGACAGAGGGTTCAGGCAGAACTTTCGGATGGGAACAGGCAAGCTCAGTAGTTGAGAGGCAGAACAAGGCATGATAACAGAAAAACTATGGTACGCTAAAACTGATATTATCAGGAACTCTTTGAAAAACCTCTCTCACCACTGACCTCCGAGGACATGAATTATGGCATCAAAGTCAAACTCAGCAAACTTGATCTGCAAGTCATCTCAGCATCAGAGTAAAAGATCTGGCCCCGATTGCTGCGCTGAGCCATATATAAAGGAGTAGAAGCAGGTGGATAAGATGAGTGATAATTGGTAACCTGACAGAGTTAGGGAGGTGAGTTAAATGAGCAATTAGGTCAGCTATCAGGTTAGTGATCATTAAAAATTGTCTCTATTATATCAAGAGAGAAAAAAATAACTTACAAAAAGAGGCACCTCCTCATGTCTTTTTGCAGGCTAATTTACTTTAAAGCAAGTCATAATATTGCAGCCATTATTTTTTTAGATTCTATTTGATTGTATAAAAGATTAGATTGTAGATTTTCTGACGGCTTAAACGGATCAGAATGACACCAAGTGCAAAGTTTTGTTTCAACCTCCTGTTTGGCCCTTTCTTTTTCATCATCAGATTGTGGTTGAAAGACAGAGGATGGGCTGATGGAGATTTCCAGCATAAATCAGTGCTACATCCAAAACCGGTAGACAAACTTGGGTTTGGAGATCAGACACTATGGTTTTGGGTAATGCGTGATAAATGAGGATGCAGGAAACATAGCTTTTTACAACTTTTTCAAAGGCTTTTCGTAGGCACAAAAATATTTTTTCAGCAATTTTTCCACAATCTGTTGATTAGTGGGGATTTTCCATTTATTGGGATGTCCCGATATGACTTCTTTACATCTAATTTGATACAGGTATCTATGCTTTAGTGACTGATCAACGCCCATGTTGACCTGATACGATATCAGCAAAAATAATACATGCTTACTTATTTTGTACTGTAGAATGCTAGAAAAGACTTGATCAATGGATATTGCTAAAACAGATAACAATAGTTAACAACTAAAGATACAAGAATAACTGACCCGTGTGATACTAACCTGAAGGGAATGAAGGGAAGCAGAGCTTTTATAGCTGAGATTTTAGATGCAGGCCAATATAATCAGATATTAGTTTTTCGGCTATCATCCGATATTAATATCAGATATATTTTATTTCTAGCAAAGAACTATGATAGAACTCTCAGGAATCAGGAAAAGAAACATGATTGGCTTTCAGTAGAGCCAAGAAAGAGAACTCTCCGAGTTTATTGAGGTCATTATGCTCATGCCCAGATTAGCTCTGTGGAGAATGTTAGTACTCTAACAGACACATAGTATGAAAAAAATCTCCTCATGAAACGGAAAACTCTGAGTTTCCCAGATTTTACTGTTGGGAAACTTTTTAGATCCAGCAGAGACCTGTAGGGGACCAGCCAAAGGCCCATGAGTTAAAGTGGGGAAATTCTGAATGGCTACTACTGTATATATTAGACATGTATGGCAGATGGTTAGAATATGGATGACAGCCTCCCTGGCCTTTTCCGGCGGTTCTGACTTTGCTTCATCCTATACTTCGTTCACAGGAAACAATGCAGCATCATAGTCAGTGCTGTTCTCAGCTCTGGGAGGCCAACAGATTGTTTTAGCAGCTTAGTATTTGTGGTGAAGGCAAAGCTGTAGCTTTCTGTCACTAAAGAGAGTACATGGGATGGAGTGAGTGGAGAGAAAATTGCAACAAAAAATGCCTGCAGCTGACTCTGTGTGTGTGTGCGGGGGTATTTAGATATCATGCTATATAAAACCCTAAGCTGTTTTTTTCCTTACACCAGCCAGAAGCAAAGGATTGGAGCAGGCAGTCAATCCTTTGACTTTATTACAAGTAACCAAAGTTGCTCTGTCTGCTTTCTTCACCAGCAGTTCTCTTGAGTGACACACATACATAAAATCCCAAAAGTGCCACTTATGGTCACTCAACTCTCTTTTCTCTCTGCCTCTAACACTTTCACACTTAATACTACCCCTTACTGCATTTGAGGTTGATTTTAATGGCTTTGGGGGAGCTTTCCACAAATTTGACATAAAATCTTATCAGGCAAGCATAATAAAGAAATCCATGATGAAAATGTTACGGCAGGTGGCTGGCACTGCCTTAGATGTTTTATGCCATCTACTCTGGCTTGAGTTTGAGTACAGGCATGACAAATGTGTGGGAATGTAGCCGTTCCGAGGACCGAAATGGAACACCTCTCAGTTTCTCACACTATACTGCCATCGATCTGTCTGCCTCTGAGTCACCAGAAGTGCCAAATCAGTGGTTGGAGTAATGAGGAGCCAAAGATTCTGTGGATGAGCTTCCTACAGTCTTACCCGAAGTTAAAATAAAAGCTGCCTTTTATCTTTTTCACTCCACCACTCTCTCTCAGTTATATCTGATAAAAGCAATAAAATAAGAAACTCCAACACTTCCATCTATGGTGCCCTGCAAAATTTGAGTCCCAATTGAAGGTCTTTATCTCCTATCTAATTCCTTGCAAAGACATAGATGTGATGGGGGCAAAAGCATATCTTCAAAGAGAATGCAAGGGAATGCCAGGGGACAATGCAAAGAAAACTCATATTTCTGTGGTTAAAATAAAAACAATAAAGGTTTTTGGTGCCTTTAAGGGCAACTCCAAGAGAAGTCTACAAATCTACATTTTTTTTTTTGGTACTCTAACCAAAACTTAATCACTGCTAGTCATTTTATTGACTTTTGTGCCATTTTATGTAAAGGATGATATCTTGTGCCCATGTTAACATACCTCTGATGTAAATGGGACCATCAATCTTTATATAATTTTTGTACGTTTAATTTTATTAGATTACATATATATACTGTATGCCATTAGAATAAGTTCTGGGAAATTATGTTGGTTTGGATAGTAAATGTCATGAGGCCATCAATTCCCATTGTTGTTTTTCTTTTTCTACAGTATTTTTTACTAATATGTCAAGATTTGATCCAATGACATTATATTTTTCTTAAAGATGGATTTTTTATCTGCAACACAGGTAAGGTCTGTTTGTCTTGCCTTGAGAATTCATGAGAAAGTATGATGGAATTTTGCTGCCCAACAAATTTAATTGTTACACTTAAAATGGCAACAGCTTCTTTTCGCCTGTTTTAATGAAGACCATAATATCAGAAAATCCAGTAACTTCATTCAAGGGAGTTTGAAGATAACTTGCTTTTCTAAAAGTTGGATTTCAACTTATAAATAGCCTAGGTCTACATTTCATGATCGTTTTATAACCACAACCTAAAATTCAAATAACAGCTGTAAGAAAAATCAGTCCACATCCTGATCATTTGGAATTTCTTAAGATTCTTTCTAATGGAAGCATTGAAAAAAAGAGGAAACCAGGATTATATCTACCAGAATATGATGATATACAAGTAATATTGCTGAGATTTATGCACATGAACTGGATGAAGTAATGCATGCTAATAAATAGGGAAGAACTTATCAATGTCTTTTTCAGAGATTTATTTTGCCTTGAGAAGCAAAACTTAAACTATCTTTAACTGTAGCACTTACTTAAAGTATTTTTGAGTCATTTTTGCTTAACTTGGTGCATTGTACTTTGAATTATTTTACATTTTCTTTGCAAAATTTCTAAGCTCTGTCAGACTTAGTGGAAAGCATCTGTAAACATGTCTTGCTGCAAAATCCAAATCATATTTCGACCAAGTGCATCACTGTAATACATTTTGCCTTGATCCTGCTCCATCGTTGTTGTGACTGTTTCAAGTTGCTTTCCCGCTGCAAGGTGCCTCTGCTCCAGTCTCTGGTATTTTAAAGCCTCATGTTTGAGGTTTGAAACACAAAAAAATGATTAGAATAAATAAATACATTTGATATATTTGTCATTTTCTGTGTATTTCACAAGGTTCAGTTTTGGTCCGATCTATCCAGAGAACTTTTGCAACATTAGCTTTTGCAACATTACCGTTTGTGACGAAAACCATTTACTGATTAGATTATTTCTGCAATAAAATAATTTGCTACTAATCGTATTTATGTATAAATTCTATTTAATACATAAATTCTATGTATTAAATTGTAAAAACAAAAAATCTAAAAACTGCATATTGCTTTCTGTTCACATTAATGCCTTATACAGGCTGGTCTGTTATAGAAAGTCTCAGTGAAGTAAACAGTGAAGCTGAAACTTGTAAGAACATTTTGAGAAAGAGTTCCACTCCTACAATAAACTGTTAGAAAAATGGACTGTTATAGGACGTCCATTTGAAACAATATGTGCAATGTGTATAATCAGATACAGGAATAGCAGCTGTCAAAGCAATAAAGGAGAGGAATGTGACAGTGAATTAGATAATAATGACCTAAGTTAAAACATTTATTCTTGATTTTACCCAGAGCACAGGGTCAAATACAGGGTCAGCTTTGAATGGTCATTAACATTTTAATCTGGAATGAAATTTATCTCTAAAGAGGAAATGTTCCTTGATCATTATGATACCTTGTTAGCTTTTCGACTTTTTTCTTTCTTTTTTTCTTCCCTTCTTTTAGCTTGGCTATTATTAATAGAAGTTTAAACATCCTCAAACTTGTACTGTGCACTTACCAATCTTCTTTCTTTTAGTTCAATTTCCCATAATTTTGTCTTCTATTTAATATGAGTGTCCTTAACTTGGCTCTGCCTTCTCCACCAGAGCTCTGGTCTTCTCCCTCAGGACTCTGCTTCTCTCAGAGTATCTTATTAAAAATCCAAACCTTTTCTCTGTGTGCTTTTCACCGTTTTCTTACTGCTCCCAAACTTTTTTTTCCCTTTTCTCTTTAAACGCACATGCTTTGGGATAAGGTGAAAATTTAAGCCTGGTGTCTCACCCATGAACTCTTTACATTTGCAGCAATAACCATTTAGACTTACAGGACATAAACTCACTGGATTACCCAGAACTACCGTCACTTCATTTAATCTTCCTATTGAGTAACTTGTCACTCTAAAAAAAGAATCACTGCTCCCTGAAATTATGACACCTTAAAAATGCTTTTGATTATAGACGATAATAAATTTGCCGTGTTTACGTTCTAGTAACGTTTTTGATTATAATCAAAGTTTCTTCCCTTGATTTTATTGGTGAAATCTCTCAAGTTGCTCCTCTTGGCCAGCCAAGCGGCATACAGGTGATGGATATCAGATGATTCACAGTGTTGCCTCTGAATCACCAGCACTATGTTGCTATACTGCCACTGCTCAGAGAAATTAATATGAAGAGTTTGAGAGCGATGGCTACTGCCAGACGGCAGCATTCATAAATCATGAGTAATTCTAGCTGCACTTGTCGGACTTTCCATGTCAGTTTTTTTGGTGTGAAAAAATATTCACCTTGTTTGATTGTTGTCCTGGTGCATAACCCAAGTGTGCTGGTGCTTAAGATCATACAGGGGTCAGGTTTACATTGATTATCGAATTGTTCAGGTCCTGAACTGAATGTCCTGATTATGAAGTAATTTAAGTAAAAAAAAAAAACTGCTAGCTTTATAATCAAGTTGATGTGGTAACCCCCGAACAAGGGAGCAGCCAAAGTAACTCCTCATCATCATCTTCAAGACCCGAAGTAGAAAAGCTACGACGGAGTATTAGGGCCACACATGAAGAGAAAAAATATTTTTGCGATGACGAGATTAAACTCGACATGTCGACTTTAAAGTTGACATGTCGACTTTAAACTCGCCATTTCGAGAATAAAGTTGAAATGTCTTGTTGAGTTTAATCTCGACGTGTCGACTTTAAACTTGCCATTTCGAGAATAAAGTTGATATATCGTGGTGACTTTAATCTCGACATTCCAAAGTTTGGAGAATAGAGCAACCGCGCTCCACAGCTGCAGTCTGCTTTTTAAGAGTGAATGTAGTCTTTGACGTGCTGCAACTGTATAACTGTATAATCATCACAGAAAGTACAATTTGACCAAATCATCTACACAAGGCATGTCTGATTCTGGATTCTGTGCATGTAACCTGTGCAGCGGTTGGCTCTCTCGAACTAATTTCAACTTTATTGTCGACACGTCGAGATTAAACTCAACATGACATTTCAACTTTATTCTCGAAATGTGGAGTTTAATGTCGGCATGTCGACTTTAAAGTCGACATGTCGAGTTTAATCTCGTCATGGCAAAAATATTTTTTCTCTTCATGTGTGGCCCTAATACTCCGTCGTACAAAGCAGCCCAGACCATCATACCACCCTTTTATTTGGTAGTATTTTTCTTTAATGTCAGCTAAAACATTAAAAGAATGTTATTACACAAGTCATCAGAACAGAGTTTTGCATTTTCTGTTTTTTTTTTTTTTTAGCTTTGTTTGTTTTTCAGATGCGCTTTTCAACTTCCCCTGTCCCCCAGTGCCACATTTTTCCTCTCTTATTGTTGAATCTTAAACTATGACTTTAAACTAAATAATTTTAGAGGTTGCTCTAGATTCTTTTGTGATTCTTGGACATGTTCAATGCATCCTTGGAGTGATGATCACTGCTGCACTTTAAATGGTTATGTCCATTACACTGTTGGAAGCTGTAAGCAACTTCATTAGTTTTGTATACCCTCAGTGTATACAATAGTTTTTATTGGAGGAAAAAAAAAAAGTAAAAAAAAACAATCCCCTGGACTTTGTTTCAAAGTTTGAAGACATTTCGTTACCCGTCTAGGAGGATTTTTCAATTCAAAATGGCAGAAATAGCGTTTAGTTTGAGGCTTAATAGAGTGGATCAAAAAGAAAGTCTTATTTTGCCTTTGAAAACATGCAAAATGAACCGGACGACCGGGTCCATCCCTTAAGGGCAGTTGTTTGGGTTCTTTGTTAGTCTGCAATACCCAATACCTTTCTATGTCTCTGAAAGGGGGTCGATAGGGGGACTTATTGGCTTGGCTAAACAGGTGAGATAGTCTCACCAGTCAGTTCAAGGGTTACTGCTGCCACATATGTAAACCATATTAAGAAATGCCCACGTTATAACCAAGTCACTGAAGGTCTACACGTCTAAAGCTTGAGTACTCATGCATACCACGGAAAGAGCCCTTATCAAAACATGGAAAACATCTTCATCATACCTGACTTGTTTTTCATCAAGGGACAACCAAACATTTCCACATTTTTCAGGGTGGGTTTTTATAGCTTTTTTTCAAAAACTGAGTTTAGTTGAATTTTATATTTACCGTACTCAGATTATCTTTGTATGATATTAAAAATATATTTTCATAATCAATCAATCTTATCCCGTGTTTCTGTATAAAGAGTGTGTTGGTAGTGCAAAGGTGAATGAATTTGGATGATATGAGACTGATATGCAGCTGTCAAAGAGATATCGTGAGGATTTAACCAAGTTAACATTTGATCTGCAAGTAGACTCCTGACATGGCACAGCGCTCATCAGTTTATTTGGGCTATATGTTTACAACTCAATGGGTTTTAACAGTTTGTGGGGACAGAGAAACTGTCCCTTTATTGAACAGTGAATCTCAGTCCTTCATAGGTGGCCTTTGACAGATGCTGACATTGAATGGCCATGACGTGAGGGATAATGAATAAAGCACACATCTTACAATATTAGTATTACAGCATTATATTTTTCTGCACAGTTGGAATCTGCCCAAACACTATCCGTCATTTCATGTTGTTTGCTCTCTAGTTCATGTGCTTGTTCCAAAATCGCATTATCATGCTATGACTCAGCGGCTCTAGGGAAAGAATTTTCTGTCTTAAAATCACATCGGCCTGCACAAAACGGAGCTCATTTTCTATCTGGTCTGATCTTATGAAAGTAAACATGATTTTTTTCTTAATAATATTTGTGTGCGTGGGTACCTATATATCCATTGTCAGAGATCTTGGGATTGTAATACTTTGGTCACTACCCAGTGAAAGCTCTATTAGCTCTTAACCTCAGTGAACACAAAATGAGCTCTGCAAGTCACAGAGATTTCCCCTCGGCCCAGACATCATTGCTCTTGCGAGCTAAGTGCTAGTAGGAACATAACCCACATATGCTCAAAGGACAGAAAAATTGGATAGAATGATTAAAAGATGCCAAGGAAATTGACACAGTGACAAAATTAGAGTTTGCATAATTAAACCTTTGCTAATATTCTGGTCGACAACCAAATGCAGTCTCCAATTAAATTGTCATTAAACTCTGTGCTTCATGCATTTTGTAGCTTTTTCTCAAGCAAAGTTTTACATGGTATTTTTATGGTTTATTGATATATTAGTCATGGTTCCTGGCATTACTGCTGGTCTGAATTAAGATTCAACACACCCATCTGCTCTGCCCTGTTTCAAACAGCCTCCATCAGATTCACCTGCTTGCCTGACTATCTAACCAGCTCTCACTAGTGCCACATTATTACAAGCCATTGCTAAGCATTCCTTTTACCTGTCTCTCTGCCTGTTTCTGACCTGATTCTGCCACCTAATTCTCTGAGCCTGCCTGAAATCAATCAGACTTTTCACAGTGTGTTTTTGGATCTCTGACCTGTTTTCTGTGCCCTGACCTTGCTCCAGGATTCTCCTCTGTATTGTTTCCGTAACTCTGACTCTGGACCGACGCTCGGATTCCATAATCTGGTTTGTCCCTTTGATCATTCTGCCTGTCTCTGCTCTCATGGATCTGACCCTGTGCATTCCCCTGGACCAATGATTACCTGCCAAGGAAGGAAGAATTCCTCCAAAGCAACCTGGACAGTTTCAAGAATCCTCAGAGATTCATTAGTGACGTCACATCCATTTCTTCAGAAACTGTCAAAGTTTGTCATCAAACTCCAAGAAGGTTAATGAACCAGAATTCAACATTGGAAACATTGCCCTCTGTTACTGCCCTGTCACACAACTGTCCAATCTCCTTTCAGAAGTTATGGTTGTTGACTCTGGTGAATCCATCTTGACCTGCAGCAGTTTCATATTTTAATAAACTGTTTTAACGTTTTTTGCATCTGGTTGAATTATGGGTCTTCCATTTTCTGTCCGTTGCAAAATGGAAATACATTAAGAACCACATGTCCTTCTCAAAATATTAGCATATTGTGATAAAGTTAATTATTTTCATTAATGAAATGATTAAACTTGAACATTCATATATTTTAGATTAATTGCACACTAACTGAAGTATATTTTAGGTCTTTTATTGTTTTAATATGGATGATTTTAGCATAAAGCTCATGAAAACCCAAAATTCCTATCTCATGAAAAGAGCATATTTCATACGACCAATAAAATAAAACTGTTCTTAATACAAAAAAAGTCAACCTTCAAATAATTCTATACAGTTATGTACTCAATACATGGTCGGGAATCCTTTTGCAGAAATGACTGCTTCAATGCGGCGTGTCCTCTTTTGTAAGTCTCTTTTTCCATAGCTCCCTTCTAGGCTCCTCTGTCCACACCTGCTCCCAATCTACTGATTAGCCTGGTCTTTGTTTGGTCCCCCTTTTATACACCTCATGTTCAGTCACTGTTTACTGGTTCCTTGTTGTTTTTAGTTGCTTCCTCCTCTCTGGCTCCCAATGTGAGTTTTTCCTGATGTTATCAGATTTTTTTTATGCACTTTACAGTTCATCAGATCATACAGTGAAAATGATTCAAAGTTTTCTATCTAAGGAAAACCAGTTGATTGCATCGACTCATTGACTCGAATGCAATCCCTCACTCTAAGCATGCTTGTAGCGGCAGTGGAGAGGTAAAACTCCACTGGAAGAAACCTCCTGCAGAACTAGGCTCAATGTGAGCAGCCATCTGCCGAGGTCGACTGGGGTTCAGAAGCAGAGATACAAAAGGAAACTATAAAAGAAGGCCCCATCCACGAAACACACAGCCAGGCTGACGAGCTCCGAGTCAGCTCCCATGTCAGAGGATGAAGAGGGCACATTCAGCGAGTCACAGTCAGAGAAACAGCTCACCAAGCATGTTGTGAAGACATGCAAGCCACTGAGATGGGTACACTACCTCAGTGCGACAACCCCATCCCAACTCCAGCCAGGATTGGCCTAGTTATTGCCAGATCGCTGTTAATAAAACTTTTATTCTGAAGGATTTCTTTACCTCTTATGATGAGATTTTCTCTACCTCACTGAGACATGGCTCTGGTTTTGGTGCTTTTACTGGTAGACTGCTGTTATTTTAACCCCCCTCAAGTTCTGGACTTAAGAGGCGGAATCAGTTTTGCTGGTATGCTCTGAAATGTCGGACTGGAATTTTCTAGGGACGCACAGCAATTTCCAGTGAAGAGGCAACCGTCAAATCTGCAGATGCGTCAGAGGTATAAGTTGGCCTTTATTGTTGTTGTTTGCACCATTCATGTTTGCTGACCCTGTATTACAGGGTCATTACAGACCGTGTAATTCAGTGAAAGGGTGGAGTCAGAGTAAAAAAAAATATGCAAGATGGAGTGACTCCAGTGGCTCGAATTTCGAGGGGATTTTGCTGGGTGTTGGAGGGAAATGGGCTGGCATTCTGCTGGCGTTTGACTGGCTAGGGCCATTTTGAATGCCTGCTACTGTATTAAACACATTAGCCATGACGATGATGATGATGCAAACAATGAATCCTACTCTCCTCCTTGATCTAGATTCAAAGCATGACAAAACATCTATTAAACTTAAAATTTTTACAGATCATATTTCTTCATATCATGAGTGGTTGGTTGAGCTACTTGTCATTTTTATGCGTCTAAACCAATCTGGCTCTTCTCTTCTGACTACCTCTGCACAACAGCAGATATTTCTGTATATCTGAATTCTCCCATTTTGGTCAGTATGTTTAGTTTGAACTTGACCAGGTTCTCTTCACCACATCTGTGTTTAAATGCACTGAGTTGCAACACTGTTGCTGTAGCCGGCTGGGTCATGGGGGACTGGTTCCTATTTCCGGCAGTCTATGGGGAAATCAAACGCACACCCTGGACAGGTCACCAGTCTATCACAGGGCAACAAAGAGACACACAATCATGCACGAACACACACACCTACACACTCACACACACCTAAGGTAATTTAGAAATGCAAATTAACTTAACAGTATTGTTTATGTACAGTACTATGGAAGGAAGCCAGGGTACCCAGGGAGATTCCACACAAGCATACAGAAAATGCAAACAACCTACAGAAGGAAACCCAGGACCTTATTGCTGTAAGGCAAAGGGGCTAGTAAATGCAGAACAGTTGCTTAATTCCTTAATTGTGTTAAAAAAATTATACTGGTCTATTTCCAGTCTTTCCTTTTCCAGTTTTACAAATATTTGTTCAAAACACTGAAGGGGGTTAAATATATAATCATGTATCTTGCAGCATATATCCTGTAAAAAAGAAAGTAGAAATTGCTTTTGCTGGATAGCTTTAGAAGTTTAACTCTAATTTAATGTTAATATGATTGTTTTTTATATTGATGATGTTGCTCAGGTTTCTTTTCTGTATGGTTTAGCCGTTCACTTGATAAACTTACAATACAATTGCCACATCTGTCATTAATAGATATTTTGTTTCTTGAGACATTGTTGTATTCAGTTGCTGTAAATGTACCGTCTTTTGTGACCGTGCCTCCTTTGAGTAATGATTTTATTTTCAGTGAGAACTATAAGTAAATTGAATATAATAAAATAATGATGATGATGACAAATAATAACTCAGGATAAAGATACCCCCAGAGGTGGGACCATGCCATACTGAAAATATTTCATACTCCTCCATGTTTCCATTCTTATAGACTCTAAATGGTGATATCTAATGAAATAGCAATGTTTTCTGCAACAACTGCTCAAGGTGTCAGTACTTTCAGCATAACTTATAGTAAAACTCTGTTCATTCAAGCTAAAACTTCTCAGTTTCTCCTGGCTTCATTCCTTCCCTTTTGAAATATCCTGTTCTTCCCACATTAGTTGACAAAGAGGCTTGTTTGGGAATCAGCTTTAAAAGAAATGTATTGAAACAGTTTTTTTTTTTTTTTAAGCTGATTTACAGACTAAGCAGACAAAGAGGCATGAGTCATGTATAACATGTCAGAATGTTTCCGACTGGCTGTCTTTGTTCAGTTGCCTCTTAGAAGATGCATGTGGGTTGCCTTTTGTAGGTTGTGAATGTGTTTGATCAATTAACATAACCTTGTGACATGTTGGTCAGGCTGTGTATGATAAGAAGCAATGGGCTGACAAACATTCAGGATTGAAGGGTTAATAGTGTTTGCTGTGCTCTCACCTATAAGAATCTAGAGTCTTAAGAGGTGATTATGAAACCTTTACAGTTGCAGCCATTCATAATGGCCCTTCCCAGTCAAACACCAGCTGAATGACAGCCCACTTCCCTACAGATCCCAGCAAAATCCCCTCAAACTTCCAGACACATGCCTTCTCCTGGGCATGCATATTCTTTTTACTCTGACTCCACCCTTTCACTGAATTACAGGGTCTGACCAGGAAAAAGCATTTCTCTTTAGATTTTAATATCCACAAATTAAGACAAAGAATATTTTAGCACAAATATTGATGTTTAAAAAGGAATTGTAGGGGACCAGCCAAGGGCTCACCAAGGAAGTTGGGGCATTTTTGAATGGCTACTTCTGTAGTAAAAAATGAAGCAAAATTTGTTTTTTGTTTTTTTTTATGTAGCATGACGTTTTGGAACAGATTTATCTCAGGATATGACTTATCAAACTTTCCTACATTTTTATTCAAAAGGCATAGGTAGCTGCACATTTACTATTTGGCTGCAGGGGTCACTACTGGGCAGTAGTGCACTTAAAAGGTGGTCTCTCAAAAAATACTCCCTAAGTTTTCAGTCTATGAAGCTAAATGTCCAAACTGTTTAGCTGTTTCCAAGTATCTAACACAGATTTATGTCCGCCCTGCAGCTAAACATTTAAAGTCTAATTTGCAATATCACTTACAACTCCACCACACTCATTGGCGCTTCAAAATAAGTGAAAAGCTTTAAAATAAACGTCTTTTTGAAAAAAGTAAGATTTAATTAAAAAAAATTTGCTGTGGATGCAGTTCAAGCTAACAAATAACGCCCTGTTACCTTGCTGCAACATGTTTCAATTCCTGACATGTAGCTTTTCCTTTCTTAGTGGTCTTTTTATGCTTATCCAAAGCAAACACGGGTTTTCTAAAAATGCTTCCTCCCAGAGTAAAAAAAATAAAACCCTGCATGTTTGTTTCACTAGACAAATCTTACCGGACCTTAAGTGTGATAATGTATTCTAGGTTGTCGTCTTTACGCTGTTACTGTAGACTGGCGCTCACACCAAACCCACCACAATGCTGCTAGGATTAACATAACCATTGAGGCTGTAGTTGCAGACGGCATACAAACGTTTGAGGTTCTGTTCACTTCTCCCACAGTCCAAAAAAGTATTTTTACCTCTTAAGTAAAACAACAAGTATTTAGAGTTTGAAATGAATAATTGAAAGAAGCAATAGACTTCTACAGTAAAGATACTTTCACATTTAGCACTGACTTTATCCAGATATATCATGTAACCCTAAAGTTATATTTCAGTCCTAGAGGGAAAAAATGAACATTTATTAGCATCATTTTACTTCTAACTTCAGACATCTCTGTATTCAGCGGTAGCACTTTACGCCTTGGCTGCTACAAATGTAGCTGATTTAGAGTCAGTTGCTGCACATTCATCCCTCTTAATCTTGTTTGTTATCAGGGTTTTGTTCTAAGGAGCCTTATAGGACTTAGTGAGTGATGCCCTGTTCTCTCTGAGAGTGTGCAGCATTAATAACACAAGGTAATTAGTTATTATCTATTGACTTTATCTAGTGACAAAACCCATGGCATTACCAGTAAACTGAACAAGCATCAATTAAGTCACAACCTCACCCTGTTCACATTTGTACAGTGGAAAGTATGACAGGTGAAACATAATTAGGTATTAAATTGTATATAATTGACCATTGAGTGAAACAGATTCACAGCATGTTTCATATATCATATGTTAATTCATGCAGAACAGCAGTAATCCATCTTATGCATGCTTGGCTGCATGTTTGTCTCACCCTGTACCATGTTAATTTATACTTCTGTTTTCCTCCAATGGGTCACATTTTTCAGAGCCACCTGTTCCCATTTACAGTGGGATCACATATTCTCACAGATTTCCCTAACGCAACAATCTGTTGACTCTGAGTCTACCTGCAAATATTGAACTCTTTGTAATTCATGTTTTCCTAGACTTGTGTAATCTAGCTGACAAGAACAAGAGGAAAAGAAATGAACAAGGATGAAATGGCTCAGGAAACAGTTTTGTTCCTCTTTTATTTGAAATCCCCAGTGTTCATAAAGTGATCTTTTAAGTTCTTATTTGCAGTCAGTGTGCACATCTTGAAATATCAGACTTGCTGGACCGAAATTGGACATCGATCAGGAACAAGTGCAGAGCAATAACAGAGCTGTTATAGTGACTTACAAAACTGTGCATATGCCTTGAACTTTTTCACATTTTGTCATTTGAAAACTACAAACTTAAGGTTACTGTAATGGAATTTAGTTTTTTTTTTTATATATCATAAAGTTACTTATCATAAGAAAAGGACAATTGTGCCTAGTTTAAAAAGATAAAAAGAAAATTTTATTTCAAAATGTCGATGCATTTGTGTCATCCTGGTGTTATAAACCCTACATCTTTTTATATAGTAACATTTATGCAACTATACCTGTATGTCTCAACTAAATCACTGCTTTTGAACAGTGGCTGAGAGATGCAAAGGCACTGCGAACACAAAAATTAGACGAGCATGCACAAAAAAAATGCAAAAAATAACACACAAAACATGCAAAGAAAAGCACTACAAAAGATAAATTATGTAATAATAACAAATACAGAGAAGCAAATGCAAAAACATAAACATACTAGAAAGTAGTGGCTGATGATCTATGAATAAGGGAGGCTTAATTGTGTTAAAGAAATCCATTTGGTATGTATTGCTTTAACAAATAATGAAACATAAACACATCTAACAGGTAAAAATAGCTGACATAAGCATTTGAAGATATAAACTTATTTTCTTTTCTTCACAGTGTGTTTATAGTGTGTGGTGGATGATTTAGGATTCAGTTGGATTCAGTTTCTTTATGCAAGGTCAAACTAGGCTGTTTGTTACTTGTATTAGAGGTTAGAAAGCATGCCAAAAAGTTTTCCCCGCTACCATTACAAAATTAAGTGTTTTATGTTGGCAACATTATGGAGCTGGTTTTAAAAAGAAAATAGCACATTTATAAAATAAAAAATAAAAAAAGCTGTTTTCAATATAAAATAGGGATTATGTTGTGAGCATGTTTCCTAAGTCACTGTGAGCCTTTGTAACAAAATGTCAGCGTAGAATAGAAACAGCATAGAAATCTGTCAGAAAACTGAAAAAGTATGTACATAAGTGTTCCATAATGGATAACAATCTAAAAACATTGTCAAAGAGTTAAAGAGAAAAGTCTAAAAAAAAATACAGAAAACAATACAAAGGGGAATGATCAATGACTCCTTATTGATGGAAAGATTATTTTTTCATGGGAAAGGTCATACTCTACTTGTGGGCCAATACGCTCAATGTCTGTATTTACTTTTTAAACAACATATTGGTGAGAAAACCTTACGGTACCTTTGCTGAATGATGAAACATCTTTAAACCACTTTCCCTCAGTATACCTGTCATTCTCAAGCTGACAACACACAGATTCTCTCTCATAACTACACGTGTGTTAGGCAGTCTGACATGATGAATTACACCAGCTCACCTCACGGAGACTCAAAAATGGCATATTGACAAGATTCAGTGGAAGAGGCTGCCAGGAGACCTCTGGGGGTGAGAGTAAAAATAGCGTGAAGTAGGGATATCAGCTGAAAATGGGCAACTTGGTTGGCCTGTCATCAATCAATTGGAACACCTGCTGTCAATGTGTTTCCTCTGTTACTGCGTGTTCCTCCCAGCATTCCTAATCCACTCCTGCAGTAGATATCCATGTTTTCTGCGTTTCCTCTCATCATATTGCAGCTCACCCTGATGGATTTATGAAGCCAATGGCTCAATCATCCATTTGTCTCGTTTGAATTATTGCCTAAATTATGTGTTTTAGTAACTAACTGCCTGATGAATGTAAGGGGCCCAATGGAATCATTTTGCACTGATGTTGATTGTTAAAGCTGATTTAGCATTTATATGATGAAAGCAAGTGTGCTTAAAAAAATGAAGAACGCACATCTTTTTTTCTACACGCTATTTTCAGTTAATCTATTCTTTCTGTAAAAACTGACAGCTGTTTAATTTTTTTTATTGAACTTTTATTGATTTTAAATATCTGCAATTAACCCATCCCCTTGGGGAGCAGTGGTTTCCACTATGCGGGGTTAAGGGTCTTGCACAGGGACGGCTGTGTGGATCGAACCCGGTACTTGCAACCTTCTCAGAGCACAAGCGCACTGCTCTAACCACTGGACCAACACTCCCCTTCTCTTTCTTTTTTGCTGAACTTATAGATTTCTAGCGTTAACCGTAACAGATTTTTTACATAGTTTGTTTTCATTTTTTAGCTGTCTTTTTATTCTGATACTGTATTGTTAAACTTTTAAAATGTAGTAATCTTTAGATTGTATACAGTTGTGTGTATATTTTAGCCCTTTTTCAATTCAATTCAGTTTATTCATATAGCCCCAATTCAAAAAACATGTCATATCAAGGCACTTTACAACTCTACCAGATCATACAGTCAAATTGATTCAGTTTTCTATCTAAGGAAAAACAGTTAATTGCATCGACCAGTGGCGGCCGGCCCATAGGGGGCGCTGGGGCACCGCCCTCCCTGATAAGAAGAGAGAAACGTAAAATATATTTTTAGAAATTAACTCATAAATGTCAGTTTTACTCTCTAGAGTGTGTACCTATAAGCAAAACAAATTATATAAACTACATTTCCCTATCTACTGTCATTAATTTGGGGATTTCCACAGACAGACTCCTACCGTCTCTGTTCTGGGGGCTGTGATCAGACTGACCCACATTTGCAGAGAATCTGTCAATCATGTACTATTGCTGGGTGAATTTAATGGCCAATCAGCGTCTCGGAACTTTATGGTCTTGGGGCTCTGAAAATACTGCACTTTAACAGGCTTCTGAACCCAAGCGCAGGTGCAGACAATTAAAGGGAAGATGGCGAATGTAACGAACGAGATGCAGCTTCCACCAAATTCGGTGAGATCCTTATTTATCTACCCGTTTGCCAGAAGAACATCCCTGTTGTAGGATATGAACATTTCATGTCATGGTTATTGTGACTGTGACGAATCCACCTCGTCGCTTAAAACAACCTCTCTAACTTTGCGCGCCACACACACATTCCTGTTATACTGTGTTTGTGAGGACCAATACACTCGCGCTGAGACCAGTAGCTCCATTAACTTAAAACACACAAGCTCTTCCTGGTTACCTGCTGGCATATTGAGGGTGCACACTTAATATTTCAGTGGGGTTAGCCGTGTGTGTGTGTGTGTGTGTGTGTGTGTGTGTGTGTGTGTGTGTGTGTGTGTGTGTGTGTGTGTGTGTGTGTGTGTGTGTGTGTGGGTGTGTGGGTGTGTGGGTGTGTACGTGTTTATGCTATGGGGACTTGTCATCTTCAGTCTGGCTGCGTCTTTGCTGGGTTCAAACCCAGTTTGGTGTAATTGAATAAGTCAATGAATCTGTGTAAAAGAATTAAGTTGTAAAAATTATTTGTTTGTTTTTGTACATCAATTGTTTGTGGAGGTAATATATGGACAAAACTGATTAATGAGAAGAAATGAGAAATAAGAGAGCCTGAGGTGAGGGGCTTAAACTATTTAATGAGGGCTGTGGGAAGAAAAGCGGCAATTTTTGTTTTCTGTTTCTTTGTTATATTGCTGGTAACTGGAGGGAGGCTGAGGCCCAGAGTATCTTGTATATGTTTAGTTTCTTTTGCACCCTGTTTTGAGTTTTTGAGCTCAATAAATCACCAACACCGGTAACCCGACTGAGACTGGATTCTTGGAGGCCAAAGAACCCCGTCACAGTGACCCAAATCATCACTGTTACTGTTATTATATAGTAAATTAAATCATTACTGTTAAATTGTATGTATTGTCCAATTGTTTATTTGAATTCTTATTCCGGATTAGTTGGAGACATACACTAGGCTATATCAGCCCCACCAAAAATATTTTTCACCAGCCGCCACTGGCATCGACTCATTGACTCAAAGGCAATCCCTCACACTAAATCCTTTGTAGCTACAGTTGAGAGGAAAAACTCCCTTTTAACAGGAGGAAACATCTGGCAGAACCAGGCTCAGTGTGAGCGGCCATCTGCCGAGGCCAACCGGGGTTCAAGGAGACAGAAGCAGAGAAACAAAAGGCAGCTGTAAACCAGCTTCAGGAAACACACAGCCAGGCAGAGCTAGCTCCTATGTCAGAGAATGAAGAGAGCAGATCCAGCCAGTCACAGTCAGAGAAACAGGACTACACTGAAAAACAGGCCGAACTTGAACATCTATAAACAGAGGTATTGATGGCAGCAGCGCAGCTGATATTTTTCTCAAGGATGGAGTCACAGCCAAACAGGAACAGACCAGATGAAGCTACTATGAGACAAACCAGAGAGAGCATAACTTTAGCGATTGAAGTTACAAATTCTGCAGCACGGGAGAATAAAAATAGAATAAAGCAGAATGATGAAAAACGGGGCCCCTATTTCCTCCAGCAGTCTAAGCCTATAGTTTTCAGCCTACCTATAAAAGTACATAGAGTGTCTGCCTCATGGACTAAAGCTGGTTGGTTCCACAGGAGAGGAAACAAAAACCATTTTTCTCTTATTTATTGCTACTGTTATTGTCATGAAGCGAGGACAGAAGGACCCAGTATTTAGGGAGAGCAGACAGGATCAGGTGCAGACGGGGGGCTCAGTGTAAGAGGGTAGCTGAGACAGGACGTGGAACCAGAACTGAATGCAGGACCTTTAAACCGGTCTCCAGCTTGGAGCCAGGCTTACTTGGATAAAAACTGAACTTACCTGCGTACAGAGCCATAAACCTAGAGGGGAGGAACAGTGGACGATCAGGCGACGAGACAGACACAAAACTCTTTTTCCCCTCTTTCCACTGGCCGCCAGGATCCACGACAAGAACCGGTATCAATTAAACAGAACTGGACAGACTAACAGAAAAACAAATAATGATCTGGCCCCAAATGCTCTGGCTAAACAGAATACAAACCAAAGGAAACAGGTGAGAGCAATAAATGATAATTGAGGCAGGGAGGGAAAACGACAGGTGAAAGAAATAACCAATTAAGGGAGAGCAAACAGGCCAGATCATGACAGTTATACCAAAATAATTGCCTCTTTAAATATGTGACCCATGTGATGAAAAATTTATGAAATAAGAAGACATTATGGGTGAACACATAAAGACAACAAAGTTTTTTTTATTATAGTTCCAGGTTTCCTCCGGTGTAAACAACGCCTCTCAAAATATCTATAAGGGGTGCCACATTATGGAATAGCGTATGTATTGAAAAAAACCCAATCTAAACAGACATTAAAAAAAAAAGTTATATAATTAGACGAACTGGTTGGTTCCAAAGTCACCAGCTGTACCAGTATAAAACACAAAAAAGTTGTATTCATCTTCAAATAAAGGCTTTCTTTACCCAGTCCTATTTAAGCCTGGCAAAAAGTTTTGCATTAGATGTAAACAACACACTAAACATTGTTGTACACCATCAGTGGCCCTGGTGAATGGTTAGAGGGCTGGCTAAATAGAAGTTGGAGCAGTTGGATAAAATGAACGGTAATGACAAAATTGTGGAGTTAGGCAGGTGAAATGAGTTACCAGTGTCAAGATCATGACAATTAGAGTTTTGCAGTTAACATCTTTATATTTTTGCATCGTATGAGAGTTACATCATATGCTGCACCTGTTGACTCCACCAGTAGTTTACATTGACTGCCGTTAAGCCATATATCTGTATCATTATCTAGGCAGTATCTATGAAGATTTGCAATTCTTATGAACACGCTCACTTATGCACAGGTGGAATGCATCATGTTTATGACATTTACTGCAGTTCAGATAATTTGTTGTATCTTATGTAGTGCATTCGTAGGAACCCACAGTGGGAGAAAAAGTACGAGAAATTTACAAAATGAATATGAAAAATGTGTTGAATATGGCCCAATGATTTGATGCAATCAGCTGTTTTTCCTCAGTTAGAAAACTTAACCAATCTCACTGCATCAAGAGAGAGAGACCACTCATCCCATGAGGTAAATTTTTTGGGGGGGTCAGTTTAAGGACTTCGCTGTGATTTGAGTTAATATTGTAATAAATAAGAAAAAATAATTGAACTTTATTGATCTCGCATTGGAAAATGTTCCTCTGCATTAACCCCTCCCCTTGGGGAGCAGTGGGATGCCACCATGGTGCGCCCGGGGAGTTAACAGTCTCACTCAGAGGCCCACAGTGGCAGTCTGTGGGAGTGGGGCTCAAACTCGGAACCTCAGGATTCCAAGCTGTATGCCCGAAACACTAGGCCACCTCTCCCCAAAGATTTAGGGTAAGATATATATTGTTATTGGTTGGGGTAAAGGCCAATAGCAATGAATGCAAAGTGAATGGAAGTTATTGGAAAGTCCTCATCACCTTTATGCTATCTTGCATAAATCCATTCACAGTCTGATGTCCTTTTACCCCACAGAGCCACCTGGGAGTTTCCTATTTTCATGTCAACCTGTTTTTTTGTGTTCATCTGTGTATTGAACTCTGATGGCACACAGATCATTCACAGGTTATTTAATCAATTACGCTTATCAGTAGCAACCTTTAAATGTTGCTAATAGGCCTAATATTTGCGAATCTGATTTTGGTTAGATTAGGATCAGAAAATCTTTTAACACTCTGATTGAAATTTTTTCTCTGGTGTGCTATTTGACTTTAGAGGAATAAAAGGCAAGGATCTGAACTGTCATTATCGCTCCAATCTCCATCCCAGAAAAATAGCATTGGCCTCACCAGCCCTCCGATTACTGGGCTGCAGAGATGAAGATTATGTTAGGAAGGGTAGGTCTTTAATCTTGCTTTTTGTAGAGTGTACCTTGTTTGAAGATCAGTAATGTAATGAGAAATCTTTAAACGCAACTCAATCTTTACTTACAGTACACAAAACAGTAACTCAAAACGACATTTTAGTTAACATTATGTTTTCTTGCAGATTTTAATTCATGTAGTAATATCTAGATATAGATATTCAATCTTTCTTTCTTTGCATAATCATTTTGGTTCACACACAAAAATAACTTTGTGGTGAAAAATCTTTGTTTTTTTGTGAAATTTGAACAAACCCTTATAAACCTAAAAATAGCGCATAAAAAAAAAAAAAGTACAAAGGAATATGTTTGAAATAAAATCTTTAAAAAAACAGACATTATCAAGAACATCATTAAGCTGGATTCGCGGTGCTTAAATTGAAGTCATAATGTTTCTTTTTTCTGCTCTCAACAGTATCAGGCTTAAAAACTGTAGTGAGGACAATCATGCCTTGAGACATGACTGATATATTGGCATTGGAAGTGACAAGTTTGTATCCTCAGCTAACAATTGAACTGAAAAAGGGTAGAAATAGCCGCCCTTTTAATCTTAATGGCACCAATAGTGACCACAATGGTCCTTTTAACGTGATTGTTCCATCTGAAAGCCTGATACTTTCCACCCATTTTCAGATCAGAAAAAAAACTTTTGGACATCTTCAAAAACAAGAGAAGAGGTTTAGTCACTTTCAAATGCAGCACCTTAGATTGTTACATCCTGAGTGAATAAGAACGCAAAACAAAGCATCACACTGAAATAACTGAATAACTCACAGTTGATATTTTTTGCTATCCTCACAATTTATAAAAGCCAAACTTCAACTGTATTTGAGTAGTTTTGATTTAAGAAATGTATTGAGTTGTATTTGAAATAAATGAAATACTGAGTAATAATTAAACAAAAGGTCTGTAAAGGTGTGTCTTTCATTTATTTGGAGGAGCAACCCTGTTTTTGCCTTTAATTGCTGTGATGAGTGGGGAAAAAGTATGAAGATGGTTATGGAATAAATTAATGAATGTTTTAGTGCTTATGGCAGGCTGTTTTGACATTTATTAGCTTGACTGAATGTGTAATCCAGATGTCTCAAATGCATTTCTTCCTAGTCAAAATAAGAGTGAGTTACTGCTAGTCAAAATTACTATTTCAGATATCAAAAGATAGAGCCTCATTGTTATTTTGAATGTATTTCAAAACATGTTTTTTAGTACCTAAAACTGCATATTATTTAGGCATTACTAAAGTTTTGATATCTGAAATTCCAATTTAAATAGTCATATATCAATAGTTGATATCTCTAATTATATTTCTACTAGTAGAAATATATTTTTGCTGTCAATAATTGGATTTCTGGATATCTGTAATGTTAAATTCATTATTTAATATCTGAAATAGTAATTCTGACTAGCAGTAACTCTATTATTGAAATCTGAAATTAGAATTCATCCTCGTCAGAATTCAGTTTTAAATAGGAAGAATGTTATTTAAGATATCTGTAAGTAAAAGCCCAATACACGTGAATGGGAAATGTGCCGACCTTTGTACTAATAAGAATCACATTTAGGATATCTGAAATGTCATTTTGACTAGGAAGAAATGCATTTGAGACATCTGGATTATTTTCCAGCTAATAAATGTCAAAAGGACCACTTAAAATTTGTAAAGATTTCAAGGTATCTGAAAGTTTTTACTTACTTGTACATTTATAGTTTTTCAGCCTAAAATTAAATTTTTGCTGGCAAAAATCTGATTTAGGATATCTATATGTACAGTTCTGACTAGTAGGAATGTAGTTTTGACCAGGAAGACTCTTATTTTAGAGATCAACAAATGGAACAGCAGCACTTCTAATATATGTCAAAACAGCCTGCCATCGTTGCTGCTCTTTAGCATAGAACTTTTGCACATACTGTAGTATTTTTGTCAGGCATCTGAAAATAACCACATAGCTATTTACTTAAATGGAGTTTAGGATTATCCAGATTTTGGGCAAACATTTTCAAACATTATACCCCAGAAAAAATAAAACAGATAAGAAAATAAAAGTATACAAAGAAAGAGATAGGCATCGGAATGACTAATTAAGCAATTAAGACAAACATTGTAAACATATTAAATGAATAAGTTAATTAATTTAAAGGTGAATGAATAAAGTTAAATAAAATATATTATACAGTTATTTCTCAGTTTTAATTTCTCAGAAGATACTTCTCAAAACGTCATCCAGACAGTCAGTTCATCAAGCTTATGATCCCAACTTTAAATATATATTTTTTCAGTTGTTACCACCTATAGCTTAGCGGTAGCAATAGGAATCCAAGTTACAGCTGGCTCGAAAATGACCAGGCCCTCAGGGTTTTACCACTGCCACTCGTCGGGGCTGAAGGGGAATATACAATTCTGAAGAAGGAGAAACCAGGGCCGGGGTGCATAGCTCACTTCTGGATCTACTTCTCTGATTCGTTGACACTTTGTAATGAGCTGAGAAAGTTCAGATTTTCCAACTCCAGAGTCTGCAGCTTTGGAACTACGTCAAACAATTGAAAGCTTAAAGTGGAAATTAAACAGTCAACTAAACTAATTGAATTCATGGGATTATCTCAAATTATTAGTAAGACACATAGTCGTAAGTTGTAATAGGAACATAGTGCCCTTGCAACAGAGATAAGCACTACATTGATATGATTGTGACAGCAAGCATGTTCAAAGCTTGGAGGAATGGGCTGCAGGTAGGGGGGCTGCACATTGATTTTTTCCCAAAAAATAATTATTGTCTCTTATATTTTAAGGAAATCTTTAATCAGGTACAATAGCAAAAGGCCTATGCTGGTCAGAAAATGTTTTACTGTATGAAAGCACCTGTTGAATACATATGCTGCTAAGTACATTACATTAGGGTTACATTTTTTTATTCAATTTCCTTCCTTTTACTGTCTAAAATATTCATACTTGGAAATAATATAATACTTGAAATATTTTTTTCTGTGTGTATTACTTATATCTCAATTTTAAATTACTGACAAAAACTAGCTTTATGGTAATAGCCCTTTATAAAGCCACTGAATTTAGATTTAAACCGGCTGCAGGGTGAGAATCTCAATTTATCTCAGATCTTTTGTCGGAATCCTGAGCTGGTGCAAATACAGTGGAAGATGTGAACTTCAGAGGGCGTTGCTAAGGCAACAGCAGTTCTGAGGCATCCTCTAACAAGTTGCATGAGAATGCAGTCCGGGTTGTTGCATAAGACGGGATTTTCTCTCTTCCTTTCGCTCACACACACTTGTGGGGCTTTTCCTGGGGCAGAATTTCCCATTCAGCATGATTTATTCATAGCTAGATCGCTCTGCCAGATTTACAATTGTATCATGTAAATGCAAACCCCCGCCCCGCCATAGAGCAGTTTGTTTGAACCAGGGTTTGCGTGGGGGGAGCAGAGGCATTGTTGGACTTCCGGTTTGTTTCTGCATTTGCTTTGATGGGAAAGAGGGCTTTAAAGGAATTAGGCGGTTTAGACTGTTGGTTGAATCACACAGAACATGAAGATAGCACATCGTTTTTGGCAGCGCTAAGATGTGTGGGATAAAATTATCATACCAAATATTGAGGTCAAAAGTTTTCCAGCCCTAAGAAGTTAGGGCACATAGTAGCCTTAAAATTTGTAACTCTAAAGAGATTGTTTTCAAACTTTTCATCACTATATCGTTCCATCCCCTTTTTGACTGGCAGACAGAGAGGAGAGTAAGGAGGAGTGCTGAGCATAGCACAGATAACACACTCCAACGTTGGCTGACTTACGATAAGTATTTCGAAGCTCAGCAGCTTTTCTTTATCGAGCCGCTGTAATCTTTTTTCTCCTAAATACTTTATGGAGGCATTCAACTCACCTCAGCATATGTCAAATTGCGTGCTAAAGAAGAAAAATACAATTGTTGTTCAAAAGACTGTAAGTTGCCTTATAAAATGTGAATAGATTAGTGCAGAGAGTGATAGAGAGGACTATTCATATCTGCTAATTTAGTTCTACTCTTGAAGGTGTTATATCTATCAACTCCCCCCTGTAAATGCAGCTCCACGTATAAATGTCTCCTCTTAAGCATTGATGTTGACTCTAGACACTTCCCACTTGCCTCTGCTAGGTCCTCTTTGCTTTAATCTATTCCTCCATGCTCTACCACATACTTCGAACCTACTGTGAGAAACACCGTGGGATGTAATGTTTGATTGCCAAGCAAGAATGGGAACGGCAGTGTTCTCTTTCCAGTGCTTACAATGTGTGTTAGCATTACAGTATCACATGCAGACTGGTACAACAGTAAGCATATAAAGTGATGGTGCTAATGTCGCCTGGAGGTGGTGTCAAAGGAGCGTGCAAATAAAGACCAGAGTCCATATTTTACTTTGTAGAGTATGACACCCTTGTTTATGGAAGCAAAATCCCAGCCAAGAGGACTTGCAATCAGACACTGTTTATGATGAACAACATTTAGGGAGATGGCAGACAGAACCAAAAGAAGGGACTAAAAGAGTGAAAAAGAGTAAACAGTCTTTCTGATGAAGCCGAAAATCTAACCCAAAACAAGTGTGATATTAGATACTCACTCTAGGTTTGCAGAGCAGAAAAGAAAGTAACCTGAAACAGACCAGATCACCAAACCAGGCAATACAGAACAGAAAACTACAACTAATGTGAATTGCTTTAGACTAGAAGCAATCTTTGAAAATATTGGAATAACTTTAAAAAAATTCTCAAATCTTCAAATGTATAGTAAAAAAAAGTGCATGTTTTTGCATTTATATTGTTAGAACATTTCCTCTTGGTCAGTTGTTTCTTTATCCTAATAATGTAATACATTTGTAATACATTTTCTTACAGTTCAAAAGCCTGTTTGTTTCCTCTTGAATTGATTTTAGGAAAGATGCATTCATGGTTTAAACAGCAAAGTATCTATTAATTATACATTTATGAGAAAAAGACCATCTGCCTGTGGCACAACACTATAATGAATGCATTATATATTACTTTAGAGGCTTAAATGTTTTTTTTTGTAATGAATTGACATGGGAGCTGGCTCATCTGCCTGGCTGTGTATTTCCTGGGACGCCTGTGGAGCTCGTCGACAGATTCCTTTTGTATCTCTGCTTTTGTCTCCTTGAACCCCTTGTCGGCCTCTCAGATGGATGCTCACACTGAGTCTGGTTCTGCTGGAGGTTTCTTCCTGTTAAAAGGAAGTTTTCCTCTCCACTGTCGCTATAAGTATGCTTGGTGTGAGGGATTGCCTCTGAGTCAATGGGTCTATGTAATCAGCTGGTTTTCCTTAGATAGAAAACTTTGAACCTGTCTGCCTGCATGATCTGGTTGAATTGTAACATGCCTAGAGATGACGTGTTGTGAATTGACGCTATATAAATGAATTGAATTCAAAACTTTAGAACTATTTTTCTGTTTTCCCCTTGTCTGCTTTATTACCTATTTTTATTCTTAGGAGTCACTCTGCTCACCCTTAGAAATCCTTTCTCACCCTCAGTCTTACAATTCACACTACCTCTTATCTAAAATGTGTTTCTGTAGTTTTTTTATTTATTTATTTTTAATGGCTCTATATTAAACCTATCCTTCTCTAGGTTGAGTACAATTCCTGCAGGTCAAACTTCCTCTGTTACTAGACAAAACATCAGCTTTCAGCTCTATTTTCTCTTCATAGAGCTCTGTTTTGAGAGACCTTTAAGAGCACAACAGGCACTCTTGAAAGTAGTGTAGAGTCAAACTGTCATATTGTCATTTTACTGGCTGGAATTGTGAGCAGGGAGACCTTTCAATCTGTTCAAAGCAATGATGTCCAAACTTGTTGCAACATGGGCAAAAAAAAAAAAAAAACAGGCTAAATGTGATTGTAGGCAACAAAAAATATTCTTTATAAACTCTAAAAATATGAAATCTTTTTTTTTTTCACATGCTTACCAAGACACTAGCTAAACACAAAAAATAAGACATACTAGACTTAAATCTTTTATTCCAACAGTTTTTTTTATATATAGAATAGAATAGAAAACAACAGAAAATCCCTTTATTGTCCCACAATGTGGAAATTATGGTGTTTACAACAGAAAAAAGATTATAGAAATAATATAATATAAAATTTAGCCGAATTTAATAAAAAGGAGGATTTTTTTATTAGAACAGTATAATATCTGAGAGTTTGATTTCTTTCAAACTTTCAGATATTATACTAAGATATTATACTTTTGTTACTTTTTTTTTACATGCTCCATATATACAAACATATATATATATATATATATATATATACCACTTTTACCACTGGGGATTATTAAAGTATGTCTGAGTCTGAGTCTAAAACAAAAAAAAATAGGCTTGGGTAACAAAAGAAGTTCTTTCATGGTTAAAAAATTAACCCTTTTGATACATACTGATGTGTTGTATATAGAAGACTTTTCATGTCTTTTTCTTTGGATTATTCTAATGCAAATGACTGAAGTGTGCATATGTCTCTTGACAGACAACTACATTTTGAAGTGTATTAACTATAGTTACAAACAGCGTGTCACTAAAACCTTGTTTTGACATAAATTCCCTTCTGTATAACAATCAGCCTCTCCGCAAACAGAAGAAATCAAGGTTTAAATAGCGTTTAGCTCTGATAGCTGTTTAAAGCCATGCAAATATGTCACAAATGCAGCATGACAACATTTGTTGCCATTTCCAGTATATTGTCAATCACCTTTCAAGAAATGATCACTGTCTTGTTCTCCCTTTTGGTTGTCAAGGGGCTGTTCGCCCCAAGAGAAAAATAACAACCTCTAACATCAGATTAGATTCCAGTTGTTCTCCTTGTTGGTTGAAAATCACATTAGCCAGAGAGGCACTGTGACAGCAGTTTAACCTTATGTGTCAAACTTGACATATGTGCATGATGTGCTGTGTTCTGTCACCTGGGTGGACAAGTGAGAAGGATATCTCCCCAAAACATTCTGGATGTCAGTGCTAATATTGGTCAGAGCTGACAGAATCATTACTTTAGTTGTTAACTCTTCCAATCTGAAAGCTCGGGACATTTCTAATTTAAGGCTTAAGGTGACATATTCCTTCCTTTTAGTTTCTAAAATAAATCCAGAACTGTGGACATACAGCTTTCCACATCTGGTGATTTCAATGGAAATATATCTAAATAGATGTTTTTTTACTGCTATGAAGTTCTCCATTATTATATATATTTGGGTTTTTTTCCCATTGAAACCTGTGGCGTTTTGGATATTCGGTGCCAGCCAACAAAGGATTGACACATTCTCTTACTGACAAACACCTGGTGCCTTGCCTCAATGCCAGGAGTCACTATTACTGTACCTTTATCTAAATCTTCTCATAAACAGCAGTAAGGTGGCGTAGTTAGGTGCAAAGCTATCCCTGCCAAGTCTGAAGGTCGCATGCCTTTGATCTCTCAGTCTAGTGCAGCGCTTTATTATCTTTTAACTTTGTTTTCAACTCCAGTTAGAGTCTCAGCCAAGGTAAGAGTGGGAGCTGTCAGTGATACTCAGTGAAGATATAATGCTATTTAAATGCTAATGTGTTAAGAGGAGCAAAACGACCTTTACTTCAACCTGCATGTGAGCAGAGCGGCAGCCCCAAACAGAAGCCCTTAATAAATGAGCATCTTCCTCTTACACAGTTGGCTCCCACTGCACACCTTATGTCAGGTGTGTGGCAGGTTTGTCACAGTTTAGCCCCTGAGGCTTTGAAAACTCTCAGACAGATTTAGTTTATAAGTAAAAATCAATACCATTGAAAGAACAATTCAATTCAATTCAGTTTATTTATATAGCGCCAAATTCACAACACATGTCATCTCAAGACACTTTACAGTTCAACCAGATCATACAGTCAAATTGATACAAAGTTTTCTATCTAAGGAAAACCAGTTGATTGCATTGACTCATTGACTCAAATACAATCCCTCACACTAAGCATGCTTGTAGCGACAGTGGAGAGGAAAAACTCCCTTTTAACAGGAAGAAACCTCCAGCAGAACCAGGCTCAGTGTGAGCGGCCATCTGCCGAGGCCGACTGGGGTTCAAGGAGACAGAAGCAGAGATACAAGCAGCTGTAAAAGGCGGCCCCGTCCAGGAAACACACAGCCAGGCAGACGAGCTCCAAGGCAGCTCCCATGCCAGAGGATGAAGAGAGCACATCCACCCAGCCACGGCCAGAGAAACAGGACCACACCTGAAGACAGGCCGATCTCCAACATCTACAAACAAGGGTGTTGATGGAAGCAGCACAGCTGATGTTTCTTTCCTGGATGACGTCACAGCCAAACAGGAACAGACGAGGCAAAGCTACTCTGAGGAAAAGCAGAGAGAGCAGAAGGTTAGAGATTGAACTAACAGATTCTGCAGAATAGGAGAACAGAGAGAGAATGAAGCAGAATGATGAAATGGGGGTCCCTATGTCCTCCAAAAGTCTAAGCCTATAGCAGCATAAATATAGAGAGAGAGCTCAGGATAACCTTAGCCACCCTAACTATAAGCTTTATCAAAAAGGAAAGTTTTAAGCCTAGTCTTAAAAGTAGACAGAGTGTCTGCCTCACGGACTAAAACTGATAGTTGGTAGTTGGTAGTTAGAACACAGGGTAAAACCATGAGGGTCTCTTTGTCTTTATTTTTTTTTATATATACTTTTTTTGTATAATTACTATAAAAAGATTTTTATGACAATTTTTAGATCAGATCTTAAATAGATAAATTGTTTTGGACTGTCTGTTTTACCTGGTTCAGAGAGTTGCACCCTACTGTATATCTCTGCAGCTTTACAAGTTCTCCACAGGGATGTGTACTTAGTACTCTATCGTAAACTATATACATCAATGGCTATACCAGCAACCATCCTAGCAACACTGTTAACTCGTTTGCTGATGATGCAAAGGACATAGCTCAAGGATGGTTTGTAGTTACCCGTCAGCTCAGCCGAATTATATAATTTTAGCATTCAGATCTCTGATATCTCTGCACCATGCATCTGCAGGGCAAGGGTGGAAGAACATGATGAATGAGCAAAATCTCCTGCTTGAGAGGGTTTGCAATCATAAAAATTTCTAAACACCCCATTATTTAGCCAATAAATATCACCAATATCAACATACTGCGAACAGTTCTTGGAAACTAATCACTTGCACTCTAGGATGACATAAAGAGGAACTGGAAAAATTGTAATCCACTGTTCTCTCTGCCTTTACATTTAGTTGGGTGTAGGCTTGCAGTCGGAGCTCTATTCTATCCCTTAGAGTCAACCCACATATTGGGTACAGTAGGGGTAAACTGCAAACACTGCACAGAACAGGTTGTGTGCATCTCATTTCAGTGTGGATAGATGCGGATTTTCAATGGAGCTCCAATGCTATGGTGATTGTGAAGAGGGACTAGAAACATTTCCACTCTCTGAAATCTACAGTAGTCTCAGCCAAAGGCGGGAGCTGCAGACTTTTACCACTGCTCCATTGAGATTGTGCAAACTTGCTGCTTTAAAAACTGTACCATGGTGCACAAGAAGCAACTAGTGAAGGTCAATACACTTCCCATAATAATTAATTAATTAATTAATTTAAATGTATTGATCGCACATTGGAGAAATTCACTCTCTGCATTTATCCAATCCCTTGGGGAGCAGTGGGCTGCCATTGTGTGGCGCCCAGGGAGCAGTGTGGGGTTAAAGGGTCTTTGTTCAGAGACCCAGAGTGGCAGTCTGTGTGAGTGGGCCTCGAACTCAGAACCTCAGGATTCCAAGCTCTATGCCCTAACCACTAGGCTGCCACTCCCCTAAATATCACTTCATAATGTATATCTATTATGTAGCCATGAGACATAACATATTTTAGATCGAAATTACAACGGAAATTGTAATCTTACTCAGACCAGAGCAATTGCTTAGGCTACAGATGGCAGCAGGCTCGCGTTTTGTTGTAGTCAGCCCGGAATCACTGTTAAAGAAGTTATACAAAACAGTTATACAACTCCAGCATCAGGGTGTGTCACATTATATCATAAACATTTGCAAATGTGGATATATCCCTGGCTCCAGCCATATCAAAATAATTCCTTGCTCTTTTAGATTAAGGCCATTCCGCATGCTCCATGACAGATAGCTCGCTGTTAAGAATCATCCATTCACTCTGTATACTCTCATTTTATTTCCAAATCTTTTTTACATACATAATGACGATAACTTCATGTCTGGACAGAACAGCTGTCACGTTAGATAGTAGTAGTATTAACACATAAGAAGAAGGTATTATTAGGGTTTAACAGACTCATACATCATCAATAATAATAATCCTAACACCAAGGACACTAGGTTTTCTAGTTGCTGCTTTTGGGCCTCAGAAACAGAGTACTGAGGTTTTATATACCTAGGAACAGTTTTTACAATCATGCTATAACTTCAATACCTACATGCTTTGACATAGTCAATGCACAATACACAATTGATAGTTTTATATTTCTAATTTAGAGCTGCACCAAGTATGAACTTTGCTCTGTTCTATACATGGCTTTTCTTGACTAATTTCTGTATACACTTTTCATGAGACAGAAACATATAATGGAGAATATATATATTTTTTAAACTGTCACGGTGGGGTGGAAGTTTGAAGGAGGACCCAAATGCAGACTGAAGCTGAAGGATGTTACTTGCAGATTTATTATCCAAAAAGGTTTAACAGAAGAAAAAAATCCAAAAACGTAAATCCACACAATACAAAAATGCTGAAACCCAGGAATACTCACAACAAGAAGGGGGCAAAGAAATAACAACAAACCAAAAGAAAATAATCAAAAATAACTAGAATAACACAAAATGGAATTAAAGCCAATGAAACTAGAAAACAAAGAAAAACATGGATGAAAGTAGGACTGAAAACTCAAAAAGAAAACTTAAAACAGAATCAAAACCATGACAGTACCCCCAGAGCTAAAATGTCCAAAAACAAAAAACATTCCACCCAGTGGAGGGGGAACCAGGAAGGAGGGAGAGAAGGAACACCCGCTGAGGGGCCTTGGAGGAGAGGAGCGCATGCTAACGGGCATTGAGAAGAAATTCTCACTGAGTTTAAAATCAGGGACCAGTTCATCAGCAGGCTCAGGGGTCTCTGGACGGCACAGAGGGGGCTCAGGGGGCTCTGGACAGGGAACAGAAATATGGTCTAAATCTGAAGAGGGGCCACTAGAGGGGACTGAGCCTGGAGAGGGAAAACTAGAGGGGTCTAAGTCAGGAGAAGGGAGGGCTGGCTCAGGAGCTGGCCTGCTAAAGGAATCTAGCCCAGAAACTGGCCTGTAAAGGGGTCATGACTCAGGAAAGGCTGGCTGGCATGGAGCTGATGAGCTGGAAGGAAAGGGAAAAGGTCTAAAAGAATGGATGGAGAATGGCTGGGAGAAATAAATTTTTTAACAACCC
This sequence comes from Cyprinodon tularosa, assembly GCF_016077235.1. Classification (NCBI taxonomy): domain Eukaryota; kingdom Metazoa; phylum Chordata; class Actinopteri; order Cyprinodontiformes; family Cyprinodontidae; genus Cyprinodon; species Cyprinodon tularosa. Next base: position 406,813 of record NW_024039532.1, read on the forward strand.
TAAGATGTGGTGACAGCTGGGAGTCATCAAGGTGCCAGCTGAGACCACAGGGAGGACTGACCTGGTTTGTTGGTGGATAGAGGCTAGCTGACGCTGACGCTTAGGGGAGACAGTGGCAGGCTAAGATTGACCCACTGGAGAGGAAGGGACAGTGTCAGGCTGACCCACTGGGGAGGCCGTTACACTTTTTGCTGGTGGCGTTTCCTGTGCTTGCAGAGGGCAGGTGGTACAAGAGGTTTAGCACTAGGAGAAGGAGGATAAGCAGGGATGGAGATGACAAAGGGAGAAACAGGTAAGGAGGTCAGTGGTGGTCTTGGTGGAGGAGGTTGGTTGAGGAACTGGGCTGCAGCAGCGTGTTAGTTCCATTCAATCTCCTAGAACAGCCCAGTTATTTATATAGCAGCAAGGAGCTCAGATTGTCTCTCACAAACCTCTTTCAACTCACAGGACTCAAATCCTTAAAAAAGCTCAGTTTAGCTTCCTCCTGGATGTGCTCTGCTGTTTCCATTTCTGGCTGGTTTGTACTGTCACGGTTGGGTGGAGGTTTGAAGGAGGACCCAAATGGAGGCTGTGTCATGATTTGATTTAAAGATCTGACCCCAAGATGTAGAAGACCAAACAGAGAGACCAGGGAAAAGTTTTAACAGGTTTATTTAGGAATAATGTGATGAAACCAGTGCTGCTCAGAGTAGAATGATATGGGTGCAGTGCAGTGAACACTGTCAAACCGGAACTGGAAGGTGAGGGGAAGACACATAGGCGGATCTACTGGGGTGGCATAGGGTGGCAAATGCCACCCTAAATGACAGCCTTGCCACCCCTGCTGCCACCCCAGTTGGTGGTAGGGGTGGCGAGGCTTATAAATTATGGATAATTTGAGAATTACGACCGCTAATTTCCAATATCGGACTGCAGTGAATGCAGCACGAGATGACGCGAGAGCGACTGAGACTGATTGTTTTGAAACCGAATGGGGCAAAGCGAGGGAGCCAGGGGTGATGGGGAGAGGAGACACGGGATGAAACAGGTAAAAACTGATCAACTATCTATAGAGAAATAAAATCATAATGAAAGCACAATGTTGCTAGCATAGCTGCAATGCTGATTTACAGATGATAAAAATCAGGTTGCAGAACGTTATTCCTCTAACTATGATGTAAGTTAGGCCTGACGTCTCAGCCTCATAAAGACATATTTGCGGTCAACTATGACAAAAAAGAGACGATCAAGTTTGGTTGAACTCAAATCAAAACGCACAAAGGCTTTGGATCTAAATAAAGTTGTGAAGCGTTTTGCTGAGCAACATGGAAATCGCTGCATTCAGCTGTTATAGTCATGTTAACTTTATGTTTTGCTCTCTGGTGAGCCTTTACAGAGCTGCTATGTTTTGTTTTGGCACCTGAGAAAATCTGATATTTCCTTTAATAAAACCAAAAGTGTTAAAAGTTAAAAATGTGATACTGGTGTAAATCCTGCTTAATATGAAGCAGTGTTGTTGTTTCTGTTTTGTATATATAATATGAAACTATCCAGAAATGACCTGTATGAACCTACTCACAAGCAAAATTTATTTTTATGTTGCTTCTTTTCAGATTTGTGGAGATTTTGATGTAACATACAGAACCTGCCTTTTTGTTGATACAGCAGTATGGAGCACCAACTCTGCCATATTTAAAAATAAATACAGAAATAAATAAATGCTTAAAAAATAAATAAGCATTCAATTAATTGCCACCAAAAATACAAACAACAAATAAATGCAAGTAGAAATTAAATTATACAGCTAGTCATAAAGGTATATAACTCTTTTAATTGGCTTCTTTATTTCTTTGCCTTTTTAATATTTACCTTATTTATTTTTTTGTCATTTATTATCTTCAACTTCATTTTTTAATTACTTATATTTTTAAGTATTTATTTATGTGCATGTTATCATATTTTTGTCTGTTTTATTCTTCCTTTGTATTTTTTTACCCTGGTTATTTCTTCGCCGCTATTTCTTTCTGCCTGCCCTTTTAACATTTCTGCCTGCCATTATAATATAATATCTAATTACATTTATTTGTTGATTGTATTTTTGGTGGCAATTAATTGTATGCTTATTTATTTATTGAGCATTTATCTATTTCTGTATTTATTTTTAAATATGGCAGAGTTGGTCCTCCATATACAGCTCTATCTACAGCATATTTACATGCATGAAATGTCCCTTTCATGTTGCCTTAACTGCTGTATGTCAAGTAACTGAGGAACAAATGGGGTAAATGTGTGTTCAGAGTAAACATTACATAGATGTCCGGTACCTTGGTTGGTGCCTTGACCCATTTATTTCTACTGTGTAGTTCTGCTCACTTTATTCCAGCTCAGTCCATAGATCTCTGATCAGTAACTTTTTCTTTCTATAGTTTCTTCTTGTGCAAATGCTGTAAAGCTGCTTCTCTGACAGTCAATCTCACACATCTACTACTCAGCACCTGTGTCTTACCTTAATACCTTTCCTGTCATAAGGCCCCTCTAGAAGTAGTGTTATCATTCTTCTCTCTCCTATTAAGTGAGATCTCATTGTACGATGTATTATTAATATGAACTGTTTCACATGAAACACTAGTACTGTACATACTATTCTCACCAAACTGTGATAACTGTGATTAAATTCAGTGTAAACAAATGCCATATGCTGCCACCCCTAAAAAATTCCTGCCCCCCTCTTGCCACCCCATGAATATTTTTCTAGATCCGCCCCTGGGAAGACACTGCGGTTAGTTCAGGCTCAGTGGGAAAATTTAATCTTTGTTTTTGAATAGGAGGAAAAGGGTGCAGACTCACTTCTCCAGGAAAAGGTGTCCTTTAAGGAATCCAGCCTGTGGGGATTGTACCAGAGATTGACCTGTTTGGTGATGGGCGGACTGGGTAACTCAGACTGCGGTTGTTCCTTGGTGAATGGAGAAGCTGACTGCCACTCAGATTTCCTGCAGTACTAGAACGGGCTGTGGTGCAGAAGAAACCTTTGCTTGGTGTGAAGCTCAAACGACCTCTTGGGGAAAGTGGATCCAAACTTCCTGTTTGGAACCCCAGCTCAGTTAGAAGCTCAGTTGAACCTTCCAGAGAGAGAAGGTCAGAACAAATCCAGTTTGCAGGATGACCTCCTGCCGAGAGACAAAAACAAAGTTAAGACTCAGGTTGACAAAAACTAGGTTTGACTCAGAAAAACTCAGCTTGGCTAGAGAATCAAAAACAAAAACCCAGGTTAGTCTCTGCTAAGCTAAGCATGGCTAGAGTGCCCAGTATTGGCAAACACTCTGGCGTCGAGGTAGTGGCAGTCAGCAGCTTAAGAACACTCCACAGGTAATGAGGCAATGAGCTGCAGGTGTGCAGGGAGACCCAATGAGGACGGGGCACCACCTGGTGGAGGAGGAAAGGAAACACAAAAACTGGATTCCTGACAGACTGAAGCTAAAGGATGTTACTTGCAGATTTATTTTTCAAAAAGGTTCAACAGAAGCAAAAATACAAAAACATAAATCCACACAATCCAAAAATGGTGAAAACCAGGAATACCCAGAACAAGAAGGGGGTAAAGAAATGACAACAAACCAGCAACAGTGACTGAGCAGGAGGTGCATATATGGGAGAGAGAAACCAAGAGCAGGCTAATCTGCTCATGTGCTGAGAACACGTGTGAACATAGGAGTCTACAAAAGAGCTAGGGAAAGTAGACCGACACAAGAGGGCAAACAAGAAATACCTAAGAACTCAAATACAATCAAAAATAACTAGTATAACACGAAATGGAAATAAAACCAATAAAACTAGAAAACAAAGAAAAACACGACTTAAAGTGAGACTGAAAACTCAAAAAGAAAACTGAATCAGAACCAAAACTGTGACAAATACATGATTTTGAACAATGTGTTCTGTGGATACAAAAAGATGCACACCACACTTTAAACATTATTAATTAAGAAAGCATTTGAACCATTATATATTTGTTTGAAAAGTATTGTATGTATTTATTTACATATCTTAAAAGATATGTAATCCATCATTCACCATGACCTGACAATGACTGAAAAGAACAAGGGGGAAAAAAACGGATTATTTGCGCCCACACAGTACCACAACTGCTCAACTATGGATACTGCAGGCATAGATGGAATGCTGTTGGCCAGCCTCATTCATTACTCATCAATCATCTCGTTATCTCAAGAAATCAATAACTGTTTTCTCATGATAATGAGACAATTATCTTGTTATCTTGAGAAAACAATTAATGGTTTAACCGTGATAACGAGATAGTTATGTTGTTTTCTCGAGAAGTCAAAGGAAAAAAAAAAGTCGAGTACGACAGCTCCAGGCTTCTGTACAATATTACACCCTGGTACTCCAATTATTTTTCAGGGTTCTAAGATCAGGCCAGTTTTCTGGCAAACTGAACGCAGAAATAACTAGTATTTGGTACCTTAGTTAGTGTGGACATGAGAAATGTCCTGACATGAGAAATGTTTACCGTACTTCTGTGTGAAGTTCTTCTAGGTTTTTTTTTTTTTTTGCAGTTTCATGTTGTATTATAAATTCACTGTAAGCAACAAAACAAAAACAAAATCTAAAAAAATAAAATCTAAATTTTAATTTATGCCAATCCCCATTATTGTAATCTTGTAAACCTCTGACCTCAGCTGTTTGCTAGTCATGACTGCCCTCCTCTTTGTTTTTTTATATGCCAATCTATGATAGAGCTCAATTTCTACGTCTCCATTATGCAAATATAAACAAATCCTTAAAATCTTTCTAAATACATGTTTTGTCAGTAATGTCAAAATGTGAAGCAGCCAAAAAAAAAAAAAAAGCTATAATAAAGTAAAACAAACGAAAAAGATGGTAGACATCTTTTGTATATTACCAGAAAATCCCCCAACTGTGTAGGGAGATGATTTATTTAGCGAGTAGATAGCTGTCAAAGTAAGGCCTTAGAGTAAGAGAGTGACTTAACATAAGGCAGGAATTAAACATTATATGAATCAGTAATATCCCATCACCCTTTTGGTTGAAACATTGAGCAGGTCTGAGTCAGAGCTGAAATGTTCTCAGGATTTGCCCTGTTTAAATGCATTAATTCATAATATTTTTAAATGCGTTTAAGTTTATGCAGAGTGCCTTTAGTAATCCAGTCCCTCTTGAGTCAACATGTCTCGCCAGAGTGCTCTGGATTAAATTTATAAAGGCTGCCAAATAGTGATCCTCATAAGATTGGTAAATACATCTGTTTGTTTTGATCACAGCTGGAGAACAGTAGGAATAGATACACTGCACTGCAGATTCAATGACTGCATTGAAAACTAGTCTATACCTGAATGAATCCAGCCCCACTTGACTGACAAAAAGAATGCTCTTTACCACGGTCATGTTTTTGTAAAAAAAAAAAAAACTTTATGATAAAACACCGGCTTTGATCTGAGATCCTGTCAGACCTAACATAACCAACAGATAAATCTTCAATCCACAAAACTGTGAAGCAGTGACATGGCCCAGAGGAGCCACATTCACCATTTTTATAGCTTTCATTCTGCAGTAAAGCTTTTACTCCTTTGTATGTAGACACAAAACGGGAAAATACGGGGAGCACATGTTCTGGTTATGGTGACCTCATCTGAGGCCAACATTCAAAGTACAGGAAGTGGCAAACACTGACAAAAGACCAGGGTCAGCTCGGTCTCAAGGAAATGGCTAAGACGTGTGGGGCCCTCTCAACACTGCATTCGGCGGTGGTGCCACATAATGGGTTTAAATGACTTGGTGGTACTGTAATTCAACATGACTGGAAAGGTAATGAGAAACATTGTTGTTCTGGAGAAGGCTAAAGATAAGACAGTATAAAAGCTTACATATTTCTCTTTATAAATGTTTGGCTGTAGGGCATTAAAAGCAGCAAATATTTACATGCTATTTGGCTCTAATATAACACTAAGATTTGAGGGTTGACCTTTTCTTCTCTGGTTTTATTTGAATTTTCAGCCTTGGGCTTGTTGGAGCTGGTAGTGAGGGTAATTTTTGTGGTCTAAAAGTGCTACAATTTTGTCTAAAGTCGGTCTCCTTTCAGAACCCCTCCCACGCATGGCTCATAAAAACTCTCCTTCAGTTTATGAGGTTACAGCCTGAGTGTCGATGGTTTTTATGAGGCATATCTTTCCGAGGCAAATAAGCTTAGCTTTTTTATCCTGTTTCTTCCCGTTTTCATAAGAACAAGGTAAAAAGGCTTTCAAAACATGTTACTACCACAAAACTCCACAACCCCTTGTAAAGTATTCATACTACCTCAACATTTTGTTATGTGGCAACCATATAACTTTTCCTACTTCATTAACATTGTATGTGTTAGCCCAGCTTTAAACAGTCCATAATAGTTAAAAGGATTGGAATCTATGGGTGTTTTTTTAAAACGGAAATAAAAATATAGCCTGAATTTGTAATCATCCATCCATTCCATTTTGCGTCACATTTATCCCAAGCAGGGTTGCGAGGGGTGCGGGTGCCTATCTCCAGCAAAACAACCATTCATGCACACACTCACACCTAAGGAGAATTAAGAGAAGCCAATTAACCTAACAGCCTTGTTTTTGGACTGTGGGAGGAAGCTGGAGTACCCAGAAAGAACCCACGCATGCTCAGGGAGAACATGCAAACTCTAAGCAGAAAGAGCCGTGAATCAAACCCTGAACTTTCTTGCTGCAAGGCAGCAGTGCTGCCAACTGTTCCACTGAGCAGCTGCATTCATAATTAACCACACTAAATCAATATGTTGTAGGGCTACCTTTGTTAGATATTAGCTTTGATTGTCTGGAGATTGAATTGCCTCTCAGACTGGAAAACCTGCATCTCTGAATATCATTTTCTAACCGTTTTTGCTTTCTTCACACAGATAAAAATACACAAATAAGGTCTGATCTATAACATTCATTTATAGCTGTATGTGTAGGGTTACTTCTGCCTGAAACTTTGACAGATTTTCCCAACTGAGCTGCTTCTATGTTTAATGATCCCCCTGCCCAACGTGACACTTCAGATGGGTAGCCTTGTACTGGCAGGTCGGAAGATTAGAAGCATTCTTTCCATTTTAAAATGATGGACAGTGTTTATGAATATGTCCTAAGCTTCTGATGTTCTTTATAATCCTTGCCTTTTCTCATGAGCAGTTTTGGTCTCTGTTGTTCTCTAACAACCCTGAGACCACAGAAAAACTGCAGTTCTAAGTACTCTAGATTTATTATTAATGTTTATAAAATTCTGAATAATAAAAATGTATTATTATTATTATTTCCACACAGTTGGAATCTATCTAGATTACTTCTAATTGTACTTTCTGAATTTTGTTTAAGGAAATTGTAGGAAGATGGTGAATGTATTGGTGTTCTTACTCAAAAAACACAATAAAATACAAATAGTTTTATGTTGTGGTATAAAATGATTTGAAAACCATTCACGTGATATAAAATCCTCCATGAAGAACTGAAGTAATGGGTTTTGATCTTTTTTAATCCCGAATTAAAGTGTGTATATTCTAACATCATAGCAAGAAGATTCCAATAGGATTCAATGGTAACTTAAACATTTCTTATAATTAAACAAATGTTATTATAGCATGTTTGCCCTTGATGGCAGATCACACAGAGTTAGTTTTCCATCTAAAACAACAGGACACCCAGGGAAAGTGAAGGATAGTAGATTTGGTGATTGCTTTGCAAGGACTCCTATCTGGCCGTATGCCTCGAAGTGCATTCTTCCAGGCTTTGACAGATGATGCCGATACAGTGAAGTGATAGGCTATTATTTCACTTTGCATTGAAAAATTGGCATTGCAGGCTTCTGCCCTTCCCTTTTATAACTGCCATAGTTTTCTTGCTCGTAGCAGGATTATGCCACCACAGATGTGATTTGAAAGGTGTTATAAAATTCCTGAGGTTTTGTCCTTACAGCCTGTGGATTTCATGTCCACAGTTATGGACTTTTCGGTGGTGCCCACTGGTTGAAATGAGGAAAAGTTGTTGATAATGCTCAATGTATACGTGATAAGATCCCATTGTTCTGCTGTGAATAAATGTTTTTTACTCATTTCCTTTGTTTTCTATCTCCTTCTTTCACAGACCAGCAGTATTCGTGGTCACCATCACAGTATTTCGATGAGGACACTTACTCCCCTCTACCCAGGAACATGAAGGGTCTCTCTGGTGGCCGCCCTGCCCATCTCCAGCTTACGTCACCTACTTCACCTCATGCATGTGGTTTGGCCGAATGTGACCACTCGCTGGATCACCATCTTCACCATGGAGACCCGCGGTCACCCACCTACCTCCTTAGCCCCACTGACAGTTGTGCCCTTGAGAGTCATCACCGCTGCTCCCCCCGGAGCTCCATCCACTCTGAATGCATGATGATGCCGGTGTCCCTATCAACCACTGATCACTCAATATCCAGTAGCACTTTTCCTCGTATGCATTATGGCAGTGCTTCAAGAGATGGAGGTGGAAACAGTTCTGGTGGTAGGGATTCTCGGGATGACGGTGGCTCCTCCTCACATGGTGGCAGTGGCAAAATGAACAGGATCCCTGCAAATCTTTTGGATCAGTTTGAAAAGCAAATACCACTGCACAGAGATGGCTTCCACACTTTGCAGTACCAACGAACCTCCACAACAACTACAACTACTGAACATCGCAATGAAAGCCCCGGCCGAATTCGCCACTTAGTTCACTCAGTACAGAAACTTTTCACAAAGTCCCACTCCTTAGAGGGATCTTCCAAGATGAATGGTACCAAAAGTGACTCACACAGGGATGGCTCGCACCACCACCATCACCACCACCAAGGCCACCACAAACACAGCAAACGCAGCAAGAGCAAAGACCGTAAATCTGATGGTGGAGGAAAGCAGCGTCATGCGGGTTGGTGGAGTTCGGACGACAATCTCGATAGTGACAGCACCTACAGGACACCGAGCATCATGTCACGGCATCCTATTGACCACATCAGCCACTGTTACCCAGATTCAATGCACAGTCACATGGCGGGGGACCTGTCGCTAAAGACTTCCAAGAGCAACAACGACGTCAAATGCTCAGCCTGCGAGAGCATTAGCATGGCCCCTGAGGGCAAATTCATGAAAAGGAGCTCCTGGTCAACATTAACCGTCAGCCAAGCCAAGGAAGCCTACAGGAAGTCATCACTCAACCTGGAGAAGCCTATGACACCCACTGACCTTAAACCCAGCTTGAGACCCTGTCACTATCTACAGGTAAGTTTGATCCACTTTACCGCCCCATTGCTGTTTTCCTCTAGATATGTAGTACCTATAACAATGTAACACCTCTACTCAAGCATTACAGTTGATTTTATTTTTGCAGACATAACATTTATTGTTCTTGGTAAACCTTTGATTTGGTAGACTAAACAAACATGGTGCCATTCACTGTGATTGGTGTGACTACTATAGAATAGCAGCATGGACAATAAAGATGTAAAAACTGAGGTATCCTGAGAAATCTCCAGCTTAATCTGTCAGGGTAATGGTGGAGCTGGTGCCTATCTACAGCAGCCCATGGGTGAAATGTGTGGTACACTCTGGACAGGACACCAACCAATCACAGGACAACACAAAGTCACACAACCATACACACAGTCACTCTTAGGGACAATTTAGAGATGTTCAGTTAACCTAACAATCACAGGAATCAAACCTTTTTGCTAAAAGGAAATGGTGCTACAAACTATCCCACTCCGCAGGCAAATTGAGACAAGCTTTGTAAATGAATCTGGAAAAAGGAAAACTTCAACTTCAGAACTAAAGAACATAAAAAAAATATGATAAAAGTTTGTTTAGACTGATTTTACAAAAATATAGAAAGTGATTCATTTCTTTAAACTAAATCAAATATGTTATTTAAGATTTGTCAGATTAATTAGGAATAAACATGAAGAGGAGCATATTACACATTAGATTATTTATGAGTCCCTCATAGATAATATAAGTTTTAACTTCTAACTGCTTCAGAGTACGTATAAACTATTTATTTTGCTAATAGGTAATACAACTATTAAATGGCAGCTTTTAAAAGGTCAATATCTGTGCAGGTCTAGCTTGTAATAAAATTGAACACTACTAAAATATTGAGCTGTTTTTAGTGACCTCCCAGTTTCTCCTCCATAGTAATGGTTTGAGCTCCGCTTATAAATAATTACGGCTCAACACAGAAACGCATACTGCAAATGGATGTGGTCTAGATGTAGCATCATATACTTCCTGTTTTTCTTTTTTTAACCTCTCTAAACTGACATTTTAAGATGTTTTTTTTTATTTTGCTGGTTCATTATTCTTATTCTTATTTTTCTGGTGTGAATGGCATTGCCCTGTTTTTAAAAAAGTAACTGAAGAAAATATGGTTATCTTTCTCTCTGCGTCAGAGAGTGCATTTGTATACACACCAATTGTGTGTATGTACATCAAGTGTCTCAGAAACCTTTTACGGATCACTTTATTGAGAAAAAGAAAAGAAAAAAATTATTTTCTTAGCCGCATTGAAATTTGTTCTAGATAGTCCAATGTGATCCTGTCCAATAACACAGCATGTGTTATCTTGACCACAGGGAAGATCAAAACAGCACCTATCAGTGTACATTTGTACCTTTGTTCTTGCATGGATTACAGTTATGAGCATAATTATACAGCTCATACCCTGCATGTAGGTGTGTGGAAGTAAATGCAGAAGGAGTCAGCACATTTTCCAGCAGTATCACGACTTACATATTTTTTCATAACTCAAATTTTAAACTTTAAGTTTGCAAAATGTCTGCAGACAAAATAATTCCTTGAGTGAAATAAGAAAAGACCCCATTCTATAGCTAGAGGGTATGATCTGCAAAGTCAAAACTCTATGAACCATGGCATATATATTATTATAATTCAAAATCCATTATTCTGAAACAGAAACATTAAGTACTTTTTAATCCAATTTGTAAAAAATTATACTCAGTATAATCCAACTCTTGAACAGAGTTGCCATTCTACCTTCCTTACTTACTTCCATCCATTTGTTTATCCAGCTAAAGTATTGTCCAAGTTGCAGCACTATAAAAACATTTCTAAAAATAAACCTTAGCTCTTGCTCCTTGCCGCAGGGCTATATTTAGCTTAACATTATCAATCCAATCCACAAAGGTTGAGACACATTTTCCCTCCCTGGAGGAGAATCAATGCCCACTCAGGGACCTCTCACAGAAGATGTATTGAACCAGAAGGCAGTTAGAGATGCATACTGCTGAGGTTTGTGCCTCTCTGATGCTCATATACTCCAGAATGCAAAAGGAGGCAGAAAAGAAGCAAATGAGTTGTCAGTTTTTGCTCCCTTTTGTTTACCGTTGATCTTTAAAATAGAGCACTGCTTAAAGAGGAGACTGATATCCTGGGAAGTCGCTGCACAAAACTGAGGGGTCACATTGAGAAGTATTCATGTCCTGCTGTCATCATATTGGGATTACCCTCAGCTGTCTAAACTTTATCAACATGAATTGCACTCAGAGGATGTGTGTACTAAATGCTTGTCCCTGTGTTAGTGAGTGAGCAAGTGTTATTTCTTTTTATTGCACACCAGATGGCTTGATGATATGCTAGTCACCTTGTTTGCGTCCTTGGCTGATGACACATAAATGAAAAACTTCTGAAGTGGTACCAGAGTATGAGATTGCAACATAGAGAGGTGACATACCGAGGGTTAGGGTTTGTGCATATGTTTTGAAAAGTAAAAGTGCCTTTGAAGGTGCTACGGAAAAGAAAAATACAGTGCAGGTACTTTATCCTTATTTTTTCAGCTTATAATTAGACTTTTAAACCAATTAGTCACAGTGGGAAAAAGATGCTTATATGAACTAGAAATACTGAAAAAAAAAAATTGTCTGCAGAATATCGTTTTCCTTTTGAACAACTGCAAGGTTCAGTTGAGCTTAAAGGTGTCGGTTTTGAAGCATGCTTGTTAGCACCGTCTAACTCCATGTTGATCAATTGTTTCACTCACTGCGAACTGTGAAACTGGTGTTCCAGCATTTGTCATTTCAGGGCAGTCTAGTGGGTTGTTTCTAAAATTCCTGATTAATTTCCTTGTTGATACCAAGGAACAATTGGGCTTTAGAGCAGGATCATCATCCTAAAGATATATTAAAACTGATTTTACAGTAGATAAAATGAGCACTAAGCCTTTACACTGGCCCCGGACATAACCCCATTAAAAATGCTGGGGATGTGCTTTAAAATATGTGAAGTTGCATGAATATTAAGCCTTTTAACACGTTAGGTTAAAAATGAAATATGTTTTATATAATTTTCCACACTGATAATTTTCTGTGCATCTTCACATTTCACTGGATTTTAATAAACGAAATGAAGTAAAAATAAAAAAAAAATCCAAAACGTTTTTGCAGACAAATCTTATCCCCTGGTCATTAGTTGCTTGCACAAAAGAGGGTCCGTTTATTGCTGCTTCAGAAAGAGAGGATTAGACTTGCAATAGTTTTGCTGATAGCGCTTTATACTGAGATTTAATTAGCCAATTAACTGCCAAGTTAATTTGCCAAAGGTGAAATGCTAGAGTGATATAAAATGCTTGCTAAACTGCAAAAAGAAAGACTGACCTGGAAAAATAAACGGCCATTGTAAGAACAGGGGGTTCTCTAACCATTTTCAAAGGTGTTTGTCATTCACATCCAAGTCATGATCCACTGCTCCGTGATTTGTAATTTTAAAAAATCTAATAAAATAAAAAGTTTATTGTAAATGTATATTATACTTGGCTGCCTCCTATGTTAGACTGTGGTCATAAGATTTGGCTCTCTTACCCTTTTAAGCAGGTTTTCTAATAAGGTAATTTAATTCTAACATAGTCTACCTGAGCCAAAGAAATTAACACCCTGTCATCAAGTTGAAGGATGCTACAATACACTTTCGCTTCCCATCCAGGAAGCTTTTTTAATTCAAATGTCAGAAATAGCGTTGAGTTTGAGACAAGAAACCAGCGCTGAGTGAAGGCTCTGCTGCTGTCTTAAGCCCAGCACTCTGATTAGAAAGACTATCTTCACCTGTGTAGGCTACCCAGGTTCTGCACAAAGATCCTCTCTGGTAGAGATGCATAACTCGCACTCACTAACACACAGGAACCCAGACATTAAGTGGGAAAAAGGTGCTACTACTCCTCTATTCCAATATGAAAAAAAGAACAAAGCCAGATCTAAATTAAATCCATATAAGCCAAGTTCAAAATGTCATGAATCCACTTTTATCAACTTCAAGGTCAACTTTAAGATTTCAAGATACTCAATATGTTTTCTTTCTGTGAAATATTTATTTTTTCCCAGTATTAGGCCTGGCTTCCACTTCCACTTCCACTTTATACAGTTCATTTTACCTAGCAACAGCATCAAACACTGTGCCTGGAGTATCAAGTACTGAATGAGGCACCAAAAAAGTTGGGCTTGTCAAAATTGTAATTATAGTGATCATAATATTTACATATTTCAAGTGAGCTCCAGGTGTGAATAAGAAGTGAAAAGGGCAGTCATACAGATGGAGATACTTTCACAATGTCCTGAGTTTACAAATCAGAAACAAGCATGATTTCACATGCAGCTATCTTCTACATAACCAATTTTATGCAGATAAATGATCCCATCTTCATCCTTCAAAAAGACAAGGCTAAGCAGGGGAGACGTATAAAATGCTAATCATTGATCACATCATTTATTTATTTGTTTTCTAATTTTATTCCCTCTTAAAATCTGTTTTCTTTGGTAGTTTATTGGTGCAGGATATGTTAAATAATCTAATTTCTCCTGTTATTTATTGCAGCTGTTTTCATCACACTTAAATGAGAAGATATTTTGTAAATATTGACATATTTAGTAAAAATTAACACTGCACATGTTTAAACTGTGGTATCTTCTTAACATCCACCTAATTTTAAGTAATCCTCACCTTTGTGCATAACCAAATAGAAAAGCAAATAACTAAGGAACTGTAAGCCCAAATTACATGTGTGATACATCATTTGAAAGCTAAAATCTTCTATTTTCTGAATATATAACTATGAAATAGAACAATAAAACCATGTGACTAAAAACAGCCTAAACTGCATAATTTCTAACATGAATCAAACTTGTTTTTTTTCTTCTCAAAAATGATAGGTATTTTTTTGAATAGCAGTAACAAAGACATGCTTGAGAACAGGCATGTGTCATTGTTTTATATTTAGACTTCTAGGTATCACAGTTCTACAGATATGGGATTTTTAACTTCTGCAGTCATCAGTGTCTCCAAACCTCTCCAAAATATGCCAAATTATTCAAAATCACCAAAATCACACTGGAGCATTTTGATAACCATACAATAAAGAAAAATGAGTGCAATGAAAACAAATTTGTAAGGGAAGGAACCCATGGATGTTTTAAGATGTAATGCATAGGTCAGCAAGGTGCTGTGGATGATGAGAGCAGATCTCAGCTGAAAGAAGTTTCAGGCTAAAGCACCTGTAACAGTTTTCATCATGATGAGTTAACAACTCTAAATTGTCATTGGCTTCCAGTGACTAAGATATGTTACCCTCAAGTGCACATGTTTTCAATTTTATTTTCAAGTCAGGCTCCTAAGAAACACAAAATTACTAATTTCTGCTCCATTGCGTCAGCGTTTGAGTTCATAGACTGAAGAAATGTTTCATAAATATTTTCTCCACATATTTTATTCTGATATCCTTTGATGCCAAATGTAGCTATTACTGTACTTATATATCCCATTTTAAGGTTTGCACAGACTATCTAGAGAACACAACAAACTAAAGGAAGAACATGCATATTTAAATCTTAATTATTGGTTTACATCGAAAATGTATAGTGGAAAACTAAACCTGCACATAACCTCAAGTTAACCTCAGACAAGTTAATTGTTTTGGCTGAGGGCTTCTGGTGGGCTGCACATAATTCAACCTGTGAAACCTGTCCATCAGATTCTTTCCAATATTTCAGAATTGAACCCTTTGCCTTTAGCCAGCACTTCAGACAGGACCCTAACTCCTTCAACAGCGGCCATATGAGGCTCCTCAGGTTCAGCACTGGACAGGGCCTGTGGTGACTGCACAGCAGTGGCAGACAAGGCGCCAGCCATTTCAGCAATGGACAGTACCACTCCAGGTTAAATCAGGTTCAGCACTGGACAGGGCCTGTGGTGACTGCACAGCAGGGGCAGACAATGCGCCAGCCATTTCAGCATTGGACAGTACCACCCCAGGTTAAAACAGGTTCAGCACTGGACAGGGCTTGTGGTGACTGCACAGCAGGGGCAGACAAGGCGCCAGCCATTTCAGCAATGGACAGTACCACTCCAGGTTAAATCAGGTTCAGCACTGGACAGGGCCTGTGGTGACTGCACAGCAGGGGCAGACAAGGCGCCAGCCATTTCAGCATTGGACAGTACCACCCCAGGTTAAAACAGGTTCAGCACTGGACAGGGCCTGTGGTGACTGCACAGCACGGGCAGACAAGGCGCCAGCCATTTCAGCATTGGACAGTACCACCCCAGGTTAAAACAGGTTCAGCACTGGACAGGGCCTGTGGTGACTGCACAGCAGGGGCAGACAATGCGCCAGCCATTTCAGCATTGGACAGTACCACCCCAGGTTAAAACAGGTTCAGCACTGGACAGGGCCTGTGGTGACTGCACAGCAGGGGCAGACAAGGCGCCAGCCATTTCAGCAATGGACAGTACCACTCCAGGTTAAATCAGGTTCAGCACTGGACAGGGCCTGTGGTGACTGCACAGCAGGGGCAGACAAGGCGCCAGCCATTTCAGCATTGGACAGTACCACCCCAGGTTAAAACAGGTTCAGCACTGGACAGGGCCTGTGGTGACTGCACAGCAGGGGCAGACAAGGCGCCAGCCATTTCAGCATTGGACAGTACCACCCCAGGTTAAAACAGGTTCAGCACTGGACAGGGCCTGTGGTGACTGCACAGCAGGGGCAGACAAGGCGCCAGCCATTTCAGCATTGGACAGTACCACCCCAGGTTAAAACAGGTTCAGCACTGGACAGGGCCTGTGGTGACTGCACAGCAGGGGCAGACAAGTTAATTGTTTTGGCTGAGGGCTTCTGGGGGGCTGCACATACACTATATTGCCAAAAGTATTTGCTCACCCATCCAAATTATTGGAATCAGGTGTTCCAATCACTTCCATGGCCACAGGTGTATAAATTCAAGCACCTAGGCATGCAGACTGTTTTTACAAACATTTGTGAAAGAATGGGTCGCTCTCAGGAGCTCAGTGAATTCCAGCGTGGAACTGTGATAGGATGCCACCTGTGCAACAAATCCATTCGTGAAATTTCCTCGCTCCTAAATATTCCACAGTCAACTGTCAGCTGTATTATAAGAAAATGGAAGTGTTTGGGAACGACAGCAACTCAGCCACGAAGTGGTAGGCCACGTAAACTGACGGAGCGGGGTCAGCGGATGCTGAAGCGCATAGTGCGAAGAGGTCGCCAACTTTCTGCAGAGTCAATCACTACAGACCTCCAAACTTCATGTGGCCTTCAGATTAGCTCAAGAACAGTGCGCAGAGAGCTTCATGGAATGGGTTTCCATGGTCGAGCAGCTGCATCCAAGCCATACATCACCAAGTGCAATGCAAAGCGTCGGATGCGGTGGTGTAAAGCACGCCGCCACTGGACTCTAGAGCAGTGGAGACGCGTTCTCTGGAGTGACGAATCGCGCTTCTCCATCTGGCAATCTGATGGACGGGTCTGGGTTTGGCGGTTGCCAGGAGAACGGTACTTGTCTGACTGCATTGTGCCAAGTGTAAAGTTTGGTGGAGGGGGGATTATGGTGTGAGGTTGTTTTTCAGGAGCTGGGCTTGGCCCCTTAGTTCCAGTGAAAGGAACTCTGAATGCTTCAGCATACCAAGACATTTTGGACAATTCCATGCTCCCAACTTTGTGGGAACAGTTTGGAGCTGGCCCCTTCCTCTTCCAACATGACTGTGCACCAGTGCACAAAGCAAGGTCCATAAAGACATGGATGACAGAGTCTGGTGTGGATGAACTTGACTGGCCTGCACAGAGTCCTGACCTCAACCCGATAGAACACCTTTGGGATGAATTAGAGCGGAGACTGAGAGCCAGGCCTTCTCGTCCAACATCAGTGTGCGACCTCACAAATGCGCTTCTGGAAGAATGGTCAAAAATTCCCATAAACACACTCCTAAACCTTGTGGACAGCCTTCCCAGAAGAGTTGAAGCTGTTCTAGCTGCAAAGGGTGGACCGACGTCATATTGAACCCTATGGATTAGGAACGGGATGTCACTTAAGCTCATATGTGAGTCAAGGCAGGTGAGCAAATACTTTTGGCAATATAGTGTACCTCAACCTGTGAACCCTGTTCATAAAATTCTTCCAATATTTCAGAATTTAACCCTTTGCCATTAGCCAGCACTTCAGACAGGACCCTAACTCCTTCAACAGCGCCCATACGAGGCTCCTCAGGTTCAGCATTCACCAAACCTATGCCCTAAACTACCTAGTCCTACTGCCAGAGCTAAAACTGAATGGGAAGTTTAATGTGTTAAATCACCTAGTCAAAATTATAAGCTTAATCTAAGATAAAAAACAGATTTCCATACAAACCTTCTACTGTATATGATCTGATTAAGCATAAGCTATGTTACAAAAAAGAATAGGTAAAAAGTTCAGTTTTTATATTAATATTAATATAATTAATTAATTAATAAAAAATATTAATAAGTTAGTATCTTAAGTATCGGATTGAAACTATCGTGGTGAAATTGACAGTTTAGTTTTGGATTTATTCTTTTATGAAGCACTGCTGCTGTTTTATCAGAAAGTGCAAAAAACGGGATGCTACTTTGTCTCAGCCCTAAAGGGGACATCCCTTCCACTGTTATGTAATTAGTCATCTATAAACTTCGTCCAATTGCTCAACAAAAGAAAAACAACAAAAACATTTCAAGGTCAGAATTTGGATAACATGTGAAACTTAAATATTCAAGGCATCAGTATTGATATCAATATCTTCTATATTTGCCCGGTATTTATTTATTATCAGATCTATAACAAAATAACCAGTATCACACATACTGGTTATTTATCACACATTTTTATGTGTCAAAAAAATTTTGAAAGTATGTATAATTTCCTTTCCTCCTAAATCATGCACAATTCTATTTTGATCTGTTATTTACTCCCAAAATACGTTTGCTGTTATAACATGAAAAAATTATATAGATTCAAGGGTAACATTTAAACCTAAAGTCCAAGATGCAGATCTTTCCTTTTAACACAACTGCTAAATATTTCCAAAGTAAGATCTGATAACATTAAATGTCAGTGAATAAGATCAATGTTCAAACCTCTTTATGTTGACTGAGTGAATTCATTTAACAGAAGAGATAAGTGCTTGATCTGTATTTAGAGTAAAAGAGAGGAAAAAAGGACACCTCCTTCAACATCCAATGTGTCTTTTGGAAAGAATCAAACTGCAAGTTGAAGGGCTGAGGCTTTAAGAGCTTCTATTTCTGTTATCCATCTATTTTCTGTCCCAAACGATTTTTCATACTTTTACTATACCCCCTACCAGATCCTCACTCCCTCTGTGCCCTTTGAAACGTATTTCTGCACTGTAAGATCCCAGGTAAGATTTTATATTACCAGACACAACATGTCCACTGACCATATTCCCTATGTTCACAAATCCAAGCGCTCAAGTTGGACCTTCTGTACACCACTTACTTCCCCAATCTATCCAGTCGTGCTGTGAATGGGAAACAGGGGTTATGTAATTGCTAAAATGCTTGAAGCAGCAGCAGAGCTGCAAGGGGTTCCTCAAGAGTAGCTTCATTAAAATAATTCTTCCCCCCGTGAGATGTCTTACAGTTCTTGAAATATATCCAGGCAATTAAAAAGAATAAGGCATTCGCTATTGTTAAAAATCGACTGTTAAATATAGAGTTTCACACTTTCTCTGTGAAGTTTCATACAGCCTCCACAGACATGTATAGTTAGAGCTTTCTCATGTTGATATAGGAAGAACCAGGGGAGGATCTAGGATTTTAGGAAAACAGGGGCTTAACCCTGAGGGTGAAGATGAAGATTCTTGTAAATCCCATTCTAATGTAAAATATGACAGATTATTGGATTAAAGAAATTTCTAGTCTACTAGATGCTATCACACATAACATTCCCCCTCCATAACATGGGAATAAATGAATTTACCTGCAAGTCTGTAACTGTGTTTCTTCCTTTCTTCCACAACAACAAACTCTGTGGATCATTATTTGATCATAAATCATTATTTGCCAAAGTAATGAGAGAGGAATCAAATATTTTTGCCAATAGTTTTGTTGCTTGGGGTCAGGCTCTGGTTGCTCTTGTCTGCCCTTTTCCAGGCCTCTTTATCAATCCTGGGTCCTGTAGGTCAAGTCTGAGGCCGCCCACACCTGCTATTAAGCATATTATTCTTCTGCAGGTTTGTAAATCCTTTTTACAGGAGCATGTCCATGCATAGATACCATGGGAGTTTGGTACCTAGATACGCACTAATACTAAATATTAAGCTGCAATTACAGAAATATACCACCCTGAATAATATTGTTTAATCACCATAGGTTTTGTCTTCCACACCCATGGATATCTAAGGGATACCCGCTGCTTTTAAAGCTTTTCTTTATGTTGCTGTTGTTATGTTCTCTGTTTTCTGTTGCTCTCGACTCTAATAAATGTGGAAGCAGACTTCTAAGAGTTACACAATATCTTCTGTGTTGTCTATTTTTGCTGTTATTTATTCTCTTTTCATGTGCTCTTTCCTTTCTCTATCTCTTGCCCTTAATTCTATCTCTTCTTTCTTTCATATAATTTCATATACAACTACCAACCTTATGGCAACAGTCATAACGGTCTGCTTGTGAAAGCAAATATGTTGGCCTATCATCTACCTCTGTGACATCTATTCCCAGAGCTATATTGGCAAAACCGGAAACACAAACACAAAAATAGAAACCTGACTGCAACACATCAAAGTGGCTGGTCATTGTTAAAGAGGTATTCAGCTTTTGAATCTGAGCAAACAGAGATGTTCAAATTCATTCAGAGCATAATTTTCAATATCTTGAAATAGTTTGGAACCAATCTAAAACTGTAATAATGTGAAAACTTTTAATGGACCCTCTTGTTCTGGTCCTTTCAGAATAATTGGGTGATATATGTGTTTTCACAGCAGTCAGCACATGCTTCCTGCACTGCTTTCTGTTTCTTTTATTATGGGTACAAGGAGACACCCCTCAATTTACACACTTTATCAGTAAATCCAAATTAAACAAATGTCACCACAGCCTGTGTCTGTCCTCTGGTGTTCTGCTCATTAATTAGATGTCTAAAAATATCAAATCCCTCCAAGACTTAATTAACCCATCGACTCCGTTTGGTAGATGGTGTGTGTCTCACTCAGAAGGGGAGATGAATGACTCTTATTAGGGTCTGTTTGAGTTTGGATCCCAATCCATGTTAAAAATTAAAGTATAAAAGTACACGTCTACACATTTACCAGTTACCTTTGGCATTAATTCAGTATTTGATTCATAATTGTTTAATTTTTGCAGAACAAGGGATTAAAAAAAGATTAGCTGAGTCGGGGGGCAAAGCTCTCGATGTACCGATGGATCTACGTTCCCACGCTCACCTATGGTCATGACCAAAAGAACATGACGAAGAACAAACGACCAAAATGACATGATCGCGAATACAAGCGGCTAAAATGAGTCTCCTTCGCAGGGTGACTGGGCGCACCCTTCGAGATCATGTGAGGAGCTCAGTTACCCGGAAGAAGCTCAGAGTAGAGTCCTTGCTCCTCCACGTAGAAAGGAGCTAGCTGAGGTGGTTCTTAAATCTATTTCGGATGCCTCCTGGACGTCTCCCTCGGGACGTGTTCTAGGCATATGCTATTGGGAGGAGGCTTCGTGGACGGCTCAGGACACGCTGGAGGAATTTTGTCTCTGAGCTGGCCTGGTGTCGCCTTGGTTCCCCGCAGAGCATCTGGAGGAGGTGTGTGTGGACTGGGAAGGGTGGTTCTCAAGGTAGACTGCTGCCTCCACTACCCGAGCCTGGAAAAAGCCCAGAAAAAGTAGAAGAGGGTGGACGGACGGACGGACGGACGGACGGACGGATGGATGGACGGATGGATGGATGTTTAGCAATGCAATAGAGCAGTATTTCAGTTAAACTCTTTACCTTAGCTTAAGGGTAAATCATGTTTATTGATTGATGTCCTAGTGACACCCTTATTTTATTTTACCTTTAAAAAAAGCAGGGATATTTTTTTGTTAATCACATAAATATAATGACGGTAGAATACCTCTAACTTTAAATAATATTTTCCTGCTGAAGCTATTCAAACAAATCTGTATATATTAGAAATAGTTAATTGAAAACAGAGTGGGTGACTGCTAAATCTAAATAATCTAAACATGTAAAGTAAAAGAGCAGCTCTGTATACTTGTTTTTTTTTCTTATAGATGGTGCCATTTTATTCTACTTTTGTATCAGCAGTGAGGAGTCTGAGACATCAGTGACATTTGAATGTAGCCACACTCCTCCTGACATTTGCAAGAGTCTCTACTGCCGCCCATTTTGCTGTGAACTTGTAAACAGGGATTTAGTCACTGACAGAGAGGAAAAAAATGACATTATTATAATTTTTTACTAGAGAGATACATTTGTTGCATCTTTTTATTATCAGTTAGGATTTTACATGACTAAAATGATCCTTTTAAAAGTGGCTGAGGTCTAGGGTTATAGAATTCAGCATGTGTCCTAAAAGAAGAAGGACTCAAATTGCTTAGAAAATCCCTTTATTGTCCAACAATGGGGAAATTTTGGGCTTCAGGGCTAATCAGCTATTCAGGATATTCAAGTGATAAATAAATATGGTATTAGGAAAGAATTCCTTCAAAAAGTTCCAATTGCTACTGACAATTTAATAATGACTGCATGACCTAGCCAAATTATCTAAAATAATAATAAGAAGAAAATTCTAGACAATACGAATTGCATAAGAACACAGAGAAACCTTTTCTTTATACGGTCTAACTTTACAGCCTGACCTTTTGATGTTTAGATCAGTCAGAATTACAAACATTATTTCTGTTTGCTCAGTGCCAGGATATTATATTAAGCATTAAGTATTGTAAATACTTTCAGTATTTTTAAAGTTTTGCACACTATATATAACCTATTTTTTAAAGACCTTTTCCATCCACAAGTGTTTTCTGGAACATTTTCCAATTTTGCCTGTTAATTCAATTCAATTAGTTTCTTCATATATATCGCCAATTTAAAACACATGTCATCTCAAGGCACTTTACAGTTCACCAGATCATACAGTCAAATTGATTCAGTTTTCTATCCAAGGAAAACCTATTTATTGCATCAACTCATTGACTCTAAGGCAATCCCTCACACTAATGATACTTGTAGTGACAGTGGAGAGGAAAAACTCCCTTTTAACAGGGAGAAACCTTCAGCACAACCAGGCTTAGCGTGAGCGGCCATATGCCGAGGCCGCCTGGGGTCCAAGGAGACAGAAGAGGACATACAGAAAGATATAGAGATACAACTGTTAACAGGCTCCACAGGCGGCTGCGTCCCGGAAACACACAGCTAGGCAGAACTGAGAAACAGAACAGTTGCTCTCATGCTACTGTATAGTTGTAGTATGCCTGGTTTACACACATCTGTGTCTGAACATCCGCCCTAAGCCCTATATAGAGAGGTATATAGTGGTTACGCCATTTTAATTGAGTGTTCGAATGTCTAGCGGATGAAAAAGGAGTGGATTCAAAATTTCCCACATGCACCTTGAAAAGTAGTGTGCAACCATTGTCAATAAACAAATAGATATGTCCCAGAATGTTTTGTGAGAGATCTCCTCGCAAAACATCATGGGATTTGTTTTGGGTGTGAGAGAAAACAAAGATGCTGCAGACTTCCTGTGGGGTGCCGGATTCACTTGATCAACGGGGAGTGAAAAGTAGTGATCATTTGTCTGAAGCCATGTGATACCCACTACATTATATCTAATTTCATGGTATGTATCTATTTTGAGAAGTAAATCAGATATCATGATGCTGCCATGTCTGATCTTCCAAGCTGAGAAGATTTCTCAAAGAACCACACAGGAATCTGACTTTTTCTGTTAAAATTCAATTTCAATCCAATTCAGTTTATTTATATAGTGCCAAATTCACAACAAATGTCATCTCAAGGCACTTTACAGTTCAACCAGATCATACAGTCAAATTGATTCAAAGTTTTCTATCTAAGGAAAACCAGTTGATTGCATTGACTCATTGACTCAAATACAATCCCTCACACTAAGCATGCTTGTAGCGAAACTGGAGAGGAAAAACTTCCTTTTAACAGGAAGAAACCTCCAGCAGAACCAGGCTCAGTGTGAGTGGCCATATGCTGAGGCCGACTGGGGTTCATGGAGACAAAAGCAGAGACACAAAAAGCAGCTGCCAAAGGCGGCCCAGTCCAGGAAACACACAGTCAGGCAGACGAGCTACGAGCCAGCTCCCATGCCAGAGGACGAAGAGAGCACATCCAGCCAGTCACGGTCAGAGAAACAGGACCACACTGGAAAACAGGCCGATCTCCAGCATCTATAAACAAGGGTGTTGATGGAAGCAGCACAGCTGATGTTTCTCTCCAGGATGGCGTCACAGCCAAACAGACGAGGCAAAGCTACTCTGAGGAAAAGCAGAGAGGGCATGACGTTAGAGATTGAACTAACAGATTCTGCAGAATAGGAGAATAGAGAGAGAATGAAGCAGAATGATGAAATGGGGGTCGCTATGTCCTCGAAAAGTCTAAACCTATGGCAGCATAACTATAGAGATAGCTCAGGATAACCTGAGTCGCTCAAACTATTAGCTTTATCAAAAAGGAAAGTTTTAAGCCTAGCCTTGAAAGTAGACAGGGTGTCTGCCTCACGGACTAAAACTGGTAGTTGGTTCCACAGGAGAGGAGCCTGATAACTAAAAGATCTGCATCCCATTCTATTTTTACCGTAGATATTCTAGAAATGTGTGTGGATGTTGGGCAACAATAGAAGTTTGGCAGGCTTAGTTTATCATTTTCTGGTCACTTACGGTCACTTGCATAATAGGTAAAAGAGAGGCACCAATTCTTACTGACGGCACTGCAGGGGGGTTCCTGATTGTTTGAAACATGGTCAAAACAAGGGACGTAAATGACATAAATCCAGGTGGCCATTTCTGGTTCGAACATCAACAGAGGTTTTAAAATGAGAAACTCTGATTTGTAGCTTGTGACACCATAAAATCCAGTTCACCTGATCATATTATTTCTACCTGACAATCAAAAAACAATACCATGACATCCTACTGTACATTAGGCTTTGTTGAATGTTTTAAAGGCATACTTAGCTCATTGTTTTGAAACTAATGAATTTGAACTTATTACTTTTTGGATATAGTAAATAAAGTTAGCTTTTTTTAATCCTAACTGACCAAAAAGGAGAGATTTCTGTTTTATATAATATAAGACACAAAGAAAAATTATAATTCTGTGTCTTCATGTACAATATATGTCCAGTGAATGTCTTGTTTTAACTGTATCTGTGTCTTTGTGTCCTTTGAAAACCTAAAATCATGACTCAGCTCTTGCAGAAAATTACTCTGTACGTTTGGCTAATAGAATAATAAATGTGTGAGAATGAGTGCAACAACCAGTTTACACTGCATGAAAAGTGGGATTTTCGTCAATATACGGCACTGTAGATTGTCGTGGAACTTCAGGTTAGCGGCAGTTTACGGCAATTTGCAGGCTTCGTCGAAAACTCCCGTAAATTGTCAGAAATTGACGTGGAATTTCTTAGGCAGTGTTCCCCCCATGCCTCCCCCCCATGGAATTCTAGGGGAGGCTTTAACATGTAAATGAACATGCTGTGAGCTATACAAATGCAAACCAGGCTTGCAGGGGGGGTTTTACCCCAAGTGACATCTTTCTAAGGAAGAAAATCTCTGATACAAAGAGATCAGGCTTAGTATAGCCTCTCACATTTTAGCTTGAATTGATTTATTTAATTAAAGTATAGAGACCAAAACAGATCTTTAGCTGACAGAGCAATACTTTTAGAGCAGTAATTATTTTAAAAAAAATTTGCATTTAAGATAAAAAATAAAATATTGTCTGTCAATATGCTCAATTCACAATTACTTAAGTGGAAAAGTTTCAAGAAATGAGTCTGAGATGATTCACTTTATAACATGGCGCATTATCCTGTTGGAAGTAGCCATCAGAAGATTGGTACACTGTGGTCATAAGGTCCGGCCAGGTCAAGATCCGCAATTGCAATTGCACCAAACAGGAAAAAGAACATCGACAAATTCCGGTTCGTCAAATTAAAATATAGCAGCAACAGATTGGTGACTAGAAATTATAGCACAATTCTTATAAATATCTAAAAAAAAAAAAAAAAAAACTAACACCGTTTATTTAAATGATTGGATCCAAACTATTGGTTATTCACCAACCAGGAAGCAGATTTCTCATCTCCATTAAAATATTTATTTTATACCGAGGGACTTAAAGTTTAATCAAATCCAGTTAAAAGAAACTTCTTATTACAGGAATGAAAAGAGATGCTAAGTTGTAGAGAACAAGTTCATAAAAAAAAAAAAGCAGTTTTGAATTATCCTTATCTCTGTTACAAAAATCTACAAAAATATATATATATATATTTGGGCAGAAACTGAACATATGCTGGATGATGGTGGGATTTTTTTAATATGTCATATTAAATTAAGCGCTCACAGGGTTCATACAGGAATGAGTGACTCTAATTTAATGCTATTTTAATGCTATTAGAAATGATTTTAATGCCATCAACAAGAACCATGTACACAAGTTATTAGTGTACATGAAATATGAAGGAGCTGCAAGCAGAGTTCCATGACTCCTGTATGTATGTAAACACACACACACACACACACACATATATACGTATATATATTCTCTAGCTTTTTCTCCGCCTCGAGCTTCCTTTCCGAACATACGGCTTTATAAACAGTTCCACGCAAATTAATAGCGATATAATATCTGACGAAATTGTTTTTAGAAGCATTTTTATTAAAGAATCATAAATGCAACGATAAACATATTTAATTAATTTTAGTGCCAATTAAGGCCTTGATTAAAAAAAGAATTATGAATTGTAATTATTTTTAATGATCCGCGGAAACCCTGGTTCATCTGGCGCATGCCCTCTACGATCTCCAAGGAACTCAGAGAGGAGGGGACGGAGCCACAGCGGCGGCTGTAGGCTTTGCTTTGTGCAGGCGGTCTGGAGCGCAGCGGGGCGGAGCGGAGCGGAGCGCAGACGGAGTATGTGGGATTTCGGGGTAAAACTCTTCTTGGACGCGATGGCGACTCTGCATCGAACAAGACGAACTCAAAGAAGAGATGCTAGCGGTAAATATATGTTCGATTACTGCCTGCTAAGCTAAAAGCGGCCTAGCCTGAGCTATGGCTAATAGCAGCCTAGCTATTAGCCTATCTAGCCTAGCCTTGCAAGAACAAGCTTTATTAAAGTGCATTTTTTGTGATTTACAGGAAGCAGTACGCCGTCTTAACAACTCGGAGACTAATTGCAGGCGCTATGAACCGGAGCAAGGGTAAGAATATGCTTTCATTCTGCGGTAAAAGGTAATGGATACCGATCATAGCTTTACATTTTGTTTTCACAGACCTCCTTTTTGCTCGGAGCCATAATCAGCAAGTCCAGATTTGCACGATGATGATAAAGACGACATTGTGTGTAAGTGACTTGTTTTAATGTTTTCTCCTTCCTTGTTACTGTGACTTGCGTTTGATTTTTTATTTATACCACTCTCATTTAATTGTTTTCCAGCTGCCTGTAAGACGTATTTTCAGACGGTACGCAGGAGCTTCAGATATACGCAGCCAGCCAACACGCTGCGTGCGGAGGCAATCTGCTCGGAGTCGGGCCAGAAGAAAGAGGGTAAGACTTTATTTGGTGACTATTTTTCAGGTGCATTAATAGATGTGTTGTGTCCATACGCAGTGCGCTCATTCATTGTTTTTTTTTTTTCAGCTGCTGAAAGCGAGGGAGAGTGTGCTAGCAGATGAGGAAGTGGAACTCTGGAAGTCCGCCGTCGTCAGCGGTGTCTCTGGATGGATTGTACGGTCGCCACCATTTCGTAGGCCGGATCCCTCTGAACTCTGTGTTAAGCTGCAGTCCCGGTTAGAAGCGATGCCGAAGTACAGAGCCACGCACAGTAGGCGTCTGCACATCGGACCTGCCTCGGAGGGAATGCTGCCCGTTACCTCCAACCCCGAGGAAGCAAACGGACCGTTCACGGACTTTTAATTTTTAGAAACGCATGTGTTTGGATACGCGTTGTATATAGTTGTGTGTGTTTTAATAAAGCTCTTTCTTTGCATAAACAGCTTCCTGGCAAATGTTCATTTCCTGTACAAATTAATTTATGTCCTTGATGGTAGCATAATAATTGTGTAGTAGTGTAGGATAACATAAATACACAGCATATGAATGAATAAATATATGAATGAATAAATATATGAATGAATAAATAAATATATATATATATATATATGAATAAATATATATATGTAAATATATATATATATGCCAACCAATCACGAGCGACTTTACTTGTTTAAAAAGAAGCGGTTCCGTCCAATACTCAGTAACAAAAATTAAAGCCTGGCGTGGCCACGTGTGGTTTTGCTGCCAATCACGAGCGATTTCATTTGTTTGAGAATAGTGGTTTCAGCCAATACTGAGTAGGTTATTCAAGCCAGACCTGGCCAGCCGCGCGGGTTTGCTGCATTCATATGCTAATTAGGGCCATTAGTACAGCTGATCGCTCTCCACATACGTCACGGTACGTTTCCGACAATTTGTGGCACGACAAACGCGGACAAGCACGGGTTGCAAATTGTCGGAAACTGACGAAAATCAGGCAGATCTGCGGGAGTTTACGGGGGTTTACGGGGACGAAAATCTCACTTTTCATGCAGTGTTATTTAATGGAATCCCAAACAAACAAACATCACTGGTTCATTGTAAATGTGTAAGTTGGTCTCCCACTTTTAATAAGCTGCACCACCACTGTCATTATAGAAACCCATTAAAATTCTATAAAACATTACTACACGTGGTGTAATGGCATGTAGAATTAAAAACTCAGATGTTTTTTTCCTCCTTTGTGATCATGACTCACTTTGTATTCTCAGCACACTTTGTTGCCATTGAAATGAGCTCTTTTGTAATTGATTTCCACAATAAAAACATACATAATGCTAATGCACATTAATCTCCTTTGGTGCTACATGTAGTGCACCTACATTCAAAATATTTTATCGTCCTCCTTGTCCCATGGTTTAAAAATTAAGACCAGCTTCATCTCGTGAATGCCCAGTGAAAAATGTACTTGTGACATGTACATGTGAGAAAGGAAGCAAGTGCAAATAGGAGCAAAGGGAAGACTTGCCAGTCCTCATGGTAAATGGGAAAATAGTGATGCTCACTTCTGGATATTTAATCACCTGTTCTAACGACTGGAGGAAAAGTGCAACTTGTATACCGCATGGCTAGTATTGATGGCAGGAGTGAAAGCTGCAAAAGCATGAGCAAAGATGGTTGCTATTATTCCTGTCTGAGAGTCATCTATCAGAAATGATACCCAGAAAAATAATTGAATTCACCTTTTCAGCAGCTTGTACTCTGGACAAAATAGATGGCATTTTGTATAATGATCAGCTGCAGAAATTGTTTGGGATGTTTCAGCTTTTGTTCATTAATGAAGGAAATGTATGTGTGCAGGTCAGCAGGAGGGATTCGTTTCATTGAGAAGTATAGTTTTAATCTATTCTATTCTAGATTAAGATCAAGTATTGCCTCCACAAGGGTCGATGTATTTTATTTAGCAAGTTAAACATTGTAAACCAGTTTGGTTAAATTTGGTTATTCTAATTCAGATTCCAAAATAAAATCCAATCCTTCATTTATTCTTTGGTTTCTATCATTGCATGAGCTGTGTGGTTCTCCACATATTTTTACTTTTAATTTTAGATTTTCTAGAATTAGAGTGTGTTTGATTCATTATAATTTTTATATTGGTTTAGGTACTGCAACCCTATGAAAAATGTCATGCTGAAGAAATGTGTTAAAGCAATAAAGTGGACTGGATTACCTCCATATGCACATGGACAAGATTTTAGGTTTCCCTTATTTAACCCTGTAATGCCAAATGTATCATATTTGATACATACGGTTTCTGAAATTTTTTGCGTCTGACACCTTTTGCATAATTTAATAGTAAAAACTTTGCTCAAAATTCTGTTGTACACAATCAGATTTACCTGATAACAGAGGGCAGAAGACTACACAAAAAAATTATCTTGACTTATCGCATAGTAATGAATTATTAATACCAAAAATTTATTTCTGTTTTTTCTTTTAACATATTTTGTTAAAAGGCCAAATAAGGACTTCAAACCAAAAAAAAGTAATTTTCTGTTTTTTTTTATTCTTGGATCGGGCTTTAAAGGGTTAAATAGAATGATTTTTAAAAACAGGCCTGGGCAAAAAATGATGGTACCCTTATAAAAGAAAATAATGTGACCAGAGGGGTATGTGTAAATCAAGGTGTGTACACTAATTAGCATCACAGGTGTTAAGAACCTTGAAATTAGTTATTAAACAAGTGTTTAGGTCCCCTCAAATTTAAACAGAGCTAGCTTAAGTGTAGGATCAGTATAGTAAGTGTATTGTTTGTAGTCTGTTAGTCTGTGAAGGCCTAAGATGTTTAATGGTGAAAATGTGTTAACCAGCAACCCCATCAAGACCAAGGAGCATACCTGACTGGTCAGGGTTAAAGTTGTGTGGAGGTTTAAATCCAGGTTGGATTCAAGAAAATATCCCAGGTTTGACACATCTCATAAGGCAATGCCTAATTAATTATCAGAAACTAGAAAGAATGCCATATTGTTCTACAGCAGCCTGTTAAGATGGTATTCTGGCTAGTAGTTTGCCAGGAAATCTTTAGAGTTACGGTCTTCTTTTTCAGACAATGTCTTGTTTTCCTTTTTTTTCCTCCACAAATGCATGCTAAGTCCTTCACACACTTCTTCTCAGTCAGTTTAACATATGCATATATTGTCTACCAAGGGTGGCCTGCATGCAAAGGTATTACTTTGCATGAGCTTCAAGTTTAAAATCATACAATGCAAAGATTTGCATGTTTTTAGATAAGATGCATGTTAATTTCATGTTAATGCAGAGATTTCCTATCTTGTCTGGACAATTTTGGTTTTGATCAGTTTTCCAATTTTCCAACTCACTCTAAAGGTCATACTCTTGACCTAATTTGTTGCTCTGGTCTTACCCCCTCTAACTGTTCAGCTGAGGATCTTCACATATCTGATCATTTCCTCCTTTTATTCAGCATTTCCCCCTGTCTCTTCACAGCAAAGACCCCACGGCTCCTTTCATACCGGAACATTAAGAACATTAACTTGGACACTCTCTCTTCACACATCCTAAGAACTTTAATCCTGGATTCTTCTTCCTCACCGGATGAACTGACATCTCAATACAATAACTGCTTAAATGATATTTTGAACCTCCTTGCCCCAACAAAATCCCGGACTGTCACCTTTTCCCACTCCGCCCCCTGGTTTACCCCTGAACTCCGGACCATGAAGGCTAAGTGCCGTCAACTTGAAAGACTTAAAAAGAAAACCGGTTTAACAATTCACAGTGAAATGTATATAACTCAGATAACTCAATATAAAGAACTAATCACTATAACTAAATCCACTTACTATTCCAACCTGATCTCCTCACACGAAAGTAATTCTCGGACTCTGTTTTTGGTGTTTAACAATATTTTGAAATCCCCAGCTTCTCTTCCTCCCCACCTATGCTCAACCGACGCCTGCAATTCGATTATGCAGTTTTTCAATGATAAAATCAAGATAATTCACCAGTGCCTGCCTCCTATCCTGTCACCCCCTTCCCCTATAACCCCTTCACCCTGCCAGCCTTTTTGCAGCTTTTATCTCCCTACCCTCTCCGATATTTCTGATTTTATCAACAAATCTAAATCTTCCACCTGCCCACTTGATCCCATCCCGTCTGCCCTGGTTAAATCCTGCCTTCACGCTCTCCTCCCCTTCATAACTGCCATCATCCACTCCTCTCTTGGTTCTGGAATTGTTCCATCTCTTTTCAAAACTGCTATTATCACTCCTATTGTGAAGAAACCTGGACTAGATCCCAACAATTACAATAATCTCAGGCCAATTTCAAATTTACCTTTTATTTCAAAAATATTGGAAAAAACAGTCGCTTCTCAACTTCATTCTCACTTAACTCACAACAACCTTTATGAACAGTTCCAGTCTGGCTTCCGTCCCCGTCATAGCACTGAAACCGCCCTCTTAAAAATAATCAATGATCTTTTAATAGCAGCTGACTCTGGTCTAATTTCCATTCTCATTCTTCTTGATCTAAGTGCAGCCTTCGACACAGTTTCACACTCTACCCTACTCCATTGACTTTATACAATTGGCATCACTCACACTCCCCTAGCCTGGTTTCAATCCTATCTTTCTGGCCGCACTCAGTTTGTTCAGATTAAGTCATATCGTTCCAACTCCTCTCCAGTTACCACCGGTGTTCCCCAAGGCTCTGTTCTAAGACCCCTACTTTTTATCATCTACATTCTCCCCCTTGGCAATATCTTTAGGAAATTCAACATCAATTTTCACTGTTATGCGGATGACACCCAGCTCTATCTTTCCTGTAAACCAAACTCTTCACTCCCACCTCCTTCATTAATCTCCTGCTTAACCGAAATAAAATCCTGGTTCACCTCCAACTTTCTTAAACTGAATAATGACAAGTCCGAAATCCTCTTAGTGGGAACAAAATCTACTTTATCCAAAGCTGACAGTTTCTCCCTTTCATTTGACAACTCCATAATTTCCCCCTCACCTCAGGTCAAGAGTCTGGGTGTCATCCTTGATAGTACCTTGTCCTTCTCCTCTCACATTAACAACCTTACCCATTCCGCTTACTTTCACTTACGCAATATCAATCGCCTTCGCCCCTCTCTCTCCACTAGCTCCACCTGCACTCTTGTTCATAGTCTGGTCACTTCCCGCATTGATTACTGTAATTCTCTTCTTTTTGGTCTTCCTCAAAAATCCATTCACAGGCTTCAGTCAGTACAAAACTCAGCAGCCCGCATCATTTCTAGAACCCCTTCTTTTCATCACATCACCCCAGTCCTGCAGCAGCTCCACTGGCTACCTGTGAAGTATAGAATTCAGTTCAAAATCCTCCTACTTACTTTTAAAGTTATTCACAATCTCTCCCCTCCATACCTTTCTGATTTACTTCAAATTTCTACTCCCTCCCGCACTCTTAGATCTTCTTCTACCACTCACTTAGTTGTTCCTTCAGCCCGTCTTAAAACCATGGGGAGCAGAGCTTTTTCACGTTCTGCGCCCACACTCTGGAACTCTCTCCCCTCTGACATCTGCAAAACCGAGTCTTTACCCGTATTCAAATCCAAACTCAAAACCCACATGTTCAAGATTGCCTTTTCATTATGATTTTATATTACTTTCCTCTGTGTAATTTGTGTTGTTTCTTTTAATTATGACGACTGCTTTCTACCATTTATTGTTTTTATATGTACAGTGACCTTGAGTGTTTTGAAAGGCGCTTGAAATAAAATGTATTATTATTATTATTATTAATCACACAGGTCCAGCCGTTACTTGGTATGAAACATTTGCAAGACAATAAGAGAACTTTGATTTGAAGTCTTGAAGTAATAGGACCTAAAAGAATGTTGTTCTCATTAAGTTTTCATTCTGTATGAATGACTCTAAGTTATTTCTGCATGATAATGATATAGGTGGACAAAATATGACTATAGCCACTCTTGGTCTGTGAAATACCTATGTTATATAGTATGAATTTGTGGCTCGTTTGATGTCTAATTGAGTTTTCATATATTCAACACAGATTTGATATTTTGTAAGGCAAAATAAATTGCATAACAAAAGCATTCAGCTTATGAAACAATACTATATAAAAAAAAAAAAAAAAACATCAGTTCGGTCCCACCAGACACTGAGATGTGTGCTGGCTTAATGAGTTAAAGTGTTCTTCTCTGGTTTGAAAGGTCCCAAGCATGATGAGTTGTATATATTTTTGGTAGTATATATTTTTTGTTGTTTGTTTTGCCAGTGTGTGCACTTTGGCTGCATCAGCAACATGGAATCAACAGTTTAGTCCCAAAAACTAAGGTCCAAGAGGAAATAGAAAATGATAAGTGACTGGAGCAACAGAGATGAGTATTAACAGAGTGATCTGAACAAGAGCAATATACTGAGAGATAGTTAAACTAAGGAGTTGATCACTGAACAATGAGAAAGTGGTAGATTAAAAACTGGGAGCAGCTGGGTAGAGATTGGGGTGGGGTGTTACTGAACTAGAAATGGCTGAACCAATGGCTGAACAAGACAGCAAAATATAAATACCAAAATAAAGAAAGATTATGACAATAATAGGTAAAAAAAAAAAATCATTCTTAGATACAACTTTTTCTCAGAATGGAATTCTGCTGTAAAACAGTTTTTCTTTACATTTTTACTCATCTTAAGTTCAGAAGACATTGACATAGTTAAATATAATGCAAAACAATATTTTGTTTTACACGCAATCAGGGCAAACATCTCTATTCTATGTTGTGAAAGGATTTTAGTAGGATAGTTTTTTCCAATAAAAAAATTAAAATAGACTGTAAGGATTTGTTTTCAGTAATAAGGGCACCGCAAATATCCTTGTGTGTTAGGGAAATGGGAAACAAACCAACTTCAGTCTCTTTATTCATCCCACAGGTACCTCATGATGAGTGGGCTGGTTATCCCAGCGGTGGGAAGGATGATGAGATCCCTTGTCGTCGAATGCGGAGTAGCAGCTATGTTAAAGCTATGGGGGATGAGGAGAGTGGGGAATCAGACTCCAGCCCAAAGACATCACCTCAGAAGTCGGTGCGTCCGGATGCCCTTATCAAGGCCATCATCAGACCCAAAGACTTGCTGGATTCTCAGAGGTATGGTACGAAATTTGTTTGAGCTATTTGTATTTTTACTTTCTTTACGTTCTGTGTTTTTGTTTTGCTTTTGCATGCTCTTGTTTATGTGTCATGTATGTCGTGTATGTATATACAGACATAAACATACACGTTTTTATAAACCTTTTATCAATATGTGACAGTCTTGAGTGCATATCAAGGCAGCTTTTCATCTCAGCTTTAAGTCACTATTGTTATGTTTCATGCACGTTACCCTCGGTGTTGGTAGTTTGTATGTTTCATGCATAGCCCCCACATTTAATTAGCCGCAATCTGTTCATATCTGAAGCTGGCACTTCTTAGCATCCTTTTTTGTCACACTGGATGTAGGAGGGAGCTCAGCATATTTCTTTAAGAATGCAATGGACTGACACAGAGATATGATAATGAAAATGCAGTTTGGTTGAAAAAAGGACAAACTATCCTTATTTAAGGATTAGTCCCCTAATTTGAAAGGTTTTCTGTTTACCATTTTGAATCCTGAGAAATATGCATAGTTTTATGTCAATAAATCACAAATTAATTAAAAAGAAAAAATCAGTTTTGATTTAGAAAAAACTATCAGATGTAGCAAATAATGTAATATAAAATAAAACCAGAAAAATAATGTTAAAAAATGAAGATAAATCAGCTGGCTGCTATGGTGGAAAGTAAAGTACATTCACTTGGTTACTGTACTTACTGTAAGTACCTTTATTGAGTATCTTTACTTTAATTGAGTAATTTTTTGGTGGATGTACTTATAAGTTTCACTCCACTACATTTCAAAGTCAAATGTTGTACTTTATAGTCCACTACATTTCAGGGAAACTGCTAGTTCCTTGTTCCTGCTGGCTGAGTTTAGATTTGCAATCTGCTTTTGTTGTTTTTCTCTATAAAAATGCAATTTCAACATGGAAAATAGCATTAGGGCTAGATTTGCACAACACTGGTTCAGAAATGTGCACGAAATTCCACAAATGTTAGAAATTCAGGGCAGATATTATTAGTAGTTTATAATTTTATCAAGGCGTTAGCTGATGCCATGTGGCCAATTTGCTCAGAAGGATGAGCTCTGAAATCAG
The DNA here is from genome assembly GCF_016077235.1 of Cyprinodon tularosa. Lineage (NCBI taxonomy): Eukaryota > Metazoa > Chordata > Actinopteri > Cyprinodontiformes > Cyprinodontidae > Cyprinodon > Cyprinodon tularosa. Next base: position 442,193 of record NW_024039532.1, read on the forward strand.
AGTTGCTGTTTCTAATAGATTCAACCTTAAACCTCTGTTCCATAGAGAAAGTGTGAGGAGAATCAAGACTCTCCAGTTTTATTTTTGTTTTATTTTCAAATAAGAATTAATAATCAAAATATCTGTCCTTATTTTTTGTGGCATTTTCATGCTGAAGTTCTTTAGAAGTGGTGTAGAATTTGTAGCATAGAGTGGTTCTAGGCATCAGTATATGAGGTGGTTTCAGGAAGTTCTTTAAAAATAATCTGAGAATTATACAGAAAAATACTGATATTAGATTATGTATATTGCACTATTGAATATCCGTGTACTTTTGCATACTTAAGTATTTTCAAAAGTGAGTCCTTCAACACTTTAACTTTAGTAAATTGACTGAGTAACTTTTACTTGTAGTTGAGAAAGAATTAACTATGAGTAGCAATACTTTTACTTCAATACTTCGTCCACCACTGACTGACTGTAAAGATACTACATAATATCCCTCAGTTCGGATTCTTAATGACTTACTGCATGTTACTGTAAAATGATGTTAATCTGGTTATTATGGTTTTCATTTCTTTTTTATCTGAGTGTGCTTATACAGAAATGCAAATAATGTTGATTTAAGATTGCTTTTAAAAAATAAGTACAGAGAACTGCAGTAGGTGTTCAGGAGGGCTGTTGCAGTTTTTGCAAGTTTTCTCAACTCCAAAAAAAGTAATGTTCACTTGAAAAAACTAAGTATTTTGAGTTTTTTACAATGCATTTAACTGTTACAGTACTTCACAAATACAAATGATAACATATTATTTATAAAGTTAACCCTTATGTACTGTAATAAATGTTAGATTAAACATTTATTTATTTGTGTGCACAAAAAATGTTTTGCTGTTGAATCCTATGATTATAAGGGTTGTCTAGGCAACTGCAGTGGATCTCCTTTTTATTGTTATGAAATAATTTTGAGGCTTTTTCCCCATTAGTGAAAATTATGTTGTAGTTATACATATTTGCCTTCATACTGCCTGTTTTATGCAGCCTGCTCTGCTCTTGCAGGTTTGCATAGAAAACCCTGCAGCAGTGTTGTTAGGTTTAAACACCAAACACCTTATTCAGCAACCTGCACAAAGAATGACACAGAGAATTTAGTATATTTTACTTGCAAGGAGAGGGGATCAGAAACTGCATTCAGTTACAACTTCAAACCCACTCTGAAGCAGTATGTGCTCTCCAAGCCCTTTATTGAAGAAACGCCCTGATTACAATGTGGTTTCAACCGCTAAAGGGGGAGGGAACAGAACCCAGTTGAAACCAGAATTTTCGTACAACATCATACAACATCAGAGGATAAGGAGAACCCCTCTCCTTATCTAGTTGCACAGTTCTCCATTCTCCTCCACACCCTTAACGACATCTGTTAACAGCAGTCGCAGTCAACATCCCTCCTGCACAGACTTAAAAAACATTAATGACACAGCAAACAAAACTAAATGTTTTAACACTCTTTGTAATATGAGTAAGATAGAGATAACAAAATGTGTAAGTATAATATGATTAAAGTAGAATAACTTATGTACAATTAATTAACCCAACATTTCCCTCCTGTTTATTCACTTTAAGCTATTTATTTTTATCATTCAATAGTTACTTCTTTTCAGATTTTCAACTAAGAAATCATTCTTTTTTCTTTTTTTAGCTGTAAAGGGTACACTCAGAGGTACTTTAAACTGGTGGGTTATTGTCGTTGGGATTAGGATAAAAGTCAGGAAAGTGTAAAGAGAATTCATCCTCTTCGCTGTCTTCATCATCCGATAGGTGTTCCTCAGTGGACATAAGGGCATACATTTCTGTTTTCATGGGTTGTATTGCAGTGGTAATTAGTCTATTTAGCAGCGCTCTAATACATGGAATACAACAACATCCACATAAGGTCAGGATGGCGGCAAATATAGCTACAGACATCAAAATAGAAAGTACCAGTTGTTTGTATTTACCAAAAATGTCTCCAGATCCATCCCACATTTTTGTGTCAACTCCAGAATGGTCTTTCATTTTGCTGTTAAGAGAGCGAAGGCCTTCAAGGGCCTTTGTGAGGCTGCCATCTGCAGCAGTGTTGTTGGGAATAAAGGTGCAACACTGATCTCCAAAAATAGAGCACACACCACCTTTTTCAGCTAACAACATGTCAACAGCAATACGGTTCTGGAAAGCCATCAGAGTGGTAGCTGACAATTGTTCATGGACGGCGGAGAAGCCTTGTTCTGTTTTATTTCCCAGCCTCTGGACGTTATAATGGATGTAGTTGATCCTGTCTACATTTTTATTTATAGTACACCACCAGCATAAGAAAGATTCAAATCCTGCAGAAACTTGATTCACTAGTTTATACTCATCTGGAACACCTCTGGGTACTCCAATACTGTCAATATAAGTAGGGTCATCTGGACTCCACGCATTTTCAGATGCCCTCCTTCTTCTAGTATGCCATGTATGTGGTAAAATACTGTTTACAGTCGTTAACAATTCATCCATTGTGAGTGAAGTAATAGAAACAGGTAAAATCAAGGTGACTGCAGCACACAATCCAGTGGTGTTGCATGGAAGTCTGTCAAACAATCTGTCATCTCCACACCACCACCAGATGTCACTGCGGGATTGAGGTTTAAAAAAGGTGGATACCAGTAAAATACTTGCACATTGTTTTTCATTTAGTGTACCCAATTTTGGGCCCACTCTGGTCCTGTTTACACAGGTGAAATTTGCCACAGCCACTTTCTTCAAAAAGATTGTTTTTTTCTTCTCATCTGTGGTCAGGGGATAGATCTTATCCCAATAGGTGCAATTATCAGTTGGAACTGTATAATTCATTATATTTAGAAGACATTGAGGAGTTATGGTGGCAGGAACCACACTTAACAGCGGTCTGGCTCCCATACACACAAGACAATCATTAGACACTGTTTTAGCTGCTTGTTCTGCCATTAAAAGCCAGTTATTTGTTTGCCCAGAGATTCCAGTGGTGACTTGAAACAGTTCATCCGTTTTAAGCGGGTCATTAATATTTTGAATTTTTATCTGTTCACCTTGGGCAGAAGTAAGAATCCCTTGTATCTCATTTTCTTCTTGTGTAACATTTGCAGAGCACAGATACAATGTCCAACACGGATCGGTTTCACTAGACCGTGCACATATAAATGAGGAAGAACAGCCTTCCTTCTCAAGGGGTTCTGCTGTGGAGTTTATTGTCATAGTGAAAACTTTGGAGGCATGGTTAACAGTGAACCCTGATATTCTACTCATCCATTTCTTAGCTAAAGATGTCCATCCATACGATCCTTTTTTCCACTGTCCAGTGGTTCTGAAAACGTCTCCCCAACTCTTTTGAGTTCTTTGAACTACACGGGGATATAGGTAGAAATCATAACCTCGCCAATCTCCCGGGTCAATTTTAAATCTTTGCGAGAATGTTTGAAAAGGAATAGTCACTACACTGATTACTCTAGTAGAGTTATAGCAGAGATAGACGTCCCTTTTACAAATAGCTGGCTCATGGGGGCAACAAGAATCCTTGCCCTGAGTGAGAGCTAAAAACAAAACTAATATGAAAAGTTGCAACATCATCTAGGTTCAAACTTCAAAAAGTTTCCTATGGGTAATCTTTTACACAGTGGTCTACTTCCTATGACCTCTCGGCAGAGTTGTTGAACCTTCACCAGTTTGAGATGGTTGTATGCTAAAAAATACAACCCCCTTTGTACGATGGACTTCCTCTGAAGGTCGGTGAAGGAGACCAAATGCGTATTCTATAACAGGTACCACAGTAGAATTACTAGAGTGCTAAGCAGTACGGTAAGGTTCCACAGAATAATTAAGAAAGTGATTTTACACATTACTCATCTGATCTATCTATCTATCTATCACTTTCTTGCAGTGTGACAAGTGGATCCATGTGCTTCTTTCAGCTATTTTTAATGCAATTGGAGTGGTCAACAAAACCTGATAGGGTCCTTCCCACTTAGGTGAATACCAATGTTTCCTCTTTATGCTCTTTATGAGGACCCAATCACCTGGTTCAACTAATTGGTTTTCCTGTGGAGACACAGAGGGTGGGACACTGTCAGTTTGGTTCAGCTGTTGCTTTTGTTGCTCCAGCATCTTTCTCATGTAGTCTGCTAGAGTACTTTCATCATCTGTTTCCCAGCTATTATTAAAATAGGGAAGTCTATATGGTCTGCCAAATATTGTTTCATAAGGGGTCAACCCGGGCGTACTTGTAATATTTATGTGTAGTTTAACTAAATCCAAACATTGAGTCCATGATCTTCCCGTTTCTTCCATACATTTCCTAAGTCGGTTTTTAACGAATCCGTTCGTTCTTTCCACAAGGCCTGCGCTTTGTGGATGGTAAGCACAGTGGTTTTTCAAGTCTATGTGAAAGGCTTGTCCTATTTTGGTTATTATCTGATTTACAAAATGTGTGCCATTATCACTATAAATTTTCTCTGGAATCCCATAACGGGGAATTATGTCTTTGCATAATGCTTTTGCGACTGTTAGTGCATCTGGATGTTTTGTAGGAAACAGTTCTACCCATTTAGAAAACGAGTCAACTATTACTAAACAGAACTTTTTACCTTCACTAGGGCTTAGTTCTATAAAATCCATATGTATATGTTGAAAGGGGTAGTTTGGCTTTGGGAATTGTCCTCTTTTAGGCCTTAGGTTCCCCTGAGCATTGTGCTTTGCACATATTAAGCATGCTCTACAAAAATTTTTGAATAAGCATTAAAACCATAGGTCGTATATGTTTGGTTTACCAATCCTACCATCCCTCCGGTTGACACATGAGTTTTACCATGGGTCAACATAGCTGCCCATTTGTATAAGTTTTTTGGAAGGATTGGTTTATTTTCTGGTCAGGTGTAAATCCCCTCCTTTAATCGTGCTCCTTTGCTTTTCCATTGTTCTTGTTCCTGTTTAGGAGCTTGCTGCTGCATGTCTTGTAAGATGTCGTCTTTTAGTGAATTGTCTGTTAATGTTAATACTGTTATTTCTTTTAAAGCAGCTTCTTTTGCTATTTTATCTGCAAAGGAATTCCCTTTTGAAACAGCATCTTTTCCCGATGTGTGGGCCGCACATTTGCATATTGCCAGCTGCTTTGGCAGCTGTACTGCTTGTAAAAGTTCTTTCAGTAAATTGGCATGGGTCACTAGTTTCCCGGTTGATGTTATCATGCCTCTGTTTTTCCAATGTTGTGCAAAGGTATGTGTTGTAGCATAAGCATATTGACTATCTGTCCAGATAGTTACTATTTTGTCTTTCATCAATTTGCATGCTTCAGTAAGAGCAATCAGTTCTGCTGCTTGTGCAGAGTAATGTTGTGGTAAAGCTTCCGCTTTTAGCACAGCGGTATGTGTCACTACAGCATAACCAGTTCTTGTTTTCCCTTTTTCATCTTTTTTAGAGGATCCATCAACAAATAATGTTTCTCCTTCTGACAAAGGAGTGTCTTTCAAATCTGGCCTACTTTTAGCAGTTTGTTCAGCCAGAGCCTCACAATCATGAGATTCCCCATCATCTGGTGTGGGGATAAGTGTTGCTGGGTTCAGCACCGTGCAGCGTTCTATTTTCAAATGCGGCTGTGACAGAAGTAAAGACATGCATGAGAGGTGTCTGGCTGGGGATAGAAAAGTCATTTTAGTTTGTAAAAGCAAAGCAGACACCGAGTGGGGAACTTTTAATGTCAGTGGATGGAATAATACTATGTCAGCACTGGACGTTACTGCCAATGAAGCAGCTATCACTGCTCGCACACAGTGTGGAAGTGCACATGCTACAGCATCTAATTTAGTAGAATAGTATGCTATTGGCCGTAATTTATTCCCATGCATTTGAGTTAAGACCGAGGTCATAAAATGACCTTTACAGTCCACCATTTGTACAAATTCTTTTTCATAGTCTGGGAGTGCTAACGTGCAACTGCTCACCATAGCCTGCTTAATGTTACAGAAGGCCGCTTCTGCTTCAGATGTCCATTTTAGGTTGTCTGACATTTTCAGTTCCTCTTTATACATAAGTAAGTTTAACGGTGCAGTTATTTCTGCATAATTTGGTACCCAGCTTCTGCAATAATTAGTGAGTCCTAAGAAGGACATCATTTGTTTCTTTGTAAGTGGCTTAGGCGCATGCAGTATTGCTGCTTTTCTTTCTTCCATTATGGTTCTGCCGCCAGCACTTAATTGATGTCCTAAGTATTTTACACGTTTTTGGCAAAATTGTAGCTTGTTTTTGCTAACTTTATGGCCTTCATCTGCCAAATGTTTCAGTAATGCGATTGTATCAATTTCACAACCTTCTTTAGTCTCAGATGCTATCAAAATGTCATCAACATATGTTAATAGTTGGCTTTGTCTAGGTGGTTCAAAGGAGGACAAGCTGGAAGAGATCACTTGGGAATATATCGTAGGACTTTCACAGTATCCCTGGGGTAAACGCGTATATGTATATCGTTTCCCTTTAAAGGTGAAAGCAAACCCGTACCGACTGTCTTTATGTACTGGAACAGAGAAAAAAGCATTGCTAATGTCCACTACTGTGAAATATTTAGCTTGAGGATTTAGGGAATTCAATAATGTGTGAGGGTCTGCAACACATGGTGATCTCTGTATTACTGCATTGTTCACTGCTTGTAAGTCCTGAACCATTCGCCATCCTGTTGATGGGGGTGCCTTTTTAACAGGAAATATTGGTGTGTTACAGGGAGAATCTGCACATTCCACCAACACTCCTGCTTTCTTTACTTTGCCCCTTTCCCATTTTGAACTAAATTTGGGCCCAGTGGGTTTTCAACACCTGTCGTGTTCTAAACACTGGGGCTTCAGACAAGATGGTGATCAACGACTTTTTGTGGTAAAACTCACTTCAACCCTTACAGGTGGAGTTTTCTTGTCTACAAACATCCACAAAAGCTCACCATTTAACCCTTGTCTTTTTGGTATGAAATACAGATATCTAGTGATATCTATATTTCCTTACACACGCACACACACACACACACACACACTCACTGCGCAGTTAACTTTTACTTTATTTCTGTTTACTTATTTTAAACACAGAGGACGCCGCTATCCTATGCAGAATTTAACTAGTTTACAACTCGGGGAGCCTGCCCTTACAAACTAGGGGAGCCTGCCCTCCCGCGGACTTTAACTGTTTTAAAATTTCTATTTTACCTGATAGAGTCTAGAATTGTCAGGGTTTTAGTACAAAAGGGGGACCTCGTTACCCCATGCGGAATTTAACTATTTAAGATAGAGGACACCGCCGTCCTTCACGAGGTTTAAACTGTTTGCAAAGGGGAATCTCGTGACCCCACGCTGAGAGGACTTCAAAAGGGGAATCTCGTGACCCCACGCCCTTCACTTCGATCTTTTTTTCTTTTTTTTTATATTATTATATTTTTATAAATTTTTTATATTTTATATATTTTTCTTCCAATAATTCACTCACTCCTTATTAAAAGAAAAACTACTCACAATTCTCTGCGTCCTCGAAATGCTTCAACCGTCGGACCCCAGCTTGTAAGGGAGAGACCAGTCCCGTAAAGGGTCTCTTTGCTGCGGCCGCAGGCTTATCTGGATCTCACTCACCTGCTGGGGGTCGTCGGGTATCTTGCAATCCGGCTCGAAGGACCAATTAATGTTAGGTTTAAACACCAAACACCTTATTCAGCAACCTGCACAAAGAATGACACAGAGAATTTAATATATTTTACTTGCAAGGAGAGGGGATCAGAAACTGCATTCAGTTACAACTTCAAACCCACTCTGAAGCAGTATCTGCTCTCCAAGCCCTTTATTGAAGAAACGCCCTGATTACAATGTGGTTTCAACCGCTAAAGGGGGAGGGAACAGAACCCAGTTGAAACCAGAATTTTCGTACAACATCATACAACATCAGAGGATAAGGAGAACCCCTCTCCTTATCTAGTTGCACAGTTCTCCATTCTCCTCCACACCCTTAACGACATCTGTTAACAGCAGTCGCAGTCAACATCCCTCCTGCACAGACTTAAAAAACATTAATGACACAGCAAACAAAACTAAATGTTTTAACACTCTTTGTAATATGAGTAAGATAGAGATAACAAAATGTGTAAGTATAATATGATTAAAGTAGAATAACTTATGTACAATTAATTAACCCAACAAGTGTACCTGCCACTTTTGCATAAATCATACAACTTGCCTGCAGGCAAATAACATAACTTAAAATGAAGACATTGTGCAGAGATGACCTTTGGTCTAGATCATTTAGAATGATAAAAACAAATAAAAACAATCAATGGATTCTGGTTCTATTATACTTTGCTTTAGACTTAGCATTTTTCAGGTGACTAAAAACATGCTCACTTAGCTTATGAAGATGTATGTTTGTGTTCAGCTATTGAAACAGTCATTGCAAACAACAAAATCTTCTAAAACATTCCCTACCACATGAAAGTGTTTACACTACCTCACATTTTGGCAAATTTTTAAATTTCAAATATTTATAATATTCTATCATAATAATTATATTATGTATTCAATAGCTTTTCTTCAACTCTCAAAATTCAGCCACGGTGCATCTAATTTTCTCAGCTCCTCCTTAAACTTGTTCTGCGACTGAAGTCCTACTGTGTTACATCTAGCCATCTGAACTTTATTTGTTTGCATACAATAAGGGTAAAAATATAAATGTACACTGGACATGTGTGAGTTTAAGTTAAACATTGATTTTTGCCAATGTATAGAACAGAATACAATAGACACCATCCTGGAGAGAAATATCAACTGTGCTGCTGCCATCAACACCTTTGTTTATAGATGTTGGAGATCGGTCTGTTTTCCAGTGTAGTCCTTTTTCTCTGACTGCGATTGGCTGGATGTGCTCTCTCTATCCTCTGACATGGGAGTTGGCTTGGAGCTCGTCTGCCTGGCTGTGTGTTTCCTGGACGGGGCATTTTACAGTTGCTTTTTGTATCTCTGCTTCTGTCTCCTTGAACCCCAATCGGCCTCGGCAGATGGCCGCTCACACTGAGCCTGGTTCTGCTGGAGGTTTCTTCCTGTTAAGTGGAAGTTTTTCCTCTCCACTGTCGCTAAAAGCATGCTTAGTGTCAGGGATTTCCTTCAAGTCAATGAGTCAATACAATCAACTGGTTTTCCTTGGATAGAAAACTTTGAATCAGATTGACTGTATGATCTGGTGAACTGTAAATTGCCTTAAGATGACATGAATTGTGAATTGGCGCTATAGAAATAAACTGAATTTAATAGAATAGAATAGAACCCAATAGAATAGAATAGAATAAAATGGAATAGATAGAAATATGCCCTTTGTCTCACACTAAAAGGAAACAATGTAGAATTGTAAGGTCTTACCATCACAGCCATATTATAGAAAAATCAGGAAATTAAGACAAAGTTAGAACTAGACTGTAGATAAAAATTACATTTTATTAAAAAAAAAACTTTTGCAGTCAATATCTGCAAAAACACTTTTTACGCCTGACCAGAGAGAGTTGTTTTGTCTATCCCAGTCCCCATTAAAGAATACTAGAACCCCTCCTTAGTTTCTATTTGGTTTCTTTTGGCTATATTAAGAGGAAGGTTGACCATACAAAACTTTACAAATAAAGGCTTCATGGTAGAGTGGCCAGACTAATTAGTCAAAGGCACTTTGTTGCTTGCTGACATTTTACCGTAAAGCATTTTAGTGATTTATGGATTTTTGAATATGAGAGGCTATATTCATTGGTGGGGTAAAACTAAAATACAGCATTTTTTTTTTTTTTGCTTCCTGTTTGTAATAAAAAAGACAAAAAATCTCAGTTTTGAGCTTGGTAAATCCAGACAAACCA